>NC_090646.1:401926317-402234817 GCF_040937935.1 Hyperolius riggenbachi
TTGCGGGTGCTCTCCTCAAAGTATTACTGTTGCACCAAACACTCAAGTTATTACTCAGGTGTCCAGAGGTTAGAGATATATCTGATTATCGGTGATACTGCAGATCATCTATAATCGGGTATATATCTGTATTCTCGGTGATACTGCAGATCACCGGTAATCAGATTCTCTCTGTGTTACACCGATCGTTACACATCCACTTGTATGTCCATCACCAGGAATGGATCATCAGGTGGCAGTTATGATTGATCCTGATTGTTATAACACATCAAGAAGTGTGAGAGAGAGAGATGCAGGGATTGGGGAACTCTGGAATTCAGCTATTAGTGCAGAGCAGGGCGCTGGCTGGCTGCAGGACCAGAAGAGATGGTTTACTTTGACATATAACCTCTTCTCTCTCTCTCCAAGTCCTGCCGCCCTTCTGATCTTATCTGATTTTATCGCCCTAGGCCATGGCCTCTGTGGCCTTCCCAGAAATCCGTCCCTGCCTGTAGCTGCAGGCAGTCCAGCACTGGCTCCCCCAAAGTGTCCCGGAATCCTCCCTCGACAAGGCTGACAAGCGCTGATAAGCGCTGATTTATTTACCTTCCCTGGCTCCAGCGGTGCAGCTGTTGCAGCTTTCCGCACGGAGATAGGTGAAAATAGCCGATCTCCGTCGGGTCTGCTCTACTGTGCAGGCACAGGAGACTTGCGTCTGCGCAGTAGAGCAGCCCGACAGCAATCGGCTATTTCTGCCTATCTCTGAGGCGGAGAGCCGATACTGTGCCTGCGCTGGAGCCGGGAATGTAAATATTTACATCCCCGCTGTTCGGGGAGCTTTATCTCTGCCGCCGTGGGACCGAGGAGGACGGGGGAAGCCTCAATAGGATCCGGAGGCTTCCCCCACCTGAGGTGAGTACCCCCAGGGGTGGTTTTCTTCGTTAAAGGTTTTCTTTAACGCCAACAACAGTGTTTCCCAACTAGAGATGGGCCGAACGGTTCGCCGGCGAACGGTTCCAGGCGAAATTTGGTGGTATACAGGCTACATTAAGCCCTGGAGCCCCCCCCCCTTATATAAGGCAGGCTCACCGGCCATTATACTCACTCGTGTGCCTGCTAGAGACAGACTAGGGACAGCTGCTGCAGACTTGTTCTCCTAGGGACAGATTAATTAGGTTCTTGGCTGCTTAGCTTGCTCCTGGCTGATTATTATTGCTTTTATAGCACCCCTCAACAGCTCTTTTCAGAGCTCATCCTGTACTTTTTTTTTTTCTGTGTGTCAAACTGACACTTTTGTTGCATGCACAGCCTTGCTAATTCATAGTGTGTGTGCCACTGCCAGCAGCCCAGCACATTCAGTGACTACCTGTGTGTGTGACAGAGAGCTGCACATTGTACTACCCAGTACTGCATATACCCAGTACCTGCTGTGTTTACTTAACCCACCTCATCACTGCATATACCTAGCTTTGTGTTAAGTGAACCCAGCTCACTGCATCTAACTACCTGTTGTGTTCAGTGAACCCACCTCACTGCATATACCTAGCTGTTGTATTGAGTGAACCCACCTCACTGCATATAACTACCTTTACTGTTGAGTGAACCCACCTCACTGCATCTAACTACCTGTTGTGTTGAGCGAACCCACCTCACTGCATCTAACTACCTTTACTGTTGAGTGAACCCACCTCACTGCATCTAACTACCTGTTGTGTTGAGTGGACCCACCTCACTGCATATAACTACCTTTATTGTTCAGTGAACCCAAGTCACTGCATATAACTACCTGTTGTGTTCAGTAAACCCAGCTCACTGCATCTAAGTACCTTTACTGTTTAGTGAACCCACCTCACTGCATCTAACTACCTTTACTGTTCAGTGAACCCACCTCACTGCATCTAACTACCTGTTGTGTTGAGTGAACCCACCTCACTGCATATAACTACCTTTACTGTTCAGTGAACTCACCTCACTGCATACAACTACCTTTGTGTTGAGTGAACTCACCTGACTGCATCTAACTACCTTTGTGTTCAGTGAACCCACCCCGCTGCATATAACTACCTGTTGTGTTGAGTGAACCCAGCTCACTGCAAATACCTAGCATCCCCTGAGATGGACAAAATGGACAAACCAGGTAGAGGAAGAGGTAGAGGCAGACCCAGAGGAAGGCCACCAGGCACCGGCAGGTCTGTGCGAGGTGGTGTTGCTGTGATTTTGTGCGGGCCTGTCCCAAAATACAGTGCTCAGAAGAAGGCACGTGCCATCACTTTCCAAGATCAGGACGTGCTTGACTAACACAGAATACCTCATCTCCCGCAGCCACCAGCGCTACAACAAGCACCACATCCGCTGCATTTGACACTTCGCAGGAGTTATTTGGTGGTGGTGGTGAAATCACTGATTCCCAGCCACTACTGCAACACTAGCTTTGGATGCGGAGAAGGCCTTCGATAGGGTCCATTGGGGTTTCCTGGAGGCTGTTTTAGAAAAATTGGGAATAGTAGGTCATTGCCACCAAGCAGTCCTAGCTTTATACCAGTCACCTTCAGCTTGTGTCAATGTTTCAGGATTAATCTCTAAAGTATTTACTGTATCTAATGAGACAAGGCAAGGGTGCCCACTCTCCCCTTTAATCTGTGTCCTCATCATGGAGACGTTGGTGGAATATATATGCATGGATCCCAAAATTGAAGGGATAAGTAGCAATACACAAACATCTAAAATTAATCTATTTGCAGACGACGTGTTAATCACACTTTCAAACCCTGTCCAATATCTTGAGGCAGTAGCGAAAACTTTATTGGAATTTTCTAAAGTTTCCCTATATAATGTAAATGACCATAAATCAACTTTAATGGGCATCAATTTGACTAAATCAATCCAAAACAAAATCTCTAATACACACCCATTTCCATGGGCAAAATCAGGTATACCTTACCTAGGCATACTTCTTCCTCCTTCTTTGAAAAAAATGTATTCCGCCAACTTCCCCAAACTCTTACAAACTATTAAAGATGATCTAGCTAGACTGAATTCTTTTGACTTCTTATTATCAGGAAAAATAGTATCACATAAGATGTCTGTGTTTCCTAAAATATTGTACTATTTTCGAACTCTCCCTATTGTTCGCCCTGCAGAAATGTTTTAAAGAACTTAACTCAATGGTGTCACAACACATTTAAAAAAAAAAAGACATAGAATTTCTCTCAGAACCTTATTTGCTCCGTGTAGGCTAGGGGGTTTTGGTCCTCCCAATCCTCAAATCTATTATCAAGCTTCCATACTAGATATGTCTCAATACTGGTGGAAAGACTCCCCAGATAAACACTGGGCCCACTTAGAAGGAAATCTTTTTAATATACCTTTACAGGACATAATTCATCTGAATCTCTTAGGATTATCTCCTAAAGTAAAACCACATCCAATTATTATGGCAACCAATTTAGCATGGGACTTTGTTAGCAGGTCTAGATTGTCTACAGATATACTAAATGTTCCCCTCAAAATCCTAAGGTCTATTATACCTAACTTAAAGAGAGTCTGAAGCGAGAATAAATCTCGCTTCAGACCTCATAAATAGCAGGGGCACGTGTGCCCCTGCTAAAACGCCGCTATAGCGCGGCTTAACGGGGGTCCCTTCACCCCCAAATCCCCCTCGATACACCCGGGGAGCGCTTCCTGGTTGGGGCAGGGCTAACCGCCGCAGCCCTGCCCCACGCGCGTCTGTCAGCGCGTATCTCCGCCTCTCCCCCGCCCCTCTCAGTCTTCCTTCACTGAGAGGGGCGGGGGAGAGGCGGCGATGCGCCGCTGACAGACGCGACTGGAGGCAGAGCTGCAGCCGTTAGACCTGCCTCCAGGAAGGGAAATTCTGCGACCTTTTTACGACACACTTTTGCGGGGGGTGGGTTGGGGGTGAAGGGACCCCCGTTTAGCCGCGGGATAGCGGCGTTTTAGCAGGGGCACACGTGCCCCTGCTATTTATGAGCTCTGAAGTGAGATTTATTCTCGCTTCAGAGTCTCTTTAACCTCCTGAGCGGTATGGACGAGCTCAGCTCATCCATCACCGCCGGAGGCTGCCGCTCAGGCCCTGCTGGGCCGATTTTCTTCAAATAAAAAGCAGCACACGCAGCCGGCACTTTGCCAGCCGCGTGTGCTGCCTGATCGCCGCTGCTCTGCGGCGATTCGCCGCGAGCAGCGGCGAAAGAGGGTCCCCCCAGCCGCCTGAGCCCAGCGTAGCCGGAACAAAAAGTTCCGGCCAGCGCTAAGGGCTGGATCGGAGGCGGCTGACGTCAGGATGTCGGCTGACGTCCATGACGTCACTCCGCTCGTCGCTATGGCGACGATCTAAGCAAAACAAGGAAGGCCGCTCATTGCGGCCTTCCTTGTTTATTCTGGGCGCCGGAGGCGATCGGAAGAACGCCTCCGGAGCGCCCTCTAGTGGGCTTTCATGCAGCCAACTTTCAGTTGGCTGCATGAAATAGTTTTTTTTTAATTAAAAAAAAACCCTCCCGCAGCCTCCCTGGCGATCTCAATAGAACGCCGGGGAGGTTAAATATAACTAAATGGGTAGCCTCTGGTATATTCTGGTTTAATGACATTTTAGAATCCAACTAACTGAGATCCTTTGCCATTCTAAAATGAAAGTACAAGCTATTAGACTTGGACATATACACTTATTATCAAATAACTTATTTACTCAAACAACAGCCTATAATAATTCCCCAAATCCCAACTTCTATATGAAAATTTCTCTTTAACTCTAAACAATGGAAAGGAGGTATAGCTTTTTGGTATGGGCTTATAATGGATACTATAGGCCCCCCTCTGCATAAATAGCTCAGAATTTGGGAATACGACTTGCAAAGCCCAATAACAACTACAGAGATAGATAAAGCTCTCTTAGATATAAAGAAATATTCTAAATGGGCCACTCATATAGAAACAGTAAAAAAGATTCTATTTAAATGATACTATACTCCTGTCAAATTGTCTAAATTTACTCCCCACGTGTCCCCAGAATGTTGGAGACTATGCTCTTACTCAGGTACCTTATTACACTTAATATGGGAATGCCCTGTAATAAGACCCTTCTGGGATGAAGTAGAAAACCTCATCATGAGAATAGGAGGAGGGAGACGGAAAATCTCTCCTAAATTGGCATTATTTTCTATAGGAATTGACTGATTCCCTCCCAATCTAAGACTAGCAGTATCACATATTCTCTGCATATCACGCTACCTAATCCTGTCCAATTGGAGACAAATGGATAGACCTCACATCAGCCAGTTAATCCCTTTGTTCAAATTTAATCTACAAATGGAGAAACTCTTTAGACTCCGCAATGATAAAAACACCCACCTAGACAAATGGTCCTTTGACTGCGACACCTTTCTAATTTCTAATACATGATCAACTTGAGAAATAGAGTATGCAAATTTGAATTCTCATTATGGAAAGCTGCATAAATAGATCCTCTATCTCACCCCCGTCGCACCCCTTAAAGTGACTCTGTAACAAAAATTACAACGTTTTTTCTACCATGCTACAAGTTCCTAAACCTATTCTAATCTGTTCTGGCTCACTGCAGCACTTTGTACTATCAAGGTCTATGTAATAAATCAATGTATCTTTCCCCTGTCAGACTTGTCGGCCTGTGTCTGGAAGGCTGCCAACTCTTCTGTGCTGGTCTGTTCCTCTATGCACACTCCAGTGTGTGTTTTATTTACATAAGCCAGCAGCTTCTCTGCTATCTTATCAGTGATAGAAGAGAGCTGGATAAAAATCCTCTGTAAGGGCTGTGAAAGTAGCTGGCTGACACATAGTGAGGAATTACAAACACAGGCACAGGCAGAGCTGTCTGCAGGAAGCCTGTAATGTTCAGTGCATGAGAGAAGAAGGGGACAGAAGGTAAACACACAAATGATCTTTTGAGATTCAAAAGGAAAGCTGTATACAGCCTGCTTGTGTATGGATGTATTTTCTATGTGTGGACATATTGTACATCAATCTACTTCCTGTTTTGGTGGCCATTTTGTTTGTTTATAAACAAACTTTTTAAAACTGTTTTTGACTACTTTTAATGTGGCGGGGAGCAGCGAAATTGTGACAGAGGGTAATAGGAGATGTCCCCTAACACACTGGTATGTTTACTTTTGTGCGATTTTAACAATACAGATTCTCTTTAACTCCTTCCTCTTTTCCCCTCTGATTGTGGTGCCTTTTCTGTACTGCAGTCCTAGAGAGTGGTGATAGAAACTCCGGGCTCCTGCAGTTCGACCCTAAGAAACAGTATTTACAAGTTAGGTTTATATTAGTTTTTGTTCTGTATTTCCTGCATGTTCTGCATTAAATCATAGACCAGATCATAGAGTCTTTAGGTTTAAACCTACAAATGTCTAGTTTGTTCGTTGCCAAATTTTCTTTTGTACTATTTCTGTCAAGAATTGTATACATTGATTACACTGTTCTGTACACTTACTGTACACTTACGAGGCCTGTTTGCTCAAAAAAAATAAAAAAAGTTAGATACCTGTGTCAGTTTGTGAGGCACGGAGAACGCCGTCTGCGCCCTCCGTGCCGTTCCGCCGGGTCCCCGCCGCTCAGTATCCCCCTGAACGTCCCTTGACCACACGGCCCAGGTCGGGCTCTTCAGCCTTTACAAAGATGGCCGCATAGCCGCGAGTGCGGCTGCGCAGCTCTAAGGCCAACCCCCCGATCCATGTAACAGGCTGTTTCCTGTAGCGTGGATCGGGGGGTTGGGGAGGTTCAAGGGGGATTCTGAGCGGCGGGGACCCGGCAAAATGGCACAGAGGGCGCGGACGGCGTCCTCCGTGCCTCACAAACTGACACAGGTATCTAACTTTTTAAAACAAAAATTGAGCAAACAGGCCTCGTAAGTCCTTTAAGATATGTTTTATTACCAAACCAACGAATTTTATAAAACTAACTGTAGTTTCATATTTTAAAAGTTAATAAAAATCTAGAAAAAAAAAATTAAAATCTGAAGTCACTGATTAAGCACACAAAAAGTTAAATCTGGCTGCAGCTCAAGGAAGGGGAAGCACAGCGGGAGACCAGGTCATAAGTGTCATCAGGATGTGGGTAAAATGACTTTCTGTAAAAGGTGTTGCTCAGGCTGCCTACTGATTGTTCTTCAGCTGTTAATTATCACTTGACCAAATCATAGACTGCACACTGGGGAACTACAGGTACCAGCATGTCCTACTGTGATTATACATGTGTCATGTATGGAATTATAGTTCATCTTCACAAAGAAATGCTGGTAATTATATATCTCCCAGTGGTTTATAAGGTTCTTCTAAATGTACAATTATGAATAATTTTCATATACAAGTGATAATTATTAAGTATTTATAAAGCACTGACATCTTCCATAGTGCTTTTACACTGCAAATAGTCATCACTAAGTGTCCCTTAGAGGGGCTGATTTGTGCATTATAGTCTAGACACTTTGGGGAAGTGGGAGGACACTTTGGTGACCAGAGGAAACCCACACAAACACTGGGGACTTACAAACTCTGTGCTGATAGTACACCAGCCTGCAAACTGATTCATATCTCTGCTCCTCCACTTGGTATTTTTAACGGCAGATTTGTTTGCTGAGATTTGCTGCACTGCAGAAAATGTACTGAGCATGTACATTTTCTGTGGGAACCAAGCTTTCCTCTCACCCCTGCCAAACAGGATAGCTAAAGACTGCTGTCTTCTGTTGTGGTAGATATATCTTTGCGGTTTCCCCTTCGACCTGCTCCATGAACTCTATGTCCTTGTCTGGCAGACATATAAAAAAAGCACATGGGAATTTGACTGCTGGATGTATCTCATTGTAGAATATCGATAAAGGTAATGCTACAGATATTCTGTTATCACCTATCCTATCCTTACTCTTACTTTAAAGAGGAACTCCAGTGAAAATAATGTAGTAAAAAAAGTGCTTCACTTTTTACCATAATTATGTATAAATGATTTAGTCAGTGTTTGCTCATTGTAAAATCTTTCCTCTCCCCGATTTACATTCTGACATGTATTACATGGTGACATTTTTACTGTGGGCAAGTTATGTAGCTGCTCCTAGCTGTTTTGGCTGTTAGAGACAGCTGTAAACAGCTAATTCCTGTCTGTGAACATTGTTACATTGTGGCAGTTTGCCCAGAGTACCGCGGTACTCAGAGCTTCTTGTGGGAGGGGTTTCAGCACAAAATCAGTCATACAGCGCCCCCTGATGGTCTGTTTGTGAAAATCATTATATTTCTCATGTAAAAGCGGGTATCAGCTACTGATTGGGATCAAGTTCAATTCTAGGTTGGAGTTTCTCTTTAACTCTCCCCTAGTTATGTCTAACACTAACTCCCCTTACCTCCACACCCACCTATGTCTAATACTAACCTACACCTATAGCTATCGCAATATCCATCACTGCTATACCAATTCCCAACTGCAATCTGTAACTTTTGCGCAAGCTTCCACCGTTAACCTGAGTTTGGTTACTATATAGCAGAAATTCACCAACTCTAAATGATCGCTACCGGAGCTAACTATAGTAGCCGGAGTTTGGCTACAATATAGCTGAACTCAGGCACCCAAATGACCACATCAATTTGTACAGTGGCCGATGGCAGAGCCCAAATGTTTAGGTGCACCGTGGCACCCAAATTAACTGACCCGCCTCCCTCTCCCTTATTTTTCTCTCCCTCCCTACTTAACCCAGTCTCTTGAATGCCTCCCCTCCTCTCTCCAGATTCTGGTTAGGGATGCTCATTCAGATTCTGCGGAATTGAAAGTTTCACATTTCCGTTCAGAATTCGGAAAACATAAAACATAAACATAAACACAGATTTACTACAACTCTGTAATTTTAGCCAAATCACAGAACTCAAAAGCATTGGACCAATCGGAGAATGCAGAATTTTTTGGTGTAAATTTTTAATTTTAGAACAATCACAAGACTTTCGTTTTTCCTATTTATGTTTATCTGATTTCTGTTTTTCCGATTTCTGTTTTTTTTGTTTGTTTTTTATTAATTCCTGCATTCTTTGATGCAAAAAAATTACTAATGAAACACTCCTTAAAATTCGGAAATTGAAAAAATGGAAAATTGGAAATTGGAAAAACTGAAAATTGGAAAATGGAAAAGCGAAAAATTGGAAAATCGGAATTTCCACGGAATCAGAAATCAGCATTTCTGACCATACCTTGTTTTGGTATCTGGGAGAACTCATCTGCTTAATTCTGGTGTCCAGGAACCACAAATCTCTCCCCTAAGCCACGTGGTGTGTGGCTTGCAATAACACTTTAACACTTTAAATACTGTAATGCATTATTGCAGGATATATATTCTTGTCATGTTCTGCAGTGGCTCCACCAGCTAGCCATTGTGTCTCGTGTGTGCCCCCCGAAAAATCTGCAGCTGGAGCAACCACTGGTGCAGCAGGGTCTCGTGTACGCACTGCCCCCAGCCTCTCTACCCCCTCTGTGCTGTGTACTGTAGTGATGCTGGAAGAGTAGGCAGAGCTGGAGTTCTGCTCCTTCAGAGGAGGTCAGAGTGAGTGTAATAAGAAGGTTTGGAGCGCACTCGCTTGTCAGTTTTCTGTGTGCATTTTTCTGTATGTGTTTTCTGCACACCACGTGTGTCTGTATGTGTGAAAACATGCACATTTATCCCAGAAGCTAAAGTAATTGATAGAGAAATGAAATGGATTCAGTGCTTTACTGCTGTCTGTTTTCATCTGCATGAGGAAAACACATTGAAGTGTGCACTAGCCAATTGATTAACATTGGTTCTCAGTTTTCTTGTGCAGAAACCACAGCAGAAAAGTGGACAGAACAACAAAGTGAGATCAAGACCCAGAAGTAGCAGCTGGGAGAGACATGTGCTCCAGCCAGTGATGATCGTAATCTGCTAACTACGATTACGCAAAATTAAATTTCGCAATTACGCATACACGTAATTACAAATTCAATTGACTTTGTGTAATCATTCGTAATTACGCATGATTTACACGTAATTTCGTGCCGACTTTGGTGGTGAATAGCAAAGCCCCCATACATGCTATTGCTACAGGAGTTAAGGAGAATATTGGGTACAAGACAAAAAAAAAATATTTTTGACCTTGATGTTTTTGAGAAAAACAAAAGTTTGCTTTCTTAAAACAGAAAGAATTTGAGATAATTCAGGTTGGAGTGAGCTTGAGATGTCTCCCCGTGCATAACTGCTGAATATATGCAAATTAACCATTGTACCCTTAGAAGCTAAACACACCTCCAGAACGGCTGGAATACAATGATGTGTCAGCTTGTTAATTTGTACAGAGCCATAATAATCCAACATGCATACAGACTGTTTCGAATTGTTTGATCCTCATCAGTGCATGGCATAGATTAATTTGGCTCTATGCAGTAGGGCTTGTAACACCGAGAGGTACAGACTAACCAGCAAGCTCATAGTGACCCAGAACTCATTGGAGTGTGTAAGGGACCACAATGGTCCTAAAAGCCCCTTTACTAAAATGCTAAGAAAAACAAAAGTTTGCTTTCTTAAAACAGAAAGAATTTGCAATAAGTCAGTCAGTTGCAATAAGTAAGTTAAGAAAAGGGATTTTGAAAATGCAAAGAAAAATGGTTTTTTTTTTGTATTTTTAAAATTGATTTTCTCAAAAACTACAAGAGCTTTTTGTAAAAACTTGTACCCACTATTCTTCTTAACATATGTAGCAATTTTAGCAGCAATGGCATGTATGGGGGCTTTGCTATTCACCGCCAACTCAGCACAAAATTACGCGTAAATTACGTGTAAATTCATTCGTAATTTCGAATGGGAACAATTAACTATGAAATTGCTTACACTATGTCCCTGAAATTTTGCATTATGATTCTGATGTGTAATTGCGTGAGTCTCTGTTGTCTGCATAATGACTTGCGACTTGCTGTGAGTGTAGCAGCAGGTTTATAGTCTTATGACGGCTATGTCACTTGAGGAAGTCATCTTTTTTTTTTTGCAATAAAGACTACCGGTTTTATGCACTTGACTGAAGTGTGCAGATCCCTTCCCTTTTTGCATACCATGGTCTAGCGCTCCAGATCCTGCACCAGTGAGTACATTTAGGGGTTTCAGAGCATTGAAATTTTCTTTTTGAATATATATATTTTTTATTTGCATGGACACTTTATGGGTGGCATTGCTGATGCACTCCACCCAACTCAAGCTCCCAGCTAGCAATGTGGGCCACACTCCATCTCAGGGCCTACCACCTACTCCTGCTGCCACATTTCAGTATCAGTTGTCCATTGATGTTACTTGTAAGTACACTTTTGGGGGGTATTGCTGATGCTGTCTAACCAGCTCATGCTGTCAGCTAGCCATGCAGCCCACTCCCTGTCTCAGTGCCCACTGCCTATTCCTGCCAACTTTCAGTATCAGTACTCAATTGATGCTGTCTACTACTGCGTACTGATAAGAGGCCACTGCTATTTCTCTGGCTGACTCTCTATCCTTGGGCACAATATTACTGCGCTAGACACTTTAATGGGTTTCATTCATTACAGATGTCTTTCAGTTCATGAAGCCAGCTAGCAATGCAGTTTCCTGTTGTTTTGATGGCAAAGACTGGTGCTATTGTGCTGAGCTGACACATTATTATTATTATTTATTGGATTTATATAGCGCCAACATATTAGCACCACTGTTTCTCAATCTCAGCTCCCGATTCCATGGTCTCCAGTAGGTTATTGGGGTTGCACTGCACAAATGCTTTTACAAGAGGGAGTGCAGTTCCATGTGTTATGTGTGTGTGTGAATTGCCCTGGTTATATCACTGTATAATTACAGCAGAACACTTTAGACACTGAGGTGATATATTGTTGCTTAGTTTACACCAGTGAGGTAATTTGTCTTATTTTCTGCATGCTTTATATTTTTGCCATGAAAAAATCATTTCCTTAGTTATTATTGGTTTATATATTGCGCAGTGATCACACTGCTTTCATATGTGGATATCATACACCCATGACTGTGATGTCACTTTGCACATTTTCATTTTGCAAAGTGGCTGATTCTACTATACAGACATATTTCTATATTTAGCATTATCTAATTTTTTCTTTGAGTCTATGTAATATGTCTTGCACACACAGCACAACTCATGTTATGTACAATGCACTCACTGTATATGTAGAAGTAGCATTCATGTTGTATATATACTGTGAATAGCACTATGTGCAAAACACATGTCTAGTATGCTGGCTACTGATATCTAGTGAATTAAAGACACATTAAACCATCCCTGTGAAAAGAGGATTGGTTGGATAGCATCCTACACAGAAATGTTTAGCCCTTTTACATTAACTGTGCTTCTCATTTGATTAATTCTGAGTGGAGAATTTGGTTACCATAACTACACCAAGCAAGACTGACTACTTGAGACTGTAATCGCCCATGGAAATGAGTATGTTTGTTCTGGGGTTATGAGTGATCAGCTTTGAAAAATCCTTTGGATAAAATGAATATGAAGAAAGCACACCAAAGAACCGCTCTCACCGAGTCAGGACAGTGCCAGGGACCAGGACAGCCAATCCAACAGTAAATGGGAGAGAAGAGTGCCCGCACGATGTCCTAAAATCCAATCCTTTATTGTGGACGTATCCAAACTTGATCACATAACTTCACACACCTCTAGCTGACATGTTTCGAACCAATCGGTCCTTAATCATAGCTGAGACGGTATGACACACAAATGTCTTATATCCCCTCCTCCCGTGGTGGGGGAGGCCCCTTCAATCTCAGACACTCCCCTAACACCACAGACAAGATGGGATATTCACAATATCATTACGACCAGTATTAGGCAAATCCAGATATTACATTCTAAATTTTGGGAGCTCTAATATGTTGCGTCGTGAATGACAGGCCCTCCATGACCTCAAAAACAATTCTAACATTGTTATACGTAATGCAGATAAGGGGGGGGGGGCTGTTGTCGTTCTCGATAGCGACAGTTATGGAGCGGAGGCTTTGAGACAATTGGGGGATCCCGTTGTCTATAAAAAATTGAGAGGAGATCCTATGAAGGCATTCCAAAAAGAGCTTCTTGATTTGTTATCCTTGGGACGCAGTTTGGGGGTTTTGGATCAAAAGATGGTGGACTACTTGGGAGTCCTCCATCCAGTCACCCCGATTTTCCATCATCTCCCCAAGATCCACAAGCCAGGCGTTCCCCCAGAGGGCAGACCCATTGTGGCCGGAATTGGATCTCTGGGGGAGCGCCTGAGTGATTGGGTCGATTCTATGTTGCAGCCCCTGGTGAGACGTCTTCCAGGTTTCATTAGGGACACTAAGCACCTCCTTTCAAGTCTGAACAACTTTACTTGGAGGGAACATTATACATGGATAATCATTGATGTCAAGGCTCTGTGTTCATGTATCCCTCACAGTTTGGCCATTGAGGCCATTAAATATCATCTTGGTAGATATTCCGCCTATTCTGATGATCTCCAGACCTTTATTTGTTTGGCAGTCGAGTACCTCCTGGCCCGCAATTATTTCATGTTCGATGGCAGTTTCTACCTCCAGAGGTGTGGCGCCTCCATGGGGGCAACATTTTCTCCGTTCCTAGCCAACCTCTACATGGGGTGGTGGGAGGAGTGCCGCGTCTTTGGGGGTGGGGGCCGCCTTCTAGGGAGTGTTACGTGGTACGGGAGGTGCATCGATAACCTTCTTCTAGTGTGGAAGGGGGTCCCTGTGGACATCCATACATTTATGGAATATCTTAATTCCAATGCCCTTAACCTAAAGTTCACCTTCAGTTGGGAAACCAACTCTATTGATTATTTGGATGTTACCCTGGTGGGGGATCCTGTTCAAGGGAAAATATACACCAGGACTTTTCGGAAGCCTAGCAGTGGTAACACCACCCTACGAGCCACAAGCTGTCACCCAGCACATACCATCCGCGGGGTCCCTGTGGGTGAATTTACCAGGGCCCGCCGGAACTGCTCGGAGGCGGCTTGGCTCAGAGAGGAATTTGAAAAGATTGAGGATAGGTTACTTGAGAGGGGTTACCCCAGATGGATGATTAGGAGGGGCAAGGTGCGAGCCAACTCTACGAGTAGGGATCAGCTTTTGGAGAATGTGGGTAATGACGGTGCCAGTAGTTCTAAGCCAACTTCTGTTACAACTTATAGTGTCGAATACAATAAGATCGTTTCTATCCTTAAAAAATACCTGCCAATACTGGAGGGGGATGAGGATTTACGTGACGTCCTACAACAGGGTGTACGTTTTGCTAGCAGGCGTGCTCCCACTTTGGCCCGTTCTTTGTCCCAGAGTTTATTTGACTCTAGGCCCGGGACTTCTACTTGGCTTAACTTACCAGGTTCATACAGGTGTGGGGTTAGGACATGCCGCTATTGTAGTGTACACATATGAACACGAGTTGCTACGTCAACCTCAAATGGACACAGGTTTCCAATTAGACAACTTATTAACTGTGGGACCCCAAATGTTATATATCTTGTTACCTGTAGTGCATGTGCCCTGCAATATGTGGGATGCACTGCTAGACCTCTACGTGCTAGGATAGGAGAGCATTATTGTGGTTCGGGGTGGTTAAGTGCTAATGTTTCTAATGTGGCCAAACATTTTCACCAAGTGCATCAGGGCGATATGTCCTCTTTCTGTTTTCATGGCCTGGAAAGGGTATTCCCGAATAGGAGGGGGGGGTGATATTTCCAAACGGCTTATGAGCCGTGAGGCTCTATGGATATTTAGATTGGGTACTAGACTCCCCAAAGGCCTGAATTCTCGTTGGGAACTAGCATTAATTACCTGAATACTGGTTGCCAATTTAGCTTTTAATATAGCTGCTTAGCTCTCTGTTTTTACTTCACATCTATTTTTTGATTTTATATTTCAATATTTTATTATGCATTTACGACAGATTACGGGCTATTAGATGTTATTTTCATGTCGTATTTACAGTGACAGATGATGATATATCTGGATTTGCCTAATACTGGTCGTAATGATATTGTGAATATCCCATCTTGTCTGTGGTGTGAGGGGAGTGTCTCAGATTGACGGGCCTCCCCCACCACGGGAGGAGGGGATATAAGATATTTGTGTGTCATACCATCTCAGCTATGCTTAAGGACCGATTAGTTCGAAACATGTCAGCTAGAGGTGTGTGAAGTTATGTGATCAAGTTTGAATACGTCCACAATAAAGGATTGGATTTTAGGACATCGTGCGGGCACTCTTCTCTCCCATAAAATGAATATGCAAGACCTGGAGACTGGAAACTTTCCTGGCAATCTTGGCACCTCCTAGCAGGGTTATGTGCCATGCAAATTTTTAAGGTTTTTGCTGCCATGAAAAAGACCCCGTGGTCATACACTGTTTTTTTTTTTTGATGATCCCACTCAATGTGAAGCTTCTTGCTGGGAAATACATCACTCATTGAGTTTGATTTACTAGTCTCCAGGAAAATTTCCATGTTTAAATACCACACAGCAATTGTATTGGCATTTATGCAGGTAACGTAGTGTATATTGTGCACATGCTCGTGTGGCTAGTATAAAGCGCATTATGCAAATAGGTACCTTCACACCATCATTTGACCGAGGTTTAGTGAATCAACCCCATTGTTTGCCATCCTTGCATGTGCAGATGGGCCAGCTGAAAAACAAATGTACACATTTTGAATGGTAAGTGAAAAGTGCTGTGATAGCTCCTGTCAAGTTTCAGCCTAAAACATGTGCTGTTGTATGTGTTCATGATGACATACAAAAATTCCCCTCAGCCATTGTCAAATTGAAAATATTTGTGAAAATGCAATTTATTTTCATAATATGGTCAAAGCAAACCCATTTTTTATGTTGAAATGCACAAAAATCTATTTCTTTTTAGCCCCAAAATTCACAAAAAATGCAAAAAAACTATTTTGTCCTGTTCTATGTTCTGTCATGTTGGAGTACTACACAATCTCTTGCATCAGGCAACAATTGTCAGGGACTTTTCTCAATTCTGGAACTTATGATAGAGTTCTGGCTTCCCTGAGAGTTCAAAGTCTCACAGAAAGCCTGCACTCACTTACTGCTTACAGAACTTGGGTGATGATAATTCTTACTAGCAGGATCCAGCAGACTTCCACCTTATTAGTGTTGGCAGGTGAACTGGAGGAGCCTAGAAATGTTCCTCCCTCATAGCGATGAGCTTTCAGAATCAAAACAGTTCCAATTTTTGCATTAGAATTGGGCTGTTCTGAATAAAATTGTGAACATTGGAAATTACAGTTTGGAGAACCTCGTTCCATTCTGCTAATGCGAAAAATTGGCTTCAGAAATAAGAATTTTCAGCTGCTTTAACACAATGGCTAGAAAGGTGAAAATTGTCTTTTAAAACAAGACATTTTGGGCTATAGTGATATGAGCTAAATGGCCGCTGAGGATCGCCTGGACCCTGGAGGTGACACTAAAGAGGCAGAACAAGTTTTTCACATGAATGGGGGGTCCAGGGGACCGGTGCATCCTCTGTCCTGGTCCCCTGAGTACTAATGCACCCCTTAACCATTTCCACAAAGTTCAAGGTTAGAACAAAAAGTACTTACCTTTAATAAATGATCCCATTCATTGGAAATAATCCCATGCCAATATCTTCTCAACCTTGAGTGAAGAACCCTGACAAACTCATTTCCATATTGCTCCCCATCATTGGCACTTGCTATACAAAAGTATAGCAAGCCCTGGCAAAGCAGATTTAAATGTGCCCTGCCAGGGCTCCCCACTGGTCCTTTAACCCCCTGGGTGTTATGATGCTTTCCGGATTTTAGGGTCTAAAAGTGGTGCAATTTCGGACCCTAAAACCTGGAAAAAATCATGCTGCCAGGGAGATCTGCAGCAGTTTTACAATCACTCACCTCCCTGGCTCCAGCATTGCAGTTATCATCCTCCAGGTGACACTGCAACTCTAAAGTGAAATTGCCGGCTGTCATCATAATGACAGCTGGCAATCTCACCAGTAGAGTTGGGCCGAACCTCCGATTTTAGGTTCGCGAACAGGGTTCGCGAACTTCCGCGGAAGGTTCGGTTCGCGTTAAAGTTCGCGAACCGCAATAGACTTCAATGGGGATGCGAACTTTGAAAAAAAAAATAATTATGCTGGCCACAAAAGTGATGGAAAAGATGTTTCAAGGGATCTAACACCTGGAGGGGGGCATGGCGGAGTGGGATATACGCCAAAAGTCCCCAGGAAAAATCTGGATTTGACGCAAAGCAGCGTTTTAAGGACAGAAATCATATTGAATGCTAAATGACAGGCCTAAAGTGCTTTAAAACATCTTGCATGTGTATACATCAATCAGGTAGTGTAATTAAGGTACTGCTTCACACTGACACACCAAACTGTTCACTGAACAAAACAGGTATGCAGTGGCGGGTTCACTAAACAGGTATACAGTGGCGGGTCCACTGAACAGAACAGGTATGCAGTGGTGGGTTCACAGAACAGGTATGCAGTGGTGGGTTCACAGAACAGGTATGCAGTGGTGGGTTCACAGAACAGGTATGCAGTGGCAGGATCACTGAACAGGTATGCAGTGGCAGGATCACTGAACAGGTATGCAGTGGCAGGATCACTGAACAGGTATGCAGTGGTGGGTGGGTTCACAGAACAGGTATGCAGTGGTGGGTTCACAGAACAGGTATGCAGTGGTGGGTTCACAGAACAGGTATGCAGTGGCAGGATCACAGAACAGGTATGCAGTGGTGGGTTCACAGAACAGGTATGCAGTGGCAGGATCACTGAACAGGTATGCAGTGGTGGGTGGGTTCACAGAACAGGAATGCAGTGGCAGGATCACTAAACAGGTATGCAGTGGTGGGTGGGTTCACAGAACAGGAATGCAGTGGCAGGATCACTAAACAGGTATGCAGTGGTGGGTGGGTTCACAGAACAGGTATGCAGTGGCAGGATCACTGAACAGGTATGCAGCCAGGAAAAGCTAAGCCTAACTAATCTTTCCCTATGAGAGACAGACAGCAGCTCGCCCTACTCTCTCTAATGCAGGCACACGAGTGGCCGTAATGGCCGCCGCTGCCTGCCTTATATAAGGGGGGTGGGGCTCCAGGGGCTAGTGTAGCCTAATTGGCTACACTGGGCCTGCTGACTGTGATGCAGAGGGTCAAAGTTGACCCTCATAGTGCATTGTGGGGCGAACCGAACTTCCGGAAACGTTCGCCTGCGGGAGGCGAACGCGAACCACCGAAGTTCGCCGGGAACCGTTCGCCGGCGAACCGTTTGGCCCATCTCTACTCACCAGAAGGAAGCAGAGCCCAGGAGGAGCGGAATAAGAATGATGGCTGACGTCAGGATCCCCCAGGAGGTATGTAGAAACGTCCGCTGTGCTCTATATTTTGCACACAGCCTCTGGCGGCTACCCCGAGCAGAGGTCGGCATTACCGCTCTAAGCAGCGGTTTTCCATCTTGACCCTAGCTCGGGATTACCGCCAAGGAGGTTAACTGACCAATGGGAATCCTTGTTCCCAGTATTCTCCTTAACATACCTAGCAAATGTGGTTCTTATAACATGTATATACTGTACGTGCTTTGCTATTAACAGCTAAAATCAGATCGTTTGACTTCAATGAAATTTGCCAAAGTGTTTCAGCAAAATTTGCAATACCACCCAAGGTTCAAGGTAATTCTTTCAAGACAGGGTGGTACTGGTGCAGCCTAATTCCCTTCAACCTGTCATTTTAAAACAGACATTAATATGAACCTAGTATACAGATATTGGGTTATGTTAGGGCGGTGGAGTTATCCGTGACCATATCAGTTATAGTTTCATTTTTTACCAAGTAAACAAAGAGGAAGAGCTGGATTTTGGTAATTGTGTCTACCAGAAAAACATTTCCTGTAAAGACAGCTTTATGAAAATATCTGGCTTGTTATTCTTTGCAAATACATTTTATTATGTTGATTAATGTTAGCCCGAAAAATAAGGTTCATAAAGAACGGAAATATATTTTAAGAAATGTCCAAATAGTATTTTGTTTTTAGTTAGGTCTAGTGAACTGAATTAATTTCCCTGTATATGGTAAGTGGTATCTTATTATCTCCTGTAAAATCAAACACTCATTTTTATACCACCTTAATCTACTATTGTTCACATTATGCTATATTGTTGAGAAAATTAAGAGACCAACTTTTACAATTAAGCCTGCATTATCTCTGAAATGTTAATCTTCAATTTAAGGCCTATAACTATCAGAACATTCTCAATTTTCAAACTTATAATTAAGACTTTTGGCATACTTATTTTTATAACTATAATAGGATTCCAGTAATAAAATGCAATTAAGGTTTTTTTCCCCACTAAAACAATACAGTGTTTATTATTACATTTAGCTACATCAAATGTCATTTTTATGCATCTTTTAGTTTTGCTGCTCATCACAAGAGGTTTTATTAGCATTTTAACAAAAAAACATTACATTTGCATATTAAACATTATACATCTTACTCTTAATGCTTTAAAAATAATTAAGATTGAAAAACATTCAAACTATATTTAAAAAAACAAAAGCAAACAAAAACAAAACCTTCTTTTGAAAGTGAAGTTATTAAACATATATTTGACTGTATGTAGGACAGGTATTTCATACCAGTATCACTAATCCAAGTAATAATTGAAGAACAAATACTGTGAACAGGATACACAACATGCACACAGAAAAAAGGGAGGAAAAATTATGTGTATTTTAAAGCAGTGACCTGGAAGCAACCAATATGGCCTTTGCAAGATAGCTTATTGATCACAATTCTGAGATACAGACAAAATACAACTCCTTTACAGAAAGTAAGAAAAACAACAGATAGCAATGCTGATGTCTTCAATTCAATAAGTTTAAAAGTAGTTTTCAGGCTATATAAGTATATACAAGTATTTAAGTATACCGTATACTCTCAGTGTTAATATTTAAATGTTAAATAAAAGTATACAAGTAATATTTTAAATGTTTATTATTAACATTTGTTTCTCAGTTCAAGCAAGAAAATAAAGCAGTAATAAATATTTAAAAATCATTTTGTTTATGTTGTGTTTGATTGCATGCTTGCTTACTATGAGGATTGACTGTGTCAAACGTAAAGGATCCAAGTCACTTTTCTGTTATATTATTTCCTAGGGGATCATTTTTCATCTTTTGTTTAGAATAACGATAGAACGGAAATGGACCCACTGCTACCAACGGAGCTATGATTAAGGAGCCATGAGCCATGAGCTCTGATACGCATGAGCTTTTTTAACTTTGTGTACTCACTGATGTGACAATAAATGGAAACTTTTTTCACCCAGCCATTGGTGTAGCGGAACCTCCTTTTTCCTTGCTGTTTAGAATAACGTTTGCACTCTGCAGTGGAACAAGTACCAAAATGTAGGTGAAAATTAACTGCTATAATTATTCTGAGTATTTTCCTGTTTGCTGGTGGCATTGTATTTATAATGCTAAAATATCACCTAGGAGAAAACTTAGGAGAAACAGTGAATTGGATCAGGCCAAAGGTGTAGACAAAAAATTGTATTGTCTAAATCCTCTCCTCCTAACTTCCAGAAGACTTTTAAAAAATGAGACCCTTAACAGGGTTTTTCTTCACTGTGACTTTTTTGAGAAAGTGAGCTTTCAGACCTACAGTATTACAAATTCAGTGTGGCATGGTTTGTAGGAGTGATCTGATTGGAAGCTAAGAAATGCACATAGTTTTTTGGGTAATGAATGATTGTGCCTCCATCCTGTGGTCTGGCAATAGGGGTGGCGAAGTGACTGAACTGGGGCCCCTGGACCAGTGGGGCACATTAGAGGCCCTCCTTTATCTATCTTATAAGCTTTTCATTGGTGCCGTGCTGGTAATGAACACCTCTATATGTGCATTGAATAGTAGTAATCCTTAAAGTGAACCTCCGGACTAAAGATCTACTCAGCAGAACTGAAAAGGCTTGGTGTTTAACAGTTTCACAGCATCAGAACTTTGTTTTTCTTACCAAAGCATCATTTTTAGCTGCATTTTTAACTAAGCTCCACCCATCATCTAAGCTCCATCCTGATGCTGTGCAGAGCATGATGGGGTTTCCTATGTTGTTATTCTCGTTGCCTAGCAACTGGGAGAGGTGCTCAGGACACAGGACAGTTAAAACTGTGTCTCATGCTCCCTGTCACCTCCTTTCAACCAAAAAGATGGCTGCCATCATGAAATTAAACATTTGCCTGTTCTTTTAAAACAGTGTGGGTAAGAGATTATATTACCTATCTATTTTAATTAACATAACTAATGTAACTTAATGACAGTATGTTTGTTTAGGCTGGAGTTCCTCTTTGACGAACTATTTCCTTACTCTGATTACACCTTTCTGACAATGAAGCTGACCGGGGTAGGATGAGTGCTTGGGGCCCCATTTAAAACTTGCATTAGGGCCCTAAGCTCATCAGTTATGCTACTGCCTCCATCTACGTGCAGCACCCCATGTGTCACCAGTAAATGTACAAAACAATCTGAACAAGCACCATACCACTTAAATAAATAGGATAATAAGACCAGAGTATGCTAGGGATACTGACAGAACATTAAGCAAAAGAGATATCCCATGAAAAGCACCAAACTGGTTAAAGAGTAAATAATCAGCCTTTATTGGAGAAATATACATACATGAAATATGACCAATTAAAAATCATCACTTGGTGATAAAGAGTGGTGACAGGTGTAATAAATAATATGGAAGGTCAAATATGAGTCTACTTCCCTTCCACAAGTCACAATATCATAGTAAAAACCAGTTAACTGGTCTCCTCCTCCAACTGGTGTTTTTTAATTGGTTAAACCATTAAATTTACAGTCTAATACTAGAGATGGCCCGAACGGTTCGCCCCCGAACTTATTCACGCGAACTTCGGTGGTTTGCATTCGCAGTGAACCACGAACTATATGCGAGTTCGACCCTCCCCCTATACTACATCACTAGGGTCAACTTTGACCAATTACATCACAGTCAGCAGACACAGGGTAGCCAATCAGGCTACACTCTCTCTTGGAGCCCCCCCTCCCCCTTATAAAACGCAGGCAGCGTCAGCCTTTTCACTCACTCCTGTGGCTGCAATAATTAGAGAAGTGAGAGAACCTTGCTGCTGAAATTGGGAAAGATTAGTTAGGCTCTTGTGTTAAGCTTGTTAGGTTGCTCTTTCTTGCTGATCTTATTGCTAAAAAGCACTCCTCATTCTCAACAGCTCTTTTGAGAGCTAATGTTGTTCTTGTGATCTTTGTGTGTGTGTGTGTGTGTGTGTGTGTGTGTGTGTGTCCCACAGACACTTGTGTTGCATACACAGGCCTGTCAGTCAGTCGCAGCTGCTGGTAGGACCTTGGCCCCTTGGTAATTTCTACTATGCCACTGCCAGGCCCAGCACATTCAGTGACTAACTGTGTGTGTGACAGCTGCACATTTGTAATACCAATCACTGCATACCCACCTGTTCAGTGCACCTACCTACCTACGTGAGCGCACGCAGTGTCACTGCACCTGTTGACGGTAGCTGTGTGTGTGACAGCTGCACATTTGTAATACCAATCACTGCATACCCACATGTTCAGTGCACCTACCTACCTACGTGAGCGCACGCAGTGTCACTGCACCTGTTGACGGTAGCTGTGTGTGTGACAGCTGCACATTTGTAATACCAATCACTGCATACCAACCTGTTCCGTGCACCTACCTACCAATGTGACCGCAAGCAGTGTTATATACCTGTCACTGCACCTGTTGATGGTATACCTATTCTATGTCGTGCTGACGTGATTTCATGTGGCCCTGGCCCAAAGTATAGTGCTCAGAAGAAGGCGCATCCCATCAACTCCCAAGAATGTCAGGACGAGGTTGACTATTTAACACAGGCCTTCCGAAAATTTGTGGCCATTGGGACACAGCAGTTATTTCTCAAAAAAGGCAATACCAAAACTGTACCATGAAGTTGAAAGGTAAGTGGTGTCATCTCTGGCACACAGCGTTGGGTCAAGGGTCCATCTGACCACGGATGCCTGGTCTGCCAAGCACGGTCAGGGCAGGTACATTACTTACACAGCCCATTGGGTCAACCTGGTGACCGCTGGCAAGCAGGGAGTACGTGGCTGTGCAGCGGACCAAGTTGTGACACCTCCACCGCTTGCAGGCAGGCCTGCTGCCACCTCCTCTCCTTCTCCTCCTACTCCTCCTGCTACATCCTCTTCACTGTCATCCTCCTCCTCCTCCTTGGCTGAGTGGCAGTACTACTCTACTGGTGCTGCGATTTCCTCTCCAGCTACACAGCCCCAGCTCCCCAGGGCCTATGCTGTATGCCAGGTACGACGGTGTCACGCCATCTTAGACATGTCTTGCCTCAAAGCGGAGAGTCACACTGGAGCAGCTCTCCTGGCTGCTCTTAACAAACAGGTGGACCAGTGGCTGACCCCGCACCAACTGGAGATCGGCAACGTGGTGTGTGACAACGGCAGCAATTTCATTTCGGCTTTGAATTTGGGAAAGTTGACACATGTACCCTGAATGGCACATGCGCTGAATCTAATAATTCAGAGATTTGTGTCTAAGTACCCAGGCTTACAGGATGTCCTGAAGCAGTCCAGGAAGGTGTGTAAGCATTTCAGGCGGTCTTACACGGCCATGGCACGCTTTGCCTATATTCAGCGGAGAAACAACTTGCCGGTGAGGTGCTTGGTTTGTGATAGCCTGACTCACTGGAATTCGACCCTTCTGATGTTCAACCGCCTGCTACAACAGGAGAAAGCCGTCAAACAGTATCTCTACTACTACAGTCAAAGGACACGCTCTGGGGAGATGGGGATGTTCTGCCCGAAGTACTGGACACTCATGAGAAATGCCTGCAGGCTCATGTGGCTGTTTGAGGAGGTGACAAACCTGGTGAGTCACAGTAAAGGCGTCATCAGCAACTTGATCCCACATGCTTTCTTCCTGGGGCGGGGCGTGCCGTGCGTAGAGTAGGGGATCAAGCTGTGGAGGAGCGTGAACAGGAACAGGAGGAAGAGTTGTGGGATTAATTCTCAGCAGAAACAGATGATTCCTCAACACCTGCGGCAGCACAGAGAGGGGCGGAGGAGGAGAAAGAGTCGTGTGGGGAAGAGGAGTCAGATGATGAGGAAGGTGTTGTTTTGGAGGAGGAGGCGATGGAAGAACGACCACAGCAGGTGTCGCAGGGGGCTTGTGCTGCTCAAATTTCCCGTGGTATTGTTCGTGACTGGGGGGAGGAGGAGAACTTAGCTGACATCACTGAGGAAGAGCAAGAGGAGATGGATAGTACATCTGCATCCAATTTTGTGCAGATGGCATCTTTCATGCTGTCCAGCCTTTTGAGAGACCCCTGTATAAAAAAACTCAAGGGGAATGAGCTGTACTGGGTGGCCACGCTACTAGACCCTTGGTATAGGCACAAAGTGGCTGAGATGTTTCCAAATCACCAGAAGGCAGAAAGGATGCAGCACTTGCAGAACAAGCTGGCAACTATGCTTTACAGTGCGTTTAAGGGTGATGTCACAGCACAACGGAATAAAAGCGCCACTGCCAGTAATCCTTCTCCTCCCATGTCCATGCATGAAAGAACAGGATGCTCTAGCGATCTCATGGTGATGTCGGACTTGCGGACATTCTTTAGTCCAACGTCTTGCCTTAGCCCTTCCGGATCCACCCTTCACCAACGCCTGGACTGGCAGGAAGCCGACTACCTGGCCTTAAGTGTGGATGTAGACACTGTGAGCAGCGATGTACCCTTGAACTACTGGGTGCGCAGGCTTGACCTGTGGCCAGAGCTGTCCCAATTTGCCATCCAACTTCTGTCTTGCCCTGTCTTGCCCATTGAATGTGCCCTGACAGGACCTTCAGCACAGCTGGAGGCATTGTCACTGAGAAGAGAAGTCGCCTAAGTCACAAAACTGTTGTACCTCACCTTTATCAAAATGAATGAGGCATGGATCCCGGAGGGCTACTACTCGCCCCAAGACTAAGTCAGTCCCCACACACAGCATCTCTGCCTGCACGCCGTGTGACTGCCTGCCCCAAGACTAAGTCGCTCCCCACACAGCACCTCTGGCCGCAGGCCGCTTGACTGCCTTCTCCACCACCACCAACAGGGTCCAGGACTCCAGGCGGATTCCTGAATTTTTAAGGCCGCTGCTAGCAGCGGCCGCTATAATAATTTTTCTGGTGCGTGTACATGCCTGCCTAATTTTTGTGGCTTCACTGCAGCTGCAGCAACAAAACAAAAGGCATGTACATGTGTCAATTCCCCTTCATGATCGTTACCTTGGCGCGGTGAAGGGGCTTGCGTATTACAATGAAGCAATGACCGACGACTATATGAGTGTCTCGGGGGGGGGCACACCCAAGATAATAAGGTTGTTGCTTCATTGTAGACAGACCAAATTCGATCAGCTGGACAGTCACTGTTCTGTCATTGAGCTACCTCAGCCCGGCGACCATATGGGCTGGAAAGCCGCCATCACCTGCACTCTCGTCATGGTGCACACCAGTCCAGCAAGGCCTACACAAACAGCTGTGTGTGGTGCATTACACAGTGAGTTTGGTCTGTCAGTGTGAAGCAGTACACTAATTACACTACCTGATTGATGTATAGACATGCAAGATGGTTTAAAGCACTTTAGGCCTTCGATTTAGCATGAAATGTGATTTCTGCCCTTAAACACTGCTTTGCGTCAAACCAAGATTTTTCCCCGAGACTTTTGGCGTGTATCCCACTCCCCCATGCAAAAACTCAGATGTTAGACCCCTTGAAACATCTTTTCCATCACTTTTGTGGCCAGCATAAATGTTTCTAATTTTCGAAGTTCGCCTCCCCATTGAAGTCTGTTGTGATTTGCAGAAGTTCTCGCGAACCAAACGCAGGTTTGCGTTCAAGGTTCGTGAACCAAAAATCTGAGGTTCGGCCATCTCTATCTAATACATTTCCCCATAATAAGACTCAGTGATGAGAAAAAATGCAGGTATTCTTTTCGCTACACAGCCCCAGCTCCCCAGGGCCTATGCTGTATGCCAGGTACGACGGTGTCACGCCATCTTAGACATGTCTTGCCTCAAAGCGGAGAGTCACACTGGAGCAGCTCTCCTGGCTGCTCTTAACAAACAGGTGGATCAGTGGCTGACCCCGCACCAACTGGAGATCGGCAACGTGGTGTGTGACAACGGCAGCAATTTCATTTCGGCTTTGAATTTGGGAAAGTTGACACATGTACCCTGAATGGCACATGCGCTGAATCTAATAATTCAGAGATTTGTGTCTAAGTACCCAGGCTTACAGGATGTCCTGAAGCAGTCCAGGAAGGTGTGTAAGCATTTCAGGCGGTCTTACACGGCCATGGCACACTTTGCCTATATTCAGCGGAGAAACAACTTGCCGGTGAGGTGCTTGGTTTGTGATAGCCTGACTCACTGGAATTTGACCCTTCTGATGTTCAACCGCCTGCTACAACAGGAGAAAGCCGTCAAACAGTATCTCTACTACTACAGTCAAAGGACACGCTCTGGGGAGATGGGGATGTTCTGCCCGAAGTACTGGACACTCATGAGAAATGCCTGCAGGCTCATGTGGCTGTTTGAGGAGGTGACAAACCTGGTGAGTCACAGTAAAGGCGTCATCAGCAACTTGAT
The DNA here is from genome assembly GCF_040937935.1 of Hyperolius riggenbachi. Classification (NCBI taxonomy): domain Eukaryota; kingdom Metazoa; phylum Chordata; class Amphibia; order Anura; family Hyperoliidae; genus Hyperolius; species Hyperolius riggenbachi. The sequence continues at coordinate 401,953,026 of NC_090646.1, forward strand.
CCCACATGCTTTCTTCCTGGGGCGTGCCGTGCGTAGAGTAGGGGATCAAGCTGTGGAGGAGCGTGAACAGGAACAGGAGGAAGAGTTGTGGGATTAATTCTCAGCAGAAACAGATGATTCCTCAACACCTGCGGCAGCACAGAGAGGGGCGGAGGAGGAGAAAGAGTCGTGTGGGGAAGAGGAGTCAGATGATGAGGAAGGTGTTGTTTTGGAGGAGGAGGCGATGGAAGAACGACCACAGCAGGTGTCGCAGGGGGCTTGTGCTGCTCAAATTTCCCGTGGTATTGTTCGTGACTGGGGGGAGGAGGAGAACTTAGCTGACATCACTGAGGAAGAGCAAGAGGAGATGGATAGTACATCTGCATCCAATTTTGTGCAGATGGCATCTTTCATGCTGTCCAGCCTTTTGAGAGACCCCTGTATAAAAAAACTCAAGGGGAATGAGCTGTACTGGGTGGCCACGCTACTAGACCCTTGGTATAGGCACAAAGTGGCTGAGATGTTTCCAAATCACCAGAAGGCAGAAAGGATGCAGCACTTGCAGAACAAGCTGGCAACTATGCTTTACAGTGCGTTTAAGGGTGATGTCACAGCACAACGGAATAAAAGCGCCACTGCCAGTAATCCTTCTCCTCCCATGTCCATGCATGAAAGAACAGGATGCTCTAGCGATCTCATGGTGATGTCGGACTTGCGGACATTCTTTAGTCCAACGTCTTGCCTTAGCCCTTCCGGATCCACCCTTCACCAATGCCTGGACTGGCAGGAAGCCGACTACCTGGCCTTAAGTGTGGATGTAGACACGGTGAGCAGCGATGTACCCTTGAACTACTGGGTGCGCAGGCTTGACCTGTGGCCAGAGCTGTCCCAATTTGCCATCCAACTTCTGTCTTGCCCTGTCTTGCCCATTGAATGTGCCCTGACAGGACCTTCAGCACAGCTGGAGGCATTGTCACTGAGAAGAGAAGTCGCCTAAGTCACAAAACTGTTGTACCTCACCTTTATCAAAATGAATGAGGCATGGATCCCGGAGGGCTACTACTCGCCCCAAGACTAAGTCAGTCCCCACACACAGCATCTCTGCCTGCACGCCGTGTGACTGCCTGCCCCAAGACTAAGTCGCTCCCCACACAGCACCTCTGGCCGCAGGCCGCTTGACTGCCTTCTCCACCACCACCAACAGGGTCCAGGACTCCAGGCGGATTCCTGAATTTTTAAGGCCGCTGCTAGCAGCGGCCGCTATAATAATTTTTCTGGTGCGTGTACATGCCTGCCTAATTTTTGTGGCTTCACTGCAGCTGCAGCAACAAAACAAAAGGCATGTACATGTGTCAATTCCCCTTCATGATCGTTACCTTGGCGCGGTGAAGGGGCTTGCGTATCACAATGAAGCAATGACCGACGACTATATGAGTGTCTCGGGGGGGGGGGGGGGCACACCCAAGATAATAAGGTTGTTGCTTCATTGTAGACAGACCAAATTCGATCAGCTGGACAGCCACTGTTCTGTCATTGAGCTACCTCAGCCCGGCGACCATATGGGCTGGAAAGCCGCCATCACCTGCACTCTCGTCATGGTGCACACCAGTCCAGCACGGCCTACACAAACAGCTGTGTGTGGTGCATTACACAGTGAGTTTGGTCTGTCAGTGTGAAGCAGTACACTAATTACACTACCTGATTGATGTATAGACATGCAAGATGGTTTAAAGCACTTTAGGCCTTCGATTTAGCATGAAATGTGATTTCTGCCCTTAAACACTGCTTTGCGTCAAACCAAGATTTTTCCCCGAGACTTTTGGCGTGTATCCCACTCCCCCATGCAAAAACTCAGATGTTAGACCCCTTGAAACATCTTTTCCATCACTTTTGTGGCCAGCATAAATGTTTCTAATTTTCGAAGTTCGCCTCCCCATTGAAGTCTGTTGTGATTTGCAGAAGTTCTCGCGAACCAAACGCAGGTTTGCGTTCAAGGTTCGTGAACCAAAAATCTGAGGTTCGGCCATCTCTATCTAATACATTTCCCCATAATAAGACTCAGTGATGAGAAAAAATGCAGGTATTCTTTTCGCTACACAGCCCCAGCTCCCCAGGGCCTATGCTGTATGCCAGGTACGACGGTGTCACGCCATCTTAGACATGTCTTGCCTCAAAGCGGAGAGTCACACTGGAGCAGCTCTCCTGGCTGCTCTTAACAAAAAGGTGGATCAGTGGCTGACCCCGCACCAACTGGAGATCGGCAACGTGGTGTGTGACAACGGCAGCAATTTCATTTCGGCTTTGAATTTGGGAAAGTTGACACATGTACCCTGAATGGCACATGCGCTGAATCTAATAATTCAGAGATTTGTGTCTAAGTACCCAGGCTTACAGGATGTCCTGAAGCAGTCCAGGAAGGTGTGTAAGCATTTCAGACGGTCTTACACGGCCATGGCACGCTTTGCCTATATTCAGAGGATAAACAACTTGCCGGTGAGGTGCTTGGTTTGTGATAGCCTGACTCACTGGAATTCGACCCTTCTGATGTTCAACCGCCTGCTACAACAGGAGAAAGCCGTCAAACAGTATCTCTACTACTACAGTCAAAGGACACGCTCTGGGGAGATGGGGATGTTCTGCCCGAAGTACTGGACACTCATGAGAAATGCCTGCAGGCTCATGTGGCTGTTTGAGGAGGTGACAAACCTGGTGAGTCACAGTAAAGGCGTCATCAGCAACTTGATCCCACATGCTTTCTTCCTGGGGCGTGCCGTGCGTAGAGTAGGGGATCAAGCTGTGGAGGAGCGTGAACAGGAACAGGAGGAAGAAATGTGGGATTAATTCTCAGCAGAAACAGATGATTCCTCAACACCTGCGGCAGCACAGAGGGGGGCGGAGGAGGAGAAAGAGTCGTGTGGGGAAGAGGAGTCAGATGATGAGGAAGGTGTTGTTTTGGAGGAGGAGGCGATGGAAGAACGACCACAGCAGGTGTCGCAGGGGGCTTGTGCTGCTCAAGTTTCCCGTGGTATTGTTCGTGACTGGGGGGAGGAGGAGAACTTAGCTGACATCACTGAGGAAGAGCAAGAGGAGATGGATAGTACATCTGCAATCAATTTTGTGCAGATGGCATCTTTCATGCTGTCCAGCCTTTTGAGAGACCCCTGTATAAAAAAACTCAAGGGGAATGAGCTGTACTGGGTGGCCACGCTACTAGACCCTTGGTATAAGCACAAAGTGGCTGAGATGTTTCCAAATCACCAGAAGGCAGAAAGGATGCAGCACTTGCAGAACAAGCTGGCAACTATGCTTTACAGTGCGTTTAAGGGTGATGTCACAGCACAACGGAATAAAAGCGCCACTGCCAGTAATCCTTCTCCTCCCATGTCCATGCATGAAAGAACAGGATGCTCTAGCGATCTCATGGTGATGTCGGACTTGCGGACATTCTTTAGTCCAACGTCTTGCCTTAGCCCTTCCGGATCCACCCTTCACCAACGCCTGGACTGGCAGGAAGCCGACTACCTGGCCTTAAGTGTGGATGTAGACACTGTGAGCAGCGATGTACCCTTGAACTACTGGGTGCGCAGGCTTGACCTGTGGCCAGAGCTGTCCCAATTTGCCATCCAACTTCTGTCTTGCCCTGTCTTGCCCATTGAATGTGCCCTGACAGGACCTTCAGCACAGCTGGAGGCATTGTCACTGAGAAGAGAAGTCGCCTAAGTCACAAAACTGTTGTACCTCACCTTTATCAAAATGAATGAGGCATGGATCCCGGAGGGCTACTACTCGCCCCAAGACTAAGTCAGTCCCCACACACAGCATCTCTGCCTGCACACCGTGTGACTGCCTGCCCCAAGACTAAGTCGCTCCCCACACAGCACCTCTGGCCGCAGGCCGCTTGACTGCCTTCTCCACCACCACCAACAGGGTCCAGGACTCCAGGCAGATTCCTGAATTTTTAAGGCCCCTGCTAGCAGCGGCCGCTATAATAATTTTTCTGGTGCGTGTACATGCCTGCCTAATTTTTGTGGCTTCACTGCAGCAACAAAACAAAAGGCATGTACATGTGTCAATTCCCCTTCATGATCGTTACCTTGGCGCGGTGAAGGGGCTTGCGTATCACAATGAAGCAATGACCGACGACTATATGAGTGTCTCGGGGGGGGGGGGGGGGGGGGGGCACACCCAAGATAATAAGGTTGTTGCTTCATTGTAGACAGACCAAATTCGATCAGCTGGACAGTCACTGTTCTGTCATTAAGCTACCTCACCTGCACTCTCGTCATGGTGCACACCAGTCCAGCACGGCCTACACAAACAGCTGTGTGTGGTGCATTACACAGTGAGTTTGGTCTGTCAGTGTGAAGCAGTACACTAATTACACTACCTGATTGATGTATAGACATGCAAGATGGTTTAAAGCACTTTAGGCCTTCGATTTAGCATGAAATGTGATTTCTGCCCTTAAGCACTGCTTTGCGTCAAACCAAGATTTTTCCCCGAGACTTTTGGCGTGTATCCCACTCCCCCATGCAAAAACTTAGATGTTAGACCCCTTGAAACATCTTTTCCATCACTTTTGTGGCCAGCATAAATGTTTCTAATTTTCGAAGTTCGCCTCCCCATTGAAGTCTGTTGTGATTTGCAGAAGTTCTCGCGAACCAAACGCAGGTTTGCGTTCAAGGTTCGTGAACCAAAAATCTGAGGTTCGGCCATCTCTATCTAATACATTTCCCCATAATAAGACTCAGTGATGAGAAAAAATGCAGGTATTCTTTTCGCATTAATTTTCACAAAAATAGGGTAAAAGCAAAAATACCACCAAAAATTGTTTGTGATTTTTCACAGATATTTGGGCTAAAATAAATTATTTCCACAGGACAATTACTGATTTCTCTAATTATTTATGAATGTTTGCATCAGAAAGAAAAACATTGGTTAGTTTGACCATATTGCAAAAATACAACATATTTTCGCAAATATTTTCTCGAAATCGAAGAAAGCATTTCCAATGTGAAAATGCCTTTGGTGAAAATATGCAAGCAACACTGTTAAGGAACTTCACTAAATAGAACTAAATTAATCAGATGATGGCCTTTTTTTATGAAATTCATATGGCATTTATTTATAAATGATTTAGTCAATACTTTCCCATTGTAACATCATGCCTCACCCAGATGTACATTCTTAAATGTATCAGTGGTGCTGGCATCTTGCTGGCATTTTTGCATTTGTGCATTGAGAAGATCTCCCAGCGTGTTCTGGGTAAGAAGTTTGCATGGCAACCAGTCTAGGCTAAACATCACTGGGAGGGCATGATACATATCAATATACAGAAATAATGTACGTAGTTAAAAGAAGCATTTCTGATACTAAAGCCATGATGATTAATATAAAAATTACCATAAGATGAGCTTCCATTAAATCTGTAGTCTGTTATATGATGTTCATATTATTTGAAATATACAGACATATGTGGTATTGTTAAATTGAAAGGAAGATACTGCCTGGTGGATGCCTTTAACATGCAAATGCTATTGATATTAAAGTATGCAGATAGAAAAATATTACTGACATAAAAATGTATTTACAAGAAGATTCTGTAGTAATAAGTAAGGTGAGATAACTGACTAGAAAAACTTTAGGAATGAAAACCGTTACTTTACATTAGTAACTGACTAAGTAAGCATAGTCCAATGATATGCACATATTACCACCAAGAGGCAGATATCAATGGCATGCAGATACAACTAAGGATTGGCAGATCTCAATGGCACATAGATTTCCTGACTGACAAGCCAATAATACCAATGACAATCCGATATTAATGACATACAAACATGAAGACGATTCCACAGCTAAATAATAGCAATAACTATCAGATAAGTATAGTGATGTTTTAGTGGCAAGCAGGCAAATTCTATATGTAGGCATTGATAGTTAAATCCTGGACATTGATGGGTGAATGTGGTTGGCTGGACAAACCTGATGGGCAAACTTCTATCTCTGTGGTTCACCAGCTGACTAATAAACCTGTTGAAAACACTGACATGGATGTGTATTTATCGACTGAACCACACTGCAAGTGTGCCTCCATCGCTTGTGCCACCAGAGCCCTATATTTTCATTTTACTGACCTGTGTTTTGCACAACAACCAAATATGTGCCAGTACAGAACATGTTAATACCCACATTTTTGTTTGGTTTGTATTTTGACTTTTGTTTACATTTTTTCTGTGTCCAAATTCTAAGTAAGGATGAGTAAAAAAAATAATCTTGTAGACAAATTTCGGTTGATCTGTAAATAGAGATTTAAAGAGATAGCTAGAAGCCTGAACACTCAATCAATAAACTGGTAAATTATACCTTTACACAGCTGTTTGTTCACTAAGTTGCAGTTGAGGATTCGCATTAGCAGGCCACCAGTTCTAAATAAGAAATAACATGGGACCCCTTACCCCCTCCTCAAGTGGAACCTTTGTCCACACCATAGTACTAATGTTGCTTTTATGCCTCTTCCCCATAATAGTATAGGTTGCCTTTGTCCTTTGTCTCCCCCCACAACAATATGGGTTGCCCCCCCCCCCCTTTATATAACAGTAGGGTGCTTTAGCCTCACTCCTCATCACACATGCAGAGTGAACACAGCAGAGTGTGATCTCACCTCTCCATCCTGCATGCTCCTTCTTCAGTATGCTTCAGCCTCCATCCCCACTGGCACCTCTTCTCCATTCCCTGTAGACAATAGACATATCCATAGGTCATGGTGCCAGAGATACTTCAGGAAGCCATGAATACCAAAGGACACCCTAAAGGAGAAAGTACGTGGAGCAGGAGCATGAAGGCTGGAAAAATTACACACTGCTACAACAAATCACAGGGTCATCTTTAGCTTGTGTCATGTCCCCATATTAATTACCCTTAAAGTGTACCTAAGATTGGCACACTAAAAGATTTTATACTTACCCGGGGCTTCCTCCAGACCCATGAGCACAGATGCATCCCTCCCCATCCTCTCGAGTGCCTCTGTTTGACTGGTATCAGTCCCAGTAATATGGCTCAGTCACACCAGTCGACTCTTCTGCACATGTACGGTCCCTCCGAGCATGTACAGAAGAGACCGACTGGCATGGTGGAGCCAGTTTCTGAGACTAATACCAGGCAAACTGAGGCACTTGTGAGGATGGTGGTGCCCATGGGACTGAAGGAAGCCCCAGATAAGTATAACATCTTTTAGTATGCCCATCTCAGGTTTACTAACTTACAAGGGGAGAGACTAATGAGGGTATACAGCCAGCTCTGGGGCCCTAAGCTTATTAGCTCCTGCACTTATTTTTTTCCCGGAAAAGAGAAAGTTACAAGCATGTTAAATTTTTCACTAGCATCTAGTTCTGAGGCATGATTCTGTAAGAGGTAAAATATTGTTCACAAGTGAAAGGTTATCAGTACTGGGATAACAGAACATTCCTTTTTCATTATGTCTGGTCTGATAACCTTTCACTTGCCAGAAATACTTCAACATAATGCAGTGTATGTTACAACCCAAGATATGGATGACTGTCACAGCAAACATGACATCTTTTCCTAAGGCTATGAAACAGCATCCCAACTTACTTAACCTCTCATTAAATGATTTACTAGGTGCCCAGGCAACTTCTAAACTGGAGGTCAAGCCAAACCTTTTTTTTAACTACAGAAAGAGTAGGAAATGGTTTATCCTCTGTGAGGTTTCTATTACTGCCAGTTAGGATAGAAAGTTAGGAGAATCAAAGGAGAGATATAAACCTCAGTAAAACTGCTATAAACTTTTTTACACTTTGCTGACAAAATAACTTTGTTGCTCTCTGTGACCCAATACTTGGCTTGACACAAGTTCCTTCCACACGGAGAATATTTATTAGTGATTACAAGATTTTAATTCATTGCCTGTAAAATTAGAAAACAGCTTACTGGGGAGTAACACCTACATCTGGGTCTAGACAGAAAAAGATAGCTGCTCAAACAGCATAGTACTAAATGTTCTAAATGTTTCACTTTAAAAGAAAACTTTTGCAATATACATCAACTTAATTATCTGTGTAATATACAATATTATGTGGCAGAACAAACCGAATTTTTTAACAAGGATATTATTGCCTCACACGACAAACTTATAAATATTAAATGGTTGCATCAGGCATACATAACACCAATAAGATTGGCAAAAATGAGCCCAACTCACAATGATTGTTGCTTTAAATGTAAGGCACCCAAGGCTGATTTTTTACATTGCGTGTGGAATTGCCCCCTGGTGAACGGTTACTGGAAATCGGTGATACATTTTTTAAGAGATACCCTGCAGCTACCAGTGGTTTTGGATCTGCAGTTGTGTCTGTTGGGAATCGTAGGAGATATCCCCTGTAGCAAATCCCAATCGACCCTCATTAGAATCCTTCTCTTCTATGCCAGGAAAGCCATTACCCTAAAATGGAAGCTACCCATAGTCCCCTCCCTGGGTATCTGGAAGAGGTTGGTTAATTCTGTTCTTCCACTGTATAAGATCACTTATCAGTCAAGAAATCAATTTAAGAAATTTGATAGAATATGGTTTAAATGGGTCAACGCTTCGGAAACCACAATCCCTAATCTTGATATTAATGTGGCTCCTCAGGATCTTCAATGGGCTTAATTCTCTGATGATGACTCTAGTACTTATATGGGTATGCACACTGCTAAATATAATGTTATGAGTTCTAATTGCTATCTGTATATTCACCATCACATAATATGTGCTTATTGCTGGAATTCTTCCTTTGTTTTCTTTTCTTTTCTTTCCTTCTTCTTCATATACATACTGTATCATATATACACTGTAATGTCATGTTATGTTTTTTCTGAAATTAATAAAAAATTCTCTTTAAAAAAAAAAAAAAATATACAATATTATGTAGTTAGTTCCATAAAACCTTTAAGTATTATTTTAGCCTAGATACATAATTTAAATGTGTACTTATCATACTCCTCCATCTTCATAAAACATATTTTATTTATTTATTTTAGGTGGTGGCGGTGGTGGTTGGAGAGCAAAAAATGTAGACACCTGTAGCTGCTAGGAAATGTGGGTGCCACCATAGACCATAATATTAATTGTGGCTATAATGGTCTCTGGTGGACAATTTGATGCCAGAGGTACTAGATGTAACCAAAGAGCTGGGGGTGGAGCTGGGACCAATAGCAGCAGAGATTATGGTGCAGATAGTAAAAATAAATAAATGGAACCTTGAGAATATGCCTGTGAATCTGTTGTGAATGGTGTAGGGCCATACTCTAAGCATGGGATCTTGGAAGCTCTGGTGTTTTCCAAAATTCTTCTGGAGCAAGAGCTTTCTGGAGCAAAAAGCTTATGTAATATTCCTGAATGAAGTGTGGTCTACAGGGCCGGATTTGTACTTTCCAGCGCCCTAGGCCGGCTGTCACCAACCGCCCCCCCCCCCACTCTGTCCAACTCTGACTAGTTTGAACGGGCCCCCCTCTGTTTTGCTGCTTTGCCCCGTTCAAAAAAGAAGCAGTGCATGCTCTGTCCACTCCATGTAATTTTGCGCTCCTGTCTGCATGCACAGCAGGCGATAGTGTTCTGGGCTTGCATACTTCAGAAATGATGCTCATGTATGAGCTGCACTTATCAAGTACACATACCCATAACACTCCCTCGGCTCCTGTGCACCTGCATACAGGAGTGCAAAATCACAAGTAGCCCCAGTGGACAGCGCTGGTTCTTTGTCCTCTGTGCTACTGGCTGCCGTCAGAGCCACAAATAGGGGACAGTGTAGCACAATGCAGAGAAGCCCATCCAAAACAGAGAACAGGTAAATAGAAGGATCCGACACTACACACACTGGCATAGATGTAGTGTAATGCTAGGTACACACGATGCAATTTTCTGACAGATTTACTGTCAGGTCGATTAGTTACATCATGTCCAATCTAATTTAAATTTTTCGATCAATTTGCTGTTCACTTCTATGAAAAATCATTCAGAAAATTGATTGGATAGCAGATCGGACATGTTGGAAATAGTCGATCTGACAGTAAATCTGTCAGAAAATTGCATCATGTGTACCTAGCATAAGCTCAGGTGTACTTTACACAGTGACAATTTAGCTAGACAGATCTTAAAATCAGTCAGCAGGAAGTTTTGTAACGGAATAACACTTTTTATTGGCTAACCAAAAGAAAAACAGTGAGCCTTTGGTTAATGAGCCTTAAGACTTTGTTACTGTATACAAGATGTTAGGCACACAGCTATATATACAGTCAGCAGGAGATGCATTGATTGTTTTGTAAATATAAATACATGTAACACAGTTGTCATTCTGTTTCAAAACATCCTGCTTTCACTGATGGTTAACACAGTACTTTGCTGGCAAAAAAAAAAAATCCAGGAAAGAGTTAAACTGTAGCGCAAAGAATGTTGTTGTCATTCTCTAGGAGAAAAAAAAGCCATAAATTTGAGGGATCTGAGGTCTTTAACAGCACTGACCTACTAGTAATAAATAGAGTTGGGCCGAACGGTTCGCCGGCGAACTGGGTTCGTGCGAACTTCGGTGGTTCGCGTGCGGGTGTCGCAGGCGAACGTTTGCGGAAGTTTGCTTCGCCTGGTTCGCTCTATAAAGCAAAATTTTTACCCTCCATTTCACTGTCAGCAGACATGTTATTGTCAAACACACTGCTTTCAATGCTATAGAACTCGCCCACCCTCCCTTCAAGCTAGGTCCTTTATACCATTTGACTCAGTTGTCTGCCTACACTAATTAGTTATGGGACAGCTGCTACACACTCTGCTAGGGAGATTTTAATTGGTCTCCCTCCCTCCCTCCCTCCTTCCTACCGGAGGGAGGAGGGTCTCTTCTGGCAGGGAATTATACTATTTTAAAAGCCAGTATACATCATACCATAGCTGGGAATCGAACCCAGATCTCACTGTGCAGTGGACACGTCACCCTAAGCACTGTACCACTACAGTAGTAAGTGAAGCTAGCCTAAAATGTACCATTAATGCTCAATGCAATAGAACCATTAGGTTGCTTAAAGGAGAACTGTAGTGAGAGGTATATGGAGGCTGCCATATTGATTTCCTTTTAAGCTATACCAGTTGCCTGGCAGCCCTGCTGATCTATTTGGCTGCAGTAATAATAATAATAATCCAAACATTTGTATAGCGCTTTTCTCCTGTCAGACTCAAAGCGCTCAAGAGCTGCAGCCACAGGGACACGCTCAAGAGGCCATCCTGCAGTGTTAGGGAGTCTTGCTTTGAACTCCTTACTGAATAGGTACTTGACCTAGCCAGGATTTGAACCCTGGTCTCCCATGTCAAAGGCAGAACCCTTAACCAGTACACTATCCAGCCACTGTCGTGTGAATCCCACCACAAACAAGCATGCAGCTAATCTTGTCAGATCTTACAAAAATGTCAAACACCATATCTGCTGCATGCTTGTTCAGGGTCTAGGGCTAAAAGTATTGGAGGCAGAGGATCTGCAGGATAGCCAGGTAACTGGTATTGCTTAAAAGGAAATCAATATGGTAGCCTCCATATACCTTTCACTACAGTTCTCCTTTAAAGGGAACCTTAACTGAGAGTGATATGGCTGTTTCCTGTAAACAATACCAGTTGCCTGGCAGTCCAGCTGATCTTTGTGACTGCAATAGTGGCTGAATCACACCCTGAAACAAGCATGCAGCTAATCCAGTCTGACTTCAGTCAGAGCACCTGATCTGCATGCTTGTTCAGGGGCTGTGGCTAAAAGTATTAGAGACACAGGATCAGCAGGCGATTCAGGCAACTGGTATTATTTTAAAAGGAAAAATCCATATCCTTCTCCGTTTAGGTTCCCTTTAAGGATTTGTAGCATAAAAGCCAACTCACATTGGCTGGGATTTGAACCTGGGTCTCACTGTATGGTGGACAAGCACACTATCCACTATACCAACTGAAGCTGGCCTGAAATTGCTGGCCTGAAATTGCTGGCCTGAAATTGCTGGCCTGAAATTGCTGGCCTGAAATTGCTGGCCTGAAATTGCTGGCCTGAAATTGCTGGCCTGAAATTGCTGGCCTGAAATTGCTGGCCTGAAATTGCTGGCCTGAAATTGCTGGCCTGAAAACAAGCTGCATGCTTGTTTCAGGGTGTGATTCAGCCACTATTGCAGTCACAAAGATCAGCTGGACTGCCAGGCAACTGGTATTGTTTACAGGAAACATCCATATCACTCTCAGTTAAGGTTCCCTTTAAAGGAGAACTGTAGTGAAAGGTATATGGAGGCTTCCATATTGATTTCCTTTTAAGCAATACCAGTTACCTGGCTATCCTGCAGATCCTCTGCCTCCAATACTTTTAGCCCTAGACCCTGAACAAGCATGCAGCAGATCTGGTGTTTGACATTTTTGTAAGATCTGACAAGATTAGCTGCATGCTTGTTTGTGGTGGGATTCACACGACAGTGGCTGGATAGTGTACTGGTTAAGGGTTCTACCTTTGACATGGGAGACCAGGGTTCAAATCCTGGCTAGGTCAAGTACCTATTCAGTAAGGAGTTCAAAGCAAGACTCCCTAACACTGCAGGGTGGCCTCTTGAGCGTGTCCCTGTGGCTGCAGCTCTTGAGCGCTTTGAGTCTGACAGGAGAAAAGCGCTATACAAATGTTTGGATTATTATTATTATTACTGCAGCCAAATAGATCAGCAGGGCTGCCAGGCAACTGGTATAGCTTAAAAGGAAATCAATATGGCAGCCTCCATATACCTCTCACTACAGTTCTCCTTTAAGCAACCTAATGGTTCTATTGCATTGAGCATTAATGGTACATTTTAGGCTAGCTTCACTTACTACTGTAGTGGTACAGTGCTTAGGGTGGCGTGTCCACTGCACAGTGAGATCTGGGTTCGATTCCCAGCTATGGTATGATGTATACTGGCTTTTAAAATAGTATAATTCCCTGCCAGAAGAGACCCTCCTCCCTCTGGGAGGAGGGAATAGGTTGAAGAGTTGAGGGGTTGGAGGGAGGGTGGAGGGAGACCAATTAAAATCTCCCTAGCAGAGTGTGTAGCAGCTGTCCCATAACTAATTAGTGTAGGTAGGCAAATGGTATAAAGGACCTTGCTTGGAGGAGGGAGGGTCCTTCAGCAGTGATGTGTATTTCACTCAATTAGGTGTGGCTCCAGGTATTAGAGCTGTTGAAACATGTTTTCTATCATTTTTCGCCTCCCCATTGAAGTCTATTGCGGTTCGCGAACCGAACCTTTCGCGGAAGTTCGCGTACCTAAAATCGGAGGTTCGGCCCATCTCTAGTAATAAACTAACATCAGTCAGAGAGGGGGAGAGCTCCAGAGTTCTGCTACTTGAGCCCATATATTTTTCTTCTCACAGCAGATTGTTTGTCCCCTCTCATCATACAGGTGACAGCAGATGCTGACTGCCATAACACACACTTTTCACAAGTAAGAGAGATGCAGGGATCTCTGGAATTCAGGCAGACTAGAGCAAAGCAGGAGAGGTGATTTACTTTGACATGTGACCTCTTATGTCTTCAAGTCCTGCACCCTGCTGATTTTTATCGCCCTAGGCCATGGCCTCTGTGACCTTCCCAGAAATCCGGCCCTGGTGGTCTAGCTCAAAATATGGGGTCTGCATGTTTTAGCATAGTTAGACAATGAGAACAGAAGCCTTGCTAATGCTTTAAACAATATCCTATTGTAGTTCCTGGACGTAGAAACTACGTCCAGGAACCATGCGCGCTCCCGCACATGCACGCGTGCACCCGGCCGCGGTTAGTTAGCCAGGCAATCAGTGAATCGGGCTCTTGTGGCCAAAAAGTAAAACTACAACTAAAAGTAAAAAAAAAAACTCAAACACACATTTACATTATAAATTTATTGTTTACATCCCACCCTCCCAAAATTACCCAAATAAAATGTTTAATATAAAAAAAAAAAACATTACAATAAAAAAAAACATGTAAATATTTACCTAAGGGTCTAAACTTTTTATATATCAATGTAAAGATGAAATATTTCTATTTTTTTTTATTTTAAACTTGTAAATAGTGATAGATGCAAAACGGAAAAAATGCACCTTTATTTCCAAATAAAATATTGTCGCTATACATTGTGATAGGGACATAATATTGGTGTAATAACCGGGACATATGAGCAAATACAATACGCGCGTTTTAATTATGGAGGCATGTATTATTTTAACACTATAATGGCTGAAAACTGAGAAATAATGATTTTTTTTCCCGTTTTTTTCGTATTCTTCCTGTTAAAATGCATTTACAGTAAAGTGGCTCTTAGCAAAATGTACCCCCCAAAGAAAGCCTAATTGGTGGAGGAAAAAACAAGATATAGATCAGTTCATTGTGATAAGTAGTGATAAAGTTATAGGCTAATGAATGGGAGGTGAACATTGCTCAAGTGAAAACGATGGAACACGAATGGGATATACTCCTAGAAAAGTAAAAAAGAAAAAAAAATCGGATTTAGAAGATGGAAAATGAATGAGATTGTCACATCTTTTTGTCAAATATCAGCTGCAAAAATGTGTATTCTTATACAAAAGCATGAACAAATTGTTGGTACCAGTGTTGAGAGAAGATGTCAATACTCTTTTTGCATTCATTTTTGCAAAAATCAGGTTAAATTCGATTTTCGTGTGAAAATGCCAGTAAAAATAGGTTCTGTTATTTCTTTAATTTTTTGCACTTTTCACAAATTTTTGTCATAAAAATATATATTTTTTTTGTGTTTTTGCTTTCATTTTTTTGCAGTAAACATATGTTTTCTGCGTTTTTCACACTCTTTGTGGTAAAATATCAATTGAAAACGCAAACATTCAAACCATTTTCGATGTAAAAAATTGCAAGCAACACTGATTGGTATCCCTGTGTTCAAAAGTAGAATCCACAATTGTCTTAAAAAAAACCTGGAAGTGACAAAACTAATTTTACACCTGTCATTGTTAATTCAAACTTTTGCTTTTTTTTTGTTGTTTTTTATTTGTTTATTTGTTTTTATTCAATAAAATATTTTCAACTGAAAATGGCATAGAAAAAAATGAAGGAAAGCTTATCTTGTTATTTTGTTACACAACTTTTAGAGTCAGGGCCCTTTTCCATTGGCTGTGATGCGATTTAAAAAAATGCATCGCAGCCGTTTTTTCTAATTGCTAGAGCACCGCGATAACATGTAAATCGTGGTGCTCTTTTTCCACTACGGCGCTTTGATCGCAATTCATTTTTTTGCCGAAACGCAATCGCTGTCCTGCCTGATTTTCATCGCAATTGCGTTACACTCCCGGCGGTGGTACAGCAGAACGCCGACAGTGGAAAAAGGAGCCTGCGTGATCGCAGGTGATTTGCGCTTGCGATCGAGCTTGCTAGTGGAAAAGGGCCCTCAATCAGCTTTCAGCGCGACTGCTGCACCTGTCAACAATACTCTGGCCCACAGCTACTGAGTTCTTTACAGTGATTTTCAGTAGGATTCAAATCAAGGTTCACAAATGGTATCTTCAGAATAGTTCAGTGTTTTGTTCTTAGCAAATCTTGAATCCTTAGTTGTGTGTTTTCAGTCATTGTCCTGTTGGAAAAGACATTCTTGAGATCTCCTTGTTCACTGCACAGATTTAAGGCATCCCATGCCAGGTGCTGCAATGGAGCCCCAAAAATATAACCAGGCCTCTTGTATGTTTCATGGTGGGTACTGATTGTGTTTTGCTCACACAAAAAAAGAAAAAAAAAAGAAGAACAGCGTGTCGCATCTGCACAAAAATAATATTTGGCATTATGCATTTTTGTGTACTACATCTAGATGGTCTTTATGATGCATGCTAAAGCATGCTAATAAAAAAGAGTATTTGTTCTGTTTTCAAGTCCACAAGTCCTTGGGCCTTATTCACTAACCAGCACAAAGTCAGTACCGATCGTGCTCAGTGCGGTGCGCCAAAAATGTTGCGCAGTGCGCGAATGATGCAATGTTTAATGCACAAAGGCTAATTATCGCGTGAACGGTGCGACATCAGCGTTGCGCTAATATGTAAGATCGCGTACAGTAATCATTGCACCGGTGTATTAGTGCGCGCAAGGCCACTCAGCACAGAAAAACCCGCTTAGTACTGCGGCGCTAATACTTACCGCTGGTTAGTGAATTCGTTAAATAAAAAATTTGTAAGATAATCAAACTGCTTGGAGATGATAATATAGCCTCTAACATGCTGGCCTGTCATATTCTTTCCATAGTGGGAAAGGAAAGAAAGGAAAGAAAGAGAGAGAGAAAGAAAGAAAGAAAGAAAGAAAGAAAGAAAGAAAGAAAGAAAGAAAGAAAACACTTTGTAAAACAACAATCATGCAAAAAGCTAAGGTAAAAAGTTTCCTGTGCATGTTGCATTTTTCCCTAAATAATTAAATTACTGCGGGTGCCAGTTATTGTCATTCACATGATACAGTCTACTAAGCATGTTAATGACAAAAATCAAACAGCTGCTTACAAAGAACAGATGTGACTGGTAATGTATGAACAAAAAATACATTCACAAATGCTTCTATTCACAATAAGTTTTACTTAGCAAAACAGTGTACTGTACTTATCATGAATTTTCCCTCAACAAATGAAATTGAATATGATGCGGGAAGGTTAAAGTAAAAAATAAAATAGATCTATCTATCTATCCATCTATCTATGCATCTATCCTAGATGTTTAATCAATCATTAAATAAATCCCCTATACTATCCAAGTTTCATATCGGGGTTTGCAAGGAAGAGGCTGGATATTTAATTTTAGACCACACTATGAGTAAAGACTAGTTAAACTGCATAAACAATTTGTCTTTTAATCTTTTATTGTAAATTAATCCCCCTTGAGGCCACTTGGTCCATCGCTATCTCCCCTGGGTCACTCCTTTCCCCCACTTGACAGCCCAGTAGCCGGCCAAGTCGCACATCGTTGCACATATGTGGGTGGCCACAGGCACAGAAAGCTCCCGGCCATGGGAGTGCAAGAAGGGCATGCACATAGGCTGGCGCATACACGACGAAGAGCGACTCGGCCAGGCTCCTGGGCCATCCAGCAGGGGACAGGAGAGATCCAGGGAGATGGCAAGTGATCAAGCGGCCTAAAAGGAAAGGTCCAAACTAAATAAAAACATGAAATCTACTTATCCTGGGCTTCCTCCAGCCCCTGGCAGTACTTACCAGGGGCTTCCTCCAGCCCCTGGCAGCCATCTTGTGCCCTCGCCGAAGCTCCACTCCCAGGTCGGCATCTACTGCACCTGCACGAGCATAGCTCAAGGTTCTGCTGACATGGTTTAAGTGTTCTGTGCAGGTGCAGTAGTTCTGCACCTGTGCAGACCACTCCAGACCATGTGAGGCGAACTTTGAAAACTATATCCAAAGGATTGCTTGCTTGTTTGTGCAAATATATATGTGCACTATATATACATATATACCCTATATATATATATATATATATATATATATATATATATACATATATATATACATACATATATACCCTATATATACCCTTTCGTGAACCGCAATAGACTTCAATGGGGAGGCGAACTTTGAAAACTATATCCAAAGGATTGCTTGATTGTTTGTGCAAATATATATGTGCACTATATATACATATATATATATATATATATATATATATATATATATATATATATATATATATACATACAGTACATACATATATATATTTATATATATATATATATATATATATATATATATATATCAACTATAAAGAGAGAGGAGTCATGAAATAAAATAGATAAAATGGCTAAGGGTTTGCAGTGCATAGGTAGCACGTGACAATTTTACCGATACTCATGCAAGTAACACAACAGCACTCATTGCATGAATAGCACAACCTGTGTTATGTACACACATATGCGCACTGCTAGAATGTCTGCATGCATGTACATAAGGCACCATTTGTGCAACAAGTGCTACATTACTTGTGTCAGTATCTGTAAAATTGTCAAGCCCTGCCTGTTCACAGAAATTTTACAGTACTTTTGAATAAACCAGAAGGAGAGGAAAATTTAGACTTCAGTTAGATGAGGGACCTGATACAATGAAGTGGCCTATTTTGCAATTAACATTTTCTCTTGATTTTTTTCCTAGGTGAAATGTTCACACTTTGTCTATAAAGTGTAGTTTAACCACTTCCCGACCACCTAACGCACAGGGGCGGCCGGGAAGTGGAGCCCGCAAGGACCAGCTCACCCACAGAGGCGGCGGTCCTTATAAGGGCATGGGCAGAGCGACCGCGTCATCCGTAACGCGATCCTCCGCCGGCGCCTGTCACCGCTCACCTGCCGCAACATCCCGCCGGCCATACGGAAGCGCCGGCGGGATGTTAACCCCGCGATCGCCGCATACAAAGTGTATAATACACTTTGTAATGTTTACAAAGTGTATTATACAGGCTGCCTCCTGCCCTTGTGGCCCCAATGTCCGAGGGACCACCAGGGCAGGCTGCAGCCACCCTATGTCGCACCCAAGCACACTGATTTCTCCCCCCCTGCCCCAGATCGCCCACAGCACCCCTCAGACCCCCCCCCCCTGCCCACCCCCCAGACCCCTGTTTGCACCCAATCACCCCCCTAATCACCCATCAATTACTCCCTGTCACTATCTGTAAACCCTATTTTTTTTATCCCCCCCCTGCCCCCTGCCCCCTCCTGATCACCCCCCACCCCTCAGATTCCCTATCACCACCTGTCACTGTTACCCATCAGATCAGACCATAATCTGCCCCTTGTGGGCACCCAATCTCCCGCCTACACGCTCAGATTGCCCTCAGACCCCCCTTATCAATTCGCCAGTGCATTAGTTACATCTGGTCTTCCCTGTAATAACCCACTGATCACCTGTCAATCACCTGTCAATCACCCATCAATCACCCCCTGTCACTGCCACCCATCAATCACCCCCTGGCACTGCCACCCATCAATCACCCCCTGTCACTGCCACTCATCAATCAGCCCCTAACCTGCCCCTTGCGGGCAATCTGATCACCCACCCACACCAATAGTTCGCCCGCAGATCCGAAGTCAGATCACCTCCCAAGTGCAGTGTTTATATCTGTTCTCTACCCTAAACACCCACTAATTACCCATCAATCACCCCCTGTCACTGCTACCTATCAGATTAGACCCATATCTGCCCCTAGGGCACTCAATCACCCACCCACACCCTCAGAATGCCCTCAGGCCCCAGCCCTGATCACCTCGCCAGTGCATTGCTTGCATCTATTCCCCCCTCTAATCACACCTTGAGACACCCATCAATCACCTCCTGTCACTCCCTAGCACACCTACCCATCAGATCAGGCCCTAATTTGCCCCGTGTGGGCTCCTGATCACTCTGCCAAACCCTCAGATCCCCCTCAGACCCCCTTCCGATCACCTCCCCAGTGCATTGATTGCATCTATTTTCCCCTCTAACCACCCCCTGAGACACCCATCAATCACCTCCTGTCACCCCCCTAGCACTCCTATCCATCAGATCAGGCCCAATACAACCTGTCATCTAAAAGGCCACCCTCCATATGACCGGTTCCACAAAATTCGCCCCCTCATAGACCACCTGTCATCAAAATTTGCAGATGCTTATACCCCTGAACAGTCATTTTGAGACATTTGGTTTCCAGACTACTCACGGTTTTGGGCCCGTAAAATGACAGGGCGGTATAGGAACCCCACAAACTGACCCCATTTTAGAAAAAAGACACCCCAATGTATTCTGTTAGGTGTATGACGAGTTCATAGAAGATTTTATTTTTTGTCAAGAGTTAGCGCAAATTGATTTTTTTTTTCACCAAGTGTCATTTTTCACTAACTTTTGACAAAAAATAAAATCTTCTATGAACTCGCCATACACCTAACGGAATACCTTGGGGTGTCTTCTTTCTAAAATGGGGTCACTTGTGGGGTTCCTATACTGCCCTGGCATTTTAGGGGCCCTAAACCGTGAGGAGTAGTCTAGAAAACAAATGCCTCAAAATGACCTGTGATTAGGACGTTGGGCCCCTTAGCGCACCTAGGCTGCAAAAAAGTGTCACACATGTGGCATCGCCGTACTCAGGAGAAGTAGTATAATGTGTTTTGGGGTGTATTTTTACACATACCCATGCTGGGTGGGAGAAATCTCTCTGTAAATGGACAATTGTGTGTAAAAAAAATCAAACAATTGTCATTTATAGAGATATTTCTCCCACCCAGCATGGGTATGTGTAAAAATACACCCCAAAACACATTATACTACTTCTCCTGAGTACGGCGGTACCACATATGTGGCACTTTTTTACACCCTAAGTACGCTAAGGGGCCTAAAGTCCAATGAGTACCTTTAGGATTTCACAGGTGATTTTGCGACATTTGGTTTCAAGACTACTCCTCACGGTTTAGGTCCCCTAAAATGCCAGGGCAGTATAGGAACCCCACAAATGACCCCATTCTAGAAAGAAGACACCCAAACATATTCCGTTAGGAGTATGGTGAGTTCATAGAAGATTTTATTTTTTGTCACAAGTTAGCGGAAAATGACACTTTGTGAAAAAAACAATTAAAATCAATTTCCGCTAACTTGTGACAAAAAAATAAAAACTTCTATGAACTCACCATACTCCTAACAGAATACCTTGGGGTGTCTTCTTTCTAAAATGGGGTCATTAGTGGAGTTCCTATACTGCCCTGGCATTTTAGGGGCCCTAAAGCGTGAGGAGTAGTCTTGAAACAAAAATGATCTGTGAAATCCTAAAGGTACTCATTGGACTTTAGGCCCCTTAGCGCAGTTAGGCTGCAAAAAAGTGCCAATCATGTGGTATCGCCGTACTCGGGAGAAGTAGTATAATGAGTTTTGGGGTGTATTTTTACACATACCCATGCTGGGTGGGAGAAATACCTCTGTAAATGACAATCTTTTTTTTTTACACACAATTGTCCATTTACAGAGTTATTTCTCCCACCCAGCATGAGTATGTGTAAAAATACACCCCAAAACACATTGTGCTACTTCTCCCGAGTACGGCACTACCACATGTGTGGCACTTTTTTGCACCCTAACTGCGCTAAGGGGCCTAAAGTCCAATGAGTACCTTTAGGATTTCACAGGTCATTTTGAGAAATTTTGTTTCAAGACTACTCCTCACGGTTTAGGGCCCCTAAAATGCCAGGACAGTATAGGAACCCCACAAATGACTCCATTTTAGAAAGAAGACACCCCAAGGTATTCTGTTAGTAGTACGGTGAGTTCATAGAAGATTTTATTTTTTGTCACAAGTTAGCGGAAATTGATTTTTATTGGTTTTTTTCACAAAGTGTCATTTTCCGCTAACTTGTGACAAAAAATAAAATCTTCTATGAACTCACCATACTCCTAACGGAATATCTTGGGGTGTCTTCTTTCTAAAATGGGGTCATTAGTGGAGTTCCTATACTGCCCTGGCATTTTAGGGGCCCTAAAGCGTGAGGAGTAGTCTTGAAACAAAAATGATCTGTGAAATCCTAAAGGTACTCATTGGACTTTGGGCCCCTTAGCGCAGTTAGGCTGCAAAAAAGTGCCAATCATGTGGTATCGCCGTACTCGGGAGAAGTAGTATAATGAGTTTTGGGTGTATTTTTACACATACCCATGCTGGGTGGGAGAAATACCTCTGTAAATGACAATCTTTTTTTTTTTACACACAATTGTCCATTTACAGAGTTATTTCTCCCACCCAGCATGAGTATGTGTAAAAATACACCCCAAAACACAATGTGCTACTTCTCCCGAGTACGGCAATACCACATGTGTGGCACTTTTTTGCACCCTAACTGCGCTAAGGGGCCCAAAGTCCAATGAGTACCTTTAGGATTTCACAGGTCATTTTGAGAAATTTTGTTTCAAGACTACTCCTCACGGTTTAGGGCCCCTAAAATGCCAGGACAGTATAGGAACCCCACAAATGACTCCATTTTAGAAAGAAGACACCCCAAGGTATTCTGTTAGTAGTACGGTGAGTTCATAGAAGATCTTATTTTTTGTCACAAGTTAGCGGAAATTGATTTTTATTGTTTTTTTTCACAAAGTGTCTTTTTCCGCTAACTTGTGACAAAAAATCTTCTATGAACTCACCATACTACTAACGGAATACCTTGGGGTGTCTTCTTTCTAAAATGGGGTCATTTGTGGGGTTCCTATACTGTCTTGGCATTTTAGGGGCCCTAAACCGTGAGGAGTAGTCTTGAAACGAAATTTCTCAAAATGACCTGTGAAATCCTAAAGGTACTCATTGGACTTTGGGCCTCTTAGCGCAGTTGGGGTGCAAAAAAGTGCCACACATGTGGTATCACCGTACTCAGGAGAAGTAGTATAATGTGTTTTGGGGTGTATTTTTACACATACCCATGCTGAGTGGGAGAAAGATCTCTGTAAATGGACAATTGTGTGTAAAAAAAATTAAAAAATTGTCATTTACAGAGACATTTCTCTCACCCAGCATCGGTATGTGTAAAGATACACCCCAAAACACATTATAATACTTCTCCTGAGTACGGCAATACCACATGTGTGGCACTTTTTTGCAGCCTAACTGCGCTAAGGGGCCCAAAGTCCAATGAGCACCTTTAGGCTTTACAAGGGTGCTTACAAATTAGCACCCCCCAAATGCGAGGACAGTAAACACACCCCACAAATGACCCCATTTTGGAAAGTAGACACTTCAAGGTATTCAGAAAGGGGCATGGTGAGTCCGTGGCAGATTTCATTTTTTTTGGTCGCAAGTTAGAAGAAATGGAAACTTTTTTTTTGTCACAAAGTGTCATTTTATGCTTACTTGTGACAAAAATTAATATCTTCTATGAACTCACTATGCCTCTCAGTGAATACTTTGGGATGTCTTCTTTCCAAAATGGGGTCATTTGGGGGATATTTATACTATCCTGGAATTCTAGCCCCTCATGAAACATGTCAGGTGGTCAGAAAAGATTTTGGTTAGCACTCCAGCTTCTCAGTGAGCAAAAGATTTTTTATTTTCCAGTTACATGTCAACACTTAAGTTAACAATTGTTTCGGGGCCATCAGGGGTCCCCTTCTTCAGAACAGTGCAGACAAACGTTTGTCTGCACTGTTCTGAAGAAGGGGACCCCTGATGGCCCCGAAACAATTGTTAACTTAAGTGTTGACATGTAACTGGAAAATAAAAAATATTTTGCTCACTGAGAAGCTGGAGTGCTAACCAAAATCTTTTCTACTAATGGACTGTTTATTGGATGTGGCTTGACATCCGTGGTTATGCACCCGAACACTACGGAAAGGTGTGCCTCTCCCCACCATTTACTTTAGGTGGTCAGAAAAGTCATAGATGCTGGAAAATGGGAAAATTCACTTTTTGCACCATAGTTTGTAAACGCTATAACTTTTACCCAAACCAATAAATATACACTGAATGGGTTTTTTTTTTATCAAAAACATGTTTTTCCACATTTTTCGCGCTGCATGTATACAGAAATTTTACTTTATTTGAAAAAATGTCAGCACAGAAAGTTAAAAAAATCATTTTTTTGCCAAAATTCATGTCTTTTTTGATGAATATAATAAAAAGTAAAAATCGCAGGAGCAATCAAATAGCACCAAAAGAAAGCTTTATTAGTGACAAGAAAAGGAGCCAAAATTCATTTAGGTGGTAGGTTGTATGAGCGAGCAATAAACCGTGAAAGCTGCAGTGGTCTGAATGGAAAAAAAGTGGCCGGTCCTTAAGGGGGGTAAAGCCCACGGTCCTCAAGTGGTTAAACTACCTGTCATGATATGACATGGGAATTGTGCATAAATAATGAGCAGACATGGAATCCAATGATGAACGCTTTATTGTAATCCATACAAAAGCGAAGTTCCACCCCTCCCTTTAGATTGTAAGCCTCTGGCAGGGTCCTCCACTCCCTAGTGTAATCTACAGGATCATGTGTTCCTGTCCTATGACAGCCTGTACTTGTATTACTGGGCCTACCTAACCAGCCCATATCACACGATCATGTATTTTGTACAATTTGCATGTATAACTTTGTTCTATGTGTATAACCCTATGTCTGTCATCCTTGTAACATTGTATATATTTATTGTCCAGTGCTGCCTAATATGTTGGCGCTTTATAAATACAATAAATAATAATAATAATAATACCGTAGCATACAGCTTTCACCTAGCTGTCTCACACCAAAACTGTCTCTCCCTCTATACCTGCTGACACACAACAGAACAATAGTACTGTATATCCCCCACCTGACTCCAGTAAAGGCCCATACACACGTTTGATTCTTTTAAACGACAGGTCGTTTGGACGTCCCGTCGTTCAGTCGTCCGGACGTCAAGTCAGGCGTGTGTACAGTCCGTCGTTCAGCTGATAAGACTGGTCTTGAGCGATCCACCTGGCAGATCGCTCAAGACCAGTCTTATCAGCTGAACTACGGACTGTACATACGCCTGATTTGACGTCTGGATGACTGAACGACGGGACGTCCAAACGACCCGTCGTTTAAAAAAATCAGATGTGTGTATGGGCCTTAACCAGGGCCGGGCCGAGGCATAGGCTGGAGAGGCTCCAGCCTCAGGGCGCAGTGTAGGAGGGGGCGCACAATTCATTCAGCTGTCATTCCTTATTGTGTATGAAGCAGAAAGAAATAAGAAAAGGGGATACATGGCAGTGACTGCAAGCCAGATAACTAGAGATTAAGGTGTTGGGGAGGTTGTGGGCCCTGTGGCCCTCTTAGTCTAATAGCAATCAGTGTGTGACGGCTGGGGTGGCAGGGATGGAGGGGCGCACTTTGGTGTCTCAGCCTTGGGGACTGGAGGACCTTGTCCCTGCTCTGGCCTTAACACAATCAATGCAGAGTCCAATCACACAGCAAACTAACAAAGCAGGAACAAAATACATTAAGCAAAATATACGGTTAATACATATTATACATCACATGTTACATATCATACATCACACTACCACCAAGAAAATACTCAAAATAATTGGGTAGCACTTTTTCATCTAATTTTCTTTGTACTTTTTCAATTGCAAAGTTATTTTAAAGAGAAGATGAAAAATGATCTCCTATAAAAAAAAACCTTGATTGCATATGGGCCAATTGCATACGGGCCAAGTTGTATCTGGTTATAGAAGAATTAAAAAAAAAAAAACACTTCACCACTATCGAGTTTTTCCTCTTATGAACCAGAATAATTTTCACATTTCAGCGCTCCTCCCATTCATAATTATCAGTACTTATCACACAGGAATGATCTATATATTGTTTCTTTCGCCACCAATTAGGCTTTCTTTGGGTGGCACTTTTTTGTAAGAATTGTTTTATTTGATATGGGGGGGGGGGGGGGGGGACAAGCAGAAAAAAATGAGGGGAAAAATCATTATTTCTGCTTTTTCACCCATTATAGTTTCAAAACAATAAGTGCTACTGTAATTACAACACACACATTTTATTTGCCTATGTGTCCCAGTTATTATAGCATTTAAATGATGTCCCTTGTACAATGTATGGCAACAATATTTTATATGGAAATAGAGGTGTATTTTTTTTATTACAATCCCTTATTTGCGAAACACATAATATACCCTCATGGCATCCATGTTTAAAAAACTCTAACATAAAAAAAGTCTCTAACATAAAAATGTTTGTGTTTGCTTTTTTTGTAGTGTAGTAACTGTGCGGATAGAAAGGGGTTACACACACACACACACATACACACACACACACACACACACACACACACACACACACACACACACACACACACACACACACACACACACACACACACACACACACACACACACACACACACACACACACACATATATATATATATAGATATAGATATATATATCTATATATATATCTATATATATATATATGTATATTTTTTTTTCATTATTATTATTTTTATAGAAGAACATCAGCTGCCTAGTAATAGGCTAGCCCCAACCAAAAAGACATAGCTTCATCAGTACGCTCTTGGTGTTGGGATTTTTGCATCATAGATTGTTCTTCTATCATAGATTGTTCCTTTACCCTCTCTCGCCCAAAAAACTATTTTCCCCATTTTATACTCCAGGCAAGGTGACTGGGTGACTGAGGTATTTTTTCAATACAATTTCGGCTATATGTTGGTCAGTCTGCTCCAATCACATCCCCGCCTCTTGTCCTTTCAATCAATCACCCTCTACCAAATTTCCACCCACCCATACAATCATTCACTTGTCCCCGTTGTGAAAAGCAGGTCCATACCCCCCCCCCCCCCAACCCCCGTCCAGAGGAACACTCAACTAAGAATTATTTGTCATGTCTCTCCAGATTCTGTGAGCTGTTTTAAACTTCCATGTTCCTCATTCTCACACAACGCATCCCTTCTCCCAATCCACTGTTTAAGATCGGGTGGGTTAGGGCTTTTCCAATCATTTGCAATCATATATTTTGCCACAATAGTACCCAATTATTTAATCAGTGAACACCCGATACTATCCCCTCTGCCCGTGCAGCCAAGGAGCGATTCCTCAGCCGTTAGTTTCGCTGGCAAAGAGATACTGTCCCAGAACTTTCTTACTGTCGGGCACCACCACCACATGTGTAGTGTGATTCCGTACCCCTGTCCACACCTCCAGCAGACTGTATCTTGTCCATAAATTTTTTTAATCTGGAGCGGAGTAATATACCATCTAGCAATCATCTTAAATTGTGTCAGCTGTAATCTTGGGTCTCGTATTTTCCACATGTTAGCCCATATTTGTGGCCATCTTTCTCTTAGGCAAACACCCAAATCTTTTTCCCATTTTTGGCATTAAAGAGGAGAGTTTCTGCTATTTTCTGTAAAGCCAATGAACTTGTACATTCTTGATATACTTCTGTCCATTTTTTTCTTTAATATTATATGTTTTTCAAAAATATTTAGCTCTTCCCTTAGGTCATGCCTCATGATAGTTTTTTGGTGGAAACTACGCAATTGATTTAAACCCCATATTCCTATATGTGCAGAGTCTTTTAGAGTGGAGGGGATACCTAAAGTGTTATTGCCTCTCAGATCAATTATACGTATTTCATGACTTTTATTATTTTTATCAAACCAGCCTAAATTTAGCTCGGGATAAAAATCTGTGTTTTCTCTCAGAATTGTGATTGGAGATGGGCCAGTATCTTTTTCCCACTTTTTAATTATCCATGGCAAGGTATTAAGTGTCGGTTTAATTAGTGGATGAGAAGATGAGTTACATACCTTGCTGATATTTTTAGGAATCCAAAGAGAAAATAGAGGCAAAGTGAGAAAAAATAAAAGATAAAAAATATATATTTATATATTCACACATATATATATGTGTGTGTGTGTGTGTGTGCGTGTGTGCGTGTGTGTGTAGTGCAATAGTCACAGCTGAATCGCAGCTTTCTAAACAAAAGCAGAAGTAGTGAGTTTTTTACAGTTTTTCAAGGAATAATCTCTGCTCTTGTAACAGCACAGATTATTCATAATTCCAGCACTTATATTAGTGAATAGGAACATGTTCCTATTCACCAATCTGACCTGTAACTGCCGGTCACGCGGGCGTGAACGCCCTTCAAAGAAACACACAGATGCGTATCTACACCTCTCGAATGGTAACAGTCCTCCCATGTGATGTGGATATACTGCCATGATCTTGGCTGGTGGTTAAACAAAGGATTGAACTTCATCCCTATCAATAGCCGATACCCCCTTTCCAACAAGAAATCATTACCTTTTTTTCAAATAAATCATCAGTGGGTCAGTTTGTCTGATATTGTAGTGAAACCCCTCCCACAGTGTGATGTCCATGGTCCTGACAGCTTGCTCTCTTTGAACCACGATGCATTGTGGGAAATAATGACTTTTTCCAACTGCCAAGCAAGCAGTATCTCTCTCTGTGCATAGAAAACTGTGGCTAGCTGTGACAAATTTCAGAATTTCAGAAACACCGACTAAATAACCTATAAATGAATATAGTAAAAATAAGCAATTGTATTCATTATATTATTTTCACTACAGTTCCTCTTTAACATGGGAACATTCTTGAGTCCATGTGCTTGTCCTTATTGCTAACAGCTTGCAAACATAAGTGTTGTAAATGTTCTGTAACCTATTCAGAAGCAAGGTCAGCCTTTAATCCCCCAAATCCCTAAACTGTTCTTGTTCTGAATTGAACACCTGAGCTAAAGAGAAGGAACACAATGAAAGAATGATAATTGTAAACTATATGTTCCAGGTTTGTTTCCATCTGTGCCAGAAGTGCCTGCGAGATATTGTTGGTACTCCAAAAATGCACAAGGGAGTCAATGAGCAAAATGAACAGTGACAACACTATATTCGACAAACACAAGAAACATGGAACAAACTCAGTGAATTTCACCACACTAATAAATTTGTTTTCCAGAAACTACAAAGCATCACTTGCATGTAATGGAATCAAAGGGTTTCTGCTTTACTCTTATTGGCAAATAACACCACAGTATTAAAAAGGTGTCAGCTGTCAGCCATAATGATGACATTATAAGCAAAGACATACGGAGTGTAAGCAAGGTAACATACACTTTCAACATGAATAAAATCAAATAATTACGTTTTTTAAAAATAGTTTATAATGAAGGGATAGTGTTTATGGACCAGTTGAGAGTTTTTGGGGAAAATAAGGGTATCCTTGTTCTCACATGCATGTGGTGATTATTTTTTTAAGTTGCAATATGAAATTGAATGTACCATTAAAACATATAAACACACCATTAACTTTGCTTGTATGGGAAGAGCTCTGGTAAAAAATGAAATACCACTTTTATTAAAAATTGCTATGATATAAATCAGTGTTTTTTGTTTTTATTTTTTCGTTTTTTTCAAGTGTCAACATATTGCGTAGCGTTGGACAATAAATAGAGTTACATATAATGCTAACAAGGAGTGTCAAACAGACATGTAGCACAAGGTCATAGAAGGAAAACAACAAAATACATGATCATGTAATTTGGTAGCTGGTCACAGAGACAAAGTAATTTAAGCCTAAGTCAGTCAATGGGAATGGTGCGCAACAATAATGGCACATGATCAATTAGAATATAGGAGTATGCCATCTTGAAATGGTGTGTTTGGAGAGATTGTTTGAAGGTGTTGAAGGAAGGGGCAAGTCTAATGGGTGGTTACGTTCCATAAAGTAAAGGCAGCTCTAGAGAAGCCCTGCAGGCATGCATGGGTTTCAAAAATGCCTGGGGCCATCAGGCAAAGGTCATTGGAGAACTGTACTGGGTATATATCTGTGGGCAAGTTCAAAGATGAAGGTCAGGCAGGTCTTGTGCACATATTTACAGACCACAGGTAGAGATGTCGCAAACCTCCGATTTTTGGTTCGCGAATCCTGTTTGCGAACCTCCGCGAAAGGTTCGGTTCGCGAAAAAGTTTGCGAACTGCAATAGACTTCAATGGGGAGGCGAACTTTGAAAATTTTTAAAAATTCTACTGGCTAGAAAAATGATAGAAAACATGTTTCAAGAGGTCTACCTGGAGGCACACCTGATTGAGTGAAATACACATCACTGCTGGAGGACCCACCCTCCCTCCCTCCTCCTCCTCCTCCTCCTCCTCCTCCTCCTAGCAAGGTCCTTTATACCATTTGACTCAGTTGTCTGCCTACACTAATTAGTTATGGGACAGCTACTACACACTCTGCTAGGGAGATTTTAATTAGCCTCTTGTGGGTCCCCTCCTACCCTTCTACCCTTGCTACCTATTCCCTCCTCCCTCCTACCGGAGGGAGGAGGGTCTCTTCTGCCAGGGAATTATACTATTTTAAAAACCAGTATACATCATACCATGGCTGGAAATCGAACCCAGCTCTCACTGTGTGGTGGGCATGAACCCTAACCACTGTACCACTACAGTAGTAAGTGAAGCTGGCCTAAAATTTACCATTTATGCTCAATGCAATAGAAACAGGTTGCTTACAGGGAACCTTAACTGAGAGTGATATGGATGTTTCCTGTAAACAATACCAGTTGCCTGGCAGTCCAGCTGATCTTTGTGACTGCAATAGTGGCTGAATCACACTCTGAAAAAAGCATACAGCTAATCCAGTCTGACTTCAGTCAGAGCACCTGATCTGCATGCTTTTTCAGGGGCTGTGGCTAAAAGTATTAGAGACACAGGATCAGCAGGCGATTCAGGCAACTGGTATTATTTTAAAAGGAAAAATCCATATCCTTCTCCGTTTAGGTTCCCTTTAAGGATTTGTAGCATAAAAGCCAACTCACATTGGCTGGGATTTGAACCTGGGTCTCACTGTGTGGTGGGCATGAACCCTAACCACTGTACCAACTGAAGCTGGCCTAAAAATTACCATTTATGCTCAATGCAATAGAAACAGGTTGCTTACAGGGAACCTTAACTGAGAGTGATATGGATGTTTCCTGTAAACAATACCAGTTGCCTGGCAGTCCAGCTGATCTTTGTGACTGCAATAGTGGCTGAATCACACCCTGAAAAAAGCATACAGCTAATCCAGTCTGACTTCAGTCAGAGCACCTGATCTGCATCCTTGTTCAGGGGCTGTGGCTAAAAGTATTAGAGACACAGGATCAGCAGGCGATTCAGGCAACTGGTATTATTTTAAAAGGAAAAATCCATATTCTTCTCCATTTAGGTTCCCTTTAAGGATTTGTAGCATAAAAGCTGAAGAACAGTTAAGGCGCATACACACGCCATACCGCCACAAATGACGGGTCTATCAGACCCTCCCGCTGGGCGGTCATTCAGCCGACAGTAGCACGTGTGTATGCACTGTCGGCAGACTGATAAGGCTGTTTCTGAACAATCTGCTCAGTGGATCTTTCAGAAACAGTCTTATCAGTCTGCCAACAGCACGTACACACGTGCTACTGTCGGCTGAACGTCCGCCCATCGTGAGGGTCTGATGGACCCGTCGTTTGCGGCGGCATGGTGTGTGTACACGCCTTAAGTGATAGGACCATATAATCTGTACAGTGCTGCATAAGATGTCAACGATGTATTAATATTAAATAATAACTGACTTTATATATAATATAATATCATATATATATAATAATGACTTGAGATCTATGGAGCTTTCATAGTATTCTGCTGGAATAATTTACAAGTGTTTATGCAAAGTACATAAGTTTTGCACAAATAGTACAACTCATTTTATGCACACAACTCTCACACATTGCTTGGATAATGTGCATTATACCAATAGCTGTGTGTACTTTACATGCAACTATAACCATAGTTTTGTTAATCAGGCTGTAGTTTCACATTTATTTTGTAAATAGACAAAATTTGCTTAACC
Source organism: Hyperolius riggenbachi (assembly GCF_040937935.1). Taxonomy (NCBI): domain Eukaryota; kingdom Metazoa; phylum Chordata; class Amphibia; order Anura; family Hyperoliidae; genus Hyperolius; species Hyperolius riggenbachi. The sequence continues at coordinate 401,984,383 of NC_090646.1, forward strand.
ACTTGAGGACCGCGGTGTTTAACACCCCTAGTGACCAGTCCATTTTTTTACTTATTGGGCCACTGCAGCTTTGAGGCCTAGCTGCAGGGCCGCACAACTCAGCACACAAGTGATTTCTCCCTCCTTTTCTCCCCACCAACAGTTGTATTTTTTTTTTTTATAAAAATTTGTGTTATTATTTTTTTATACATTTTCTTATTTTTTATTTATTTTTGTACTGTCCCCTCCCTCCCCCCGTCAGCCAATCAGCGTGATCGGCAGTCATAGGCTTTGGCCTTAAATTGCAGCACTGTACAGGTATATTAGGCACGCGCAATCTCCTGTTAGCCCCATTCCCAGCCATTCACGTCAAATAGTGTGGAGGGGTCCTGAGCCCATTAGCATGAAGTGGTCGGCAAGTAGTTAAAGGGACCCTGAGCAGAGGCATAACATTAAAATCTGAACTTACCCGTGTGGGACTTACCTTTACTCTTTAGAGAACTGTACATGCACACCAGGTGCGCGCATGGGCAACTTCAGCCAAAGTCGCCAAATTACCGGAGCCACCAGCAGGACCGCGGAAGGGACCCAGAGGATGCCAAGAGATCTCGTAAGCTATGTGGGGCTGGAGGAAGCCCCAGGTAAGTCCAGATTTAAATGTTATGCCTCTGCTCAGGATCCCTTTAAAGAGAACTATAAGGCTTACTTTTGTGACCACTGCATAAATGGCATGGAATAATATTGTAGAGATTTTGACATTTCATTAAGCAAGTTTTAGCCACCTCTAGGAACCCAGACCATTGATCACCCCTTCCAGATACAGCAAGCCAAACACCAAGCTTCATCTACACAATCATGTCAAAATGTTTCTTTAATTTTGTAGCTTTTAAAAACAAATGAACACTTCATTTCTTTCTGACTGGCTAGCTACTACTTACACTATAGATAAGGTAACTTACTAATTAAATGCCTATATTGAATCCAATGAGTTGTGTAATGCATTTTGTTAAGTGAATCATATATTGGCAAAGAGAAAGCCAGTGAGGTTGATTGGTGCTGGCCTTAATTTTCAGTTTTGACAAGTGTTTGGCAAGGAAGTTGATATAAAGTCTATTAGAATCAATACCAAGCAATTGCATCTTATTTTCTATCAGTCAGCAAGCCCAATTCTTGACAGGATAACTAGGATGCTAATCAGTTTCTAAGTGTAAGTTTGATTGCATATCTCACATTGACATGATTGAAATACTGCAGTAAAATATGACTCTCAAACTTTGAAATGAAATTGTAACCTTAAAAAGTTAATCTGAAAACATAATAGACATGTGTTGTGACAATGTCAGCAGGAAGAAAACAGTTTAGACAGGCTAGGAACTCAGTGTGAAAATGCCACTGCAACAATAATAGATTGGTGCTCATAGAGTACAATCCTTTTTGGCATTTTATGGAGTTAACAAAACTTACTATAAATGAGTAATTTCTCCCTCTCTACTGTAACTTGAAATATTGCATTTTTAAACATCTGGATACACTATTTTTAGATTCTAAAGTCAATTATTTATATTAACCAAAAAAATCTAATCTTATAAAAAACAATGAAATGTAGGATGTGTTAGCAAGTATTTACTGTGTTCTGGCAAACTTTACATGTGCAGGCAACACAGGTAAAATTGCAGATTACATAATTCTCTGTGCAATTTGTATATTCTACATTACATTGCACATTTATTCTATAGAAAATTGTGTGCATACAATTATAGTTCCTCCAATTATAAACGGGTGCTATCATGTGTTTTCTGTCTAGTTTGTCCCAAAAAATTAATATCTTGGTAGGAGAAAGAAAATATAAATGAAGTCAAGTTTGGGTGCATACATTTCTAATTATACAGGTTATCCATGATAAAGTGGGTCTTATATGTATTTTTTTTGTCACACTTATTACAGCAAGGTCATGTTATTGCTAAAGAAAAGAATGAAAAGTTACAGTAGTGTGCATAGTGTACACATGTAACCATGCTGACTATCCAGTTAGTGTGGTTACCTATGCGGGTCTGTCAGATATTTTTTGTGTGCCTTGTTACAACAAGTTAGAGTCATTTGTGGAAGAAAAAAATAACACAGCCATACAGACCATCTAGTTACAGACGTGGTTTGTTATTTATCTGTTTTACTTGGTATAACAAGATAATGGCCTCAATTCACTAAGCTTATCTCCTGTCTTTAATAACGTTTCTAGAGTGATCGCCATGGTGATGAGGCATGTCGTATTCAGGAAACATTTTACCTCAGGCAAACCTAAAGTTAACTCTTCTGTCTTTAAGTTAACTCTTCAATCCTTAAAATAACTCCAGAATTCTAAAGTTAAAGACAGGCTGTTCATTAACTGTGTGTGAAAATAACTACAGAGGAGGTAACTTAACTACAGAGGAGGTAACTTAACTACAGAGGAGGTAACTTAAAAACACAAAATGGACAATTTGTGTGCAAGCAGCACATAAGTAATTTATATGTCATGATAGGCACCCATATTAAGATGGAGACAAACCATCTGTAGCTGTAAATTTGGGTACTGGGACGTCCAATGAAAATAGAAAGTTCCAGAGGCACCCACTAAAAATAGCAGCCTCAGAGTTCCACTACACAGTAAAGGAACTCGGTAAGAATGGTGGGTATGCTGGGTACGCTAAACTGTAGCAGTAGATGGAAGGTGGTTAATGATAGGAGTAGGTGATGGTTAGGGTAAGAGTAGGTTAAAGTTAGGCATAGATAGGGGCGGGTTCAAGTGAGAATTAGAGTGCAGTGAGGGATAATAGAGCATCAAAAAATGACAAAGTGTAACATTCTGTGGAGATGCAGCTGCGGGCAGTCAGGATGCCCCCGCAGCTGCTTCGGTTTCCCTGTCGGGCATTTCTTCTGTCCCTCCGGCGTCTAGCACGCCAAGGAGGGGATTGTCTGTGGCTCATGCGGTAGCGCACAGACAGGACCTTTATGCGGGGAGGAGGCGCGTCATCTGACCTGCCGGTCGGCTGACGTCAGAGGAGACTCTCTGCAGTTCTGATTGATTGATGGGTGTGGGCATGGCCGAGGGGTCTCCTCCGCTTCTTAAGCCTCCGAGAATCACTTGCAAACTGTCTGCTGTTGCGAATGCTTCGTGTGAGCACTCAGACCTTAGATAGTTCCGGTGTGCTTTGATCTGGGAGGAAACCAGGGATTTCACACAAGACTAGGAATTATTATTACTACTGTTATTATTGCTTTATTACCTGTGTATGACTCTTGCTCTCTTCTGACTACTCTTACGCTAAACGATTCTGTACTTTAACCCATCTGATCCTGTTGCTGACTCTGCCTGAAATATCTCAATCCTTTTGCCTGCCAATTTTGTACTGTATCCTCCTGTCTGTTGCCGAATCGATCTGTCTGACCACTCCATTCAGCAGTGAGCCCTTGTCACTGGTGAGGTTCATTACTGATAGTACCCACCAGCTCCTCTGGTGAGGTTCTGCCAAAACTAATCAGTATTACTGTTGCACCAAGCACTATACACTTGCAATTACCTTGTTGGCTATACTTGCATTATTGGTGATTCTGCAGATCACCATATAATCAGGTATAGTGTCTGATTTATTGGTGATACTGCAGATCACACAATAACCAGACGTCTGTTTGCTACACCAATCGTTACACAGAGATTCTACTATAGCGAATTCTACTATAGCGGACTATACATTTCTGATATTCTGCTATTTCTGGCCAATTTTTCCTTGTGTTTCTTTTTCATAGATGTATTAGACATGCCTGCCATTTCTTATATATAGTGTTGCCGTCCACCTACCGACCCAGTATATTAAAGACTTATTGGTGCAGATGACCGTAGGGGTCAACTTAGGCCCCATTTCTTGCTTGTAGGCACATAAAAATATCTTTGCAGTGAATTATGTACAGGCTCTTTATACTTCCTTTGTACTAAATTCCCCAGACACTCCCAATCAGTATATGTTAAAGAGGCACTACAGCGAAAAATTATAAAATTTAAAATATGTGCAAACATATACAAAATAAGAAGTACACTTTTTCCAGAGGAAATTGAGCCATAAATTACTTTTCTCCTATGTTGCTGTCACTTACAGTAGGTAGTAGAAATCTGACAGAAGCGACAAGTTTTGGACTAGTCCATCTCTTTATAGGGGATTCTCAGGGATATATTTATTTTCAAAAGCACTTAGTGAATGGCAGTTGCTCTGTCCAACTGCCAAAAAACTGTGTAGGGAGCAGGTAGGCTGGCCAGCATCATTGTTTAAATTCTTTTTAGGGAAAATCTTTAGAAAAAATAAAAGCCTTGCTGAGAATCCCCTATGAAGAAATGGACTAGTCCAAAACCTGTCACTTCTGTCAGATTTCTACTACCTACTGTAAGTGACAGCAACATGGGAGAAAAGTAATTTATGGCTCATTTTACTCTGTAAAAAGTGTACTTCTTATTTGTATATGTTTGCACATATTTTAATTTTTATATATTTTTTGCTGTAGTGCCCTTTTAAGCATTCAGAAGAACTGTTTCAGCACTCTATGTTGGGGCTGTTTATTGAGGGCTCAGAAAACAAAACAAAAAAAGAAAAAAAGGAACAACTCTAAGATATACCATACCAATCTAAACCCCAGCTTTCTTCAAATGAGTAAGAGGAGAGGACTAGCTAAGAATATAAAATCAGGGCAGAGTGATAGCCTGTGGTACACCCTCACCTTGTCTTGTTTGAAGACCACAGGTGTGCAGAAATGAGGTGCCAAAATTTAGTAGAGGAGTTGAGTTGGTAGATGATGTAGTGTGTGATTCAAGATGAGAGGAAATTGTGGACCACAGGATGATGGGTGTGGGGAGGTAGAAAATAAGGAGGCAGATGCTCAAAAGAAACAGTATGCCAAAGATGATCAGCATCAGGCAATCTTCATCTGAAAGCAGAGGTATTCGTTAACAGGTGTGGCCATGATGTGTGTATATTCCTTGGTACCTGAGCATATGAAAAAAATGCTTGTCATCTGCAACATCTGTCAGAAGTGTTTGAAATGGAACACAAACGTTTAAAACATGCTACCCCTGCATTACATTGTGAAACTGCTGGCAGTCGTGCACCTGGGAGGGCTCACAAATTCACCTTGTCTGACTCACATATTTAAAGTGTACCCTTAACTGATATGTGACATGGATCCTGATTCACTAAAGCCTGACAAAAGTCATGTGTGAATACAGCACATAGCAATATTATTCTGTTTATGCAATCAACATGCAATGGAGGGGGCAGAACAGCTCTCACTTAACCAGGACAGAGTGTGCCGAGATCAACCCTGTGTACCGGCAGGAGTCATGAATCAGAGGAAAAAGTATTTTATCCGCACAACTCAAAAACCACCACGCTTATTGTAACTTGTTAAAAGACTATCATAATTGCTGTATGGCAGCTACAACATGTTGTTTCTGGCAAAAATCCATTTTACAAGCTCCTCAGCAAATACAATGGATAACAGCCCACACGTGGCTTATATAGGGGATATCAGAGCAAAGCAACCAATCATCTGGCAACCTTGAAGGTGGTGGTCCTGATGAAAGACCTGATTTCTCAGCACAGGTACACTCCCAAAGAATCCCTCCACCACAGGGGCATAGCAATAGGGGGTGCAGAGGTAGCGAACGCATTGGAGCCCTTGGGTTAGAGGTGCCCTGAGGGGCCCACCCTCAACCACAGTATTAGCTCTTTATTGGTCCTATGCTGATAATATTCACTTCTATAGATGATTAGAATAGCAGTGATTAATTGTTATGTATAGAGATCTTGGGGGGCCACAATGCAAAACTTGCACTGGGGCCCACAGCTTCTTAGCTACTCCACTGCTCCACCACCATCGTTGGTTTCCAGCTCCCAATGCAAGTTGAACTCAATGAGCCTAGCAGTAATCATACTGGACCTTCAATATTAGGGGTTGCCTATTACCCTACCTTATGTGTCTGAGTGCTGTGGATCCTCAAGTTCACCCTATAAGGGTGGATTAGTTTTCATGCCGCCCACTACCAGTTCATATGTACGAACAACATCATGCGATTTGCAAAGAGAAACATCTGAATCCGCCCACTCATGCCACCTCTGTAAAAACAGTCACAGGGGGAAAAGTCACGGTGAAAGAACCAGAAAGTCACTGGATATCAACTGCACTCCTCTGATGCAATCATCAGCATAACATGTATTACACAAATAGTTCAACTCATGCTATGTACAAAAGATGCAGGTTGCTAGGATAATGCATGTTTTGCAATTAGTATAACACCTGTTATACAAGCAGCATGCCTGTTGTATACATAATGCAAGTTGTGCTTTTTTGTGTAACACACCTTATGCTGTTTCCATAAATGCCTGTAAAGTTAATGCGTGCTGTTTGTGTATGGGATTATTACCAGCCTTTTATGACTCAGAGCAATGATGAAATAAGCCATGGAACATATAGTACTAGCCTTACTAATAACTTGGCTGAGGTACCTTTCTTTTTCTTTTCTTTGTTTTTTGTTTTTTTGCATTGCAACTGTTCAAAAACAGTGTTTTCATCTGGGCAACTAATGCAGTCAAATAGCATGTTCAATTTAGTTTGGGCTCTCCTGAAAAGTAAACAGAAACAAAACACTTTTATCTGGTTGTGCAAAGATCGATAGTAGGAAGTGCTCCTAGACCTGTGCTGCAATAATGTTCACTGGTTAAGATTCATTCATTATGTTTCCATTTTGTGCTGTGATACTTGTACACCAAGTAATGATTCCACCATATGCATGTTTAAACATTGTGCATTCTGTCATGTGTGTGTCATTTTTAGCAGGGATGAGCAGAAACTACGCCAGTGCGAATTTACACATCGTAGTTCGCATCTACGCATCGTAGTTTGTAGGTGAAGTTTCAAAACTATGCTTACGAAATTTACGCGTAGCGAAGTACCGCTACATGTAGCTTATGCCCACTATGTGTAGTTAACATGTGTATTGCGTAGTGAACTACGAATGCATTACTCGCGTCTAATTTTCCGCGTGCGATTGTATGCTTACAAATTTACACATTGGAAAGGGGAATGTACACATAGAAGGGTTCCCAGTATAAGCATTTAAAGAGGAATTAATGCATAAAATTTTCTGCATGCGGGCCTAAGCATCCGCATACACTACGCTGCGCACTACGAGTAATTGTGTATTTTAACGTGTAGTCTATGAAATGCATATGAAGCAAATATTTGATTTTGAAGCCGTAGTTTGGCAAAGTGTAATTGCATAAAACTACACGTAGTTCCAGCGTAGCGGAGTTGGCTGACTACGACCATCCCTGATAATTAGTGTACAGTTGTTTTGTAAGATAGCTGTAAAACAAAAAGAGACAAAAAAGGTGTTCTCAGGCTGCATAGCTAATTATTTATTTGTGTTAGTAGCTGAATAAAACAGGTTTTATACCACACTGATATGAATACTGTGCACATTATATAGTATATTCAAAATGTAACCCCAATTAAAATAAAAGTGACGCCAAGACAATTCTTTATGCTAATACTAGTACTAGTCCTTGTTACATTTATTACAGCAAAGTCTCTTTCTCTATGATACAAAATATATACTATATTTTTGGACTATAAAATGCTCTGGACTATAAGACACACCTAGGTTTAGAGGACCTTTTCCCCCAAACTGTCTCTAATCTACTCTATCTAAGCTACACAGCCTGGCTACACTAACCCCTGCTTCCCCACCAGTTACACTGCACTAAACTACACTACACTAACCCATGCTGCTACTACACTACACTCCGGGATACTAAGGGTGGCCATACATGGTACAATTTTTCATTTTTTTCGATTAGATAATTTAGTTTGATTATTCCGTTAGATTGAATATAAAGATTTTTCCAGCATGTCCGATCTAATTTTTCTCGAAAAAAACGAGATAATCGTTCAAATTTCTTGATCGAAAAAAAAATATTTTCAACTTTCATTTGATTCGATAATTTCGATCGAATAAACGGGATAATCGAACGTTTTTATTGTACCATGTATGGCCACCATAAGGTTAGCAACAGGTAAACAGAAAAGAAACTGGATAAAGTTCAAGGGATCAAGGATGTCCAGACAAACAGTAGCTCAGAACCAAATATCTTAATATTCTGGAAATGACTAAGGTATGGCAAGGTGCAGGTGGAGCACTTTAATAGCTTAAAGAGACTCTGTAACAATTTTTTCAGCCTTAGTTCTTCTATCCTATGAGTTCCTATGCCTGTTCTAATGTGCTGGGGCTTACTGCAGCTCTTCCTAATTACACTGTCTCTGTAATAAATCAATGTATCTTTCCTCTGTCCTGTTTGTCGGGCTAAGGCTTTGATTGTGTGGAATGTGCAGGGCTGCTTGTGATTGGTAGAAGCGATACACACCCTCTGCAGGCCCCCTGCATACTCACACACTATGCTTAGCTGAGCCTATTAGAAGCTGGTTAGTTTGTTTGTAAACATTGCCTAAAACTGTTAATTACAAGCCAGGATTGCAGCAGAGAGTGGCAGAAACAGCACAGAGGGGCACAGGAGAAAATAAGGAATAGAATGGTATGCTTTTTAGTGTAAGAATATTAGAGTACAGATTCTCTTTAACACCACCTGCAGGTAGATTAGTGGAAAGGAAAGCAAGTTTACATAGCTCAATACACCACCCACAGGAGAAGTAGATAGCAGCCACCATGTACAGGCTGGAGGGAGCCACCTTCAGGTGGACAGTGGAAATCCAGTCCAAGTTCAAAGGTACACGGCTACGAGCAGACAAAATAAGGAAGCTTATCAATGCTGCTATGGCTGCTCTTCAGATGATCAAATAAACCACCAGCATATTTTCCCAGTTGATTCAAAGGTGTGTAGATTTAAAACATTTTAAGCTTCTCAGCTGAACTACCTACAATAAAGGTAAACCTATGAGTATAAAACTAATTTTACTTGTGGCAAAACTTCACCAGAGATTTTTTCAGTGCAGGCCATGGCAGAAAGTGTTGACCTTCCTAAGTTGCAGCCTCTCACTGATGTGCTGCATGCTGCACTCCGTCTTCCTGAAACTTCTGCTTTCACAACCAGAAGTTTTGCTGTGAAGGGTAAAGTGTCAGGAACATGTCAGAGTCCAGAGTGGAGTGCATCAGAGAGAGGTGGTGACATATAGTAGGTAAGTTAACCTTCTCTGCGACGGGCACCCGCCTCCAACATGCTGGTTCAGCTTCACTGCAAGCAAAACTGAAATTTATACTCACTGGCTTATCCTTGTCCATGATCCAAAAACACGTTTGAGCAATTGTACCAACTTAATTGACAGAAGTAACACTTTACTGCAGACATAAGAATTTGCTACTACCCGTAAATAGCTTCATGTAAATACTATAACCTTCTAGTAAATACTATGTCTATTGTTATTTCCATGTAAATACTATAAGTTTCATGTAAATACTATGTCTATTGTTACTTTCTTGGCATGTACATAAGGACAGAAAACAGCAGTTTAAATAACTCTATAAAAATCTAAAGATCAAAAACAATACTCTATAGGTCTATTCGTCGACGACGTTATCTTAAGCATAGAAGACCCGGTTACCTCCCTCGAACATATCCGCAAAACCCTTCAGGAATTTTCGTTAGCCTCCCTTTATAAGGTCAATGAGAACAAGTCATTAATGCTGCCCTGCAATCTGTCACCCTCACAAAAAAACACAATAACTAAAAATTATCCGTTTCCCTGGGCATCCCAGACTCTCCCATATCTAGGAATCAATCTTCCTTCCACAACTGCGGACTTATATAAAAACAACTACCTCCCACTTATAACGACAGTAAGGAACGACCTTGAGCATATTAAAAAATTTGAATTCTCCATACTTGGGAAAATTTCAGCCCTAAAAATGTCAGTGTTACCAAAACTCTTATGCATTTTTAGGACAGTCACTATCCCAGTCCCTAAATCCTTCTTCCAGGAAATCAAAAAGCTAATTACTAAGTTTATATGGGGGGAGAGATCCCACAGAACATCATACAGTACCCTCACAAAATCTCTAAAATCCTCTGGCTTCGGCCTACCGGACTTGGAAAAATATTACTTAGCAGCTACACTTGACTTATCTAAAAACTGGTGGTCACTTCAGCACACTAAACCATGGGTAAAAATTGAATGCACCTTAGCCAAACACCCCCTGCCAGATATACTAATTGCCAAAATACACAGATACTCCAACCCTAAAGAAGTGTCGCCATCGATATTAGCTACCATTGACGCATGGCAATACTACCATCGCACTATGAAGAAAAATATGACTGACATCCCAATCAAATCCTCCATAACTACTCTAGCATTACTCATAGAGAACATGAACTTGTCCAAATGGATCAATTCCAAAATAAAATTCGTTGAAGAAATCTATAGCAATAATCATACATTACCGTTTAAGCAGCTGGTTGATCAATTTCAACTTCCACCCTCAGAGTTCCTAACCTATCTACAAATAAGCCATTATCTAACCTCGAATAAATTTATACAACTACTCCTCCCTAACCATATCTTAGCGTATATAAAATCCCCGAAGGAGGTCTTTCCCACTGGTACTCTACTCTAATGGAGTCTTCCATTTATACACCCTCGTCTGAGAAACTTTACAGAAAATGGTCTCAGGACCTCAACTCAGAAATCTCACCTAAATACGACAGAGAAGCGTTATTAATCTCAAGAGGTATTCCCACTGCTCTACCCATTTAGAAACGCTACCGAAAATATTCTATAATTGGTATTTAACCCCCCGTAAATTAGCCACCTACAAAAAACAATCACCTATGTGTTGGAGAAACTGTGGAAATATTGGATCACTATTTCATATACTTTGGGAATGTCCTCTTGTATTCCCGTTATGGGACCAAATTTTCATGAAAATCAACTCCATGACAAACAAGCGGACAACATCAGATCCGGCTTTAGCCCTCTTTCACTCTAATATAGATAAATTCGACTACGCCCTCAGACTCCCTATCTCACACTTATATCTAGTAACAAAACAACTAGTGCTCAGCCATTGGAACTCTGATTTTATACCATCAATCTCCCAAACCATTGCCAGCACAAAAGCGAACATAACTCAGGAAAACATTATCACAGCAAGAATAAAAAGTAAACCACCTGTTCAGTCCCCCTTAATAACCTAATAACTGAATAACTCACCTACTAAATAATACATCCACAATCACACAAAACGTACTACATAAACAGTTACCTAGGTAAAATATCCCCTATTCCCAATCCTAAAATGAGCCCTACCTATTTACCGACTTACCTATCTACATACTTACTCAACAAAATAGCCTTATTCGCTTGACAGGCACATTCCCAAAATACCTGGAAATATTCAGAAAGTATCTGGAGCACTCCAGATAGCAACAAGAGGTTCCCCAGATGAGAGACCCCTAAGACCTAAGACCTAAATCCAGTACTACCTTTGGAGCATAAACATCCAAAATTGACAATATTGATAAAGCAAGTGGTTCTGCTACAGACTCAGAGTATAAGAACAAGGTATATAACTATATTCACTTATAATTGACCACTAGAATCCTTAAAAGATCAATTCAGTTGAGTATCGTTCTGGTTTGTTCAATCGTCACTAAGAAGTTGACATGGTTTATAGGACGTGTTTATTTATTTGTTCCTTTTCTTGCCTTATTTTCTCCCCTCTCTTCTTTCTATCTCCCTTCCCTGCCTCTCCCTCTTTCTTATTTTTTTTTCTTTTTCTCTCTCTCTTCTCTCTATATATAGGGTTGTGTCATATCTCTCTACGTAAAATATACTCTTCCGCTCCAACCTAGCTTAACAAAACCATTTGTTTCTGATCCAGGGGCGTAACTAGAAATCACTGGGCCCCCCTGCGAATATTTGGATGGGGCCCCCCCCATAGGTGCCAAATAATCGTAATGGGGCAGCGTTTCACTGTAAATTAATTGTAAAGTGGGCAGCATTTTACCAGACAATCGTAATGTGGGCCAGAAAATCGTAATGTGGGCAGAGTTCACCAGAAAATCGTAATGTGGGCCTTTAGAAAATCATAATGTGGGCAGAGTTCACCAGAAAATCGTAATGTGGGCACCAGTCACCAGAAAATAGTAACGTGAGCAGCAGTCACCAGAAAATTGTAACGTGGGCAGCATTTACCAGACAATCGTAATGTGGGCAGCGTTCACCAGAATATCGTAATGTGGGACAGAAAATCGTAATGTGGGCAGAGTTCACCAGAAAATTGTAACATGGACAGCATTCACCAGACAATCGTAACTTGGGCAGTGTTCACCAGAAAATCGTAATGTGGGCCAGAAAATCGCAATGTGGGCAGCAGTCACCAGAAAATCGCCATGTGGGCAGCAGTCACCAGAAAATTGCAATGTGGGCATCAGTCACCAGAAAATCCTAATGTGGGCAGCAGTCACCAGAATATCGTAATGTGGGCAGCAGTCACCAGAAAATCCTAATGTGGGCAGCAGTCAGTCACCAGAATGTCGTAATGTGGGCAGCAGTCACCAGAAAATCGCAATGTGGGCAGCAGTCACCAGAAAATCGCAATGTGGGCAGCAGTCACCAGAAAATCGCAATGTGGGCAGCAGTCACCAGAAAATCGCAATGTGGGCAGCAGTCACCAGAAAATCCTAATGTGGGCAGCATACACCAGAAAATCGTAATGTGGGCAGCAGACACCTGAAAATCGCAATGTGGGCAGCAGACACCTGAAAATCGCAATGTGGGCAGCAGACACCTGAAAATCGTAATGTGGGCAGCAGACACCTGAAAATCGTAATGAGGGCAGCAGACACCTGAAAATCGTAATGAGGGCAGCAGACACCTGAAAATCGTAATGTGGGCAGCAGACACCTGAAAATCGTAATGTGGGCAGCAGACACCTGAAAATCGTAATGTGGGCAGCAGACACCAGAAAATCGTAATGAGGGCAGCAGACACCAGAAAATCGTAATGAGGGCAGCAGACACCAGAAAATCGTAATGTGGGCAGCAGACACCTGAAAATCACAATGTGGGCAGCAGACACCTGAAAATCGTAATGAGGGCAGCAGACACCTGAAAATCGTAATGAGGGCAGCAGACACCTGAAAATCGTAATGTGGGCAGCAGACACCTGAAAATCGTAATGTGGGCAGCAGACACCAGAAAATCGTAATGAGGGCAGCAGACACCAGAAAATCGTAATGAGGGCAGCAGACACCAGAAAATCGTAATGAGGGCAGCAGACACCAGAAAATCGTAATGTGGGCAGCAGACACCAGAAAATCGCAATGTGGGCAGCAGACACCTGAAAATCGCAATGTGGGCAGCAGACACCTGAAAATCGTAATGTGGGCAGCAGACACCTGAAAATCGTAATGAGGGCAGCAGACACCTGAAAATCGTAATGAGGGCAGCAGACACCTGAAAATCGTAATGTGGGCAGCAGACACCTGAAAATCGTAATGTGGGCAGCAGACACCAGAAAATCGTAATGAGGGCAGCAGACACCAGAAAATCGTAATGAGGGCAGCAGACACCAGAAAATCGTAATGTGGGCAGCAGACACCTGAAAATCACAATGTGGGCAGCAGACACCTGAAAATCGTAATGAGGGCAGCAGACACCTGAAAATCGTAATGAGGGCAGCAGACACCTGAAAATCGTAATGTGGGCAGCAGACACCTGAAAATCGTAATGTGGGCAGCAGACACCTGAAAATCGTAATGAGGGCAGCAGACACCTGAAAATCGTAATGAGGGCAGCAGACACCTGAAAATCGTAATGTGGGCAGCAGACACCTGAAAATCGTAATGTGGGCAGCAGACACCAGAAAATCGTAATGAGGGCAGCAGACACCAGAAAATCGTAATGTGGGCAGCAGACACCAGAAAATCGTAATATGCCCCCCCCCCCTGGGGCCCGCTCGGAGTTTTGTGGGTGCTGGAGGGGTGGCAGCATGAGGGGAAAGCCTTGCCCACAGTCGGCGGGGAGAGGGGTAGTTCCCCCCTCTCCCTCACCTCGGGGCTCTCCCCTCTGTGCTCCCCTCCAGCTCGTAAGTGTCTGTGGGGCTGTGGTGGGCAGCGAGCGGCGGGCAGATACATACCTGCTTCCGTGCGTTCCATCGGAGACTTCTCCCTCTAGCGGCTGACGTCACTTCCGGAAGTGACGTCAGCCGCTAGAGGGAGAAGTCTCCGATGGAACGCACGGAAGCAGGTATGTATCTGCCCGCCGCTCGCTGCCCACCACAGCCCCACAGACACTTACGAGCTGGAGGGGAGCACAGAGGGGAGAGCCCCGAGGTGAGGGAGAGGGGGGAACTACCCCTCTCCCCGCCGACTGTGGGCAAGGCTTTCCCCTCATGCTGCCACCCCTCCAGCACCCACAAAACGGCCCCAAGCGGGCCCCAGGGGGGGGGCCGGGCCCCCCCGCGGGCGCAGGGGCTGCAGGGCCTATTCCTACGCCCCTGTTCTGATCATTACTAAGCACTCTGTTATGACTGATATGACGTTTGTGTATATTGTTTCAAATATGATTATACTGTTACTGAATCTTATCAACCCATGTTTGAAAGGAAACATTTTCTGAATAAAAATTATTGAAACTGAAAATCTAAAGATCAAAGCCTAGTACTCATATTTTCTACATTCTCAATGAAGCACAGATGACATGACTAGAGATGGCCCAGCCTTGAAGAACTCATGGAGAAGCACATGATCAGTTTGATCAGCTGATAGATTTGTAAGCCTCTGATTTGCTGGTCATGATCATGTGTTAAACCAGGAAGTCATCTCAGCAAATCAGAGGCTTACAAATCTGTCAGCTGATCAAACTGATCATGTGCTTCTCCATGAGTTCTCCAAAGCTGGGCCATCTCTAGACATGACTAGAGATGTGGCGGACATCTCTGAATCCCTGGGGGGTTTACTACTTCTGGGTCGCTCTGACCCAGAGTAGTACGCCTGCGCTGCCTGGCGGAGCGCGTCCTAGATCGCACTCCTGTTGCTGGGCACTAGTAAACCCCTCACAGATGTTCGCGAACCGTTCACCACATCACTGGACATGACATGATTACCTATATTTTTTAAGCAGTAATGTGAGAGATAAAATGTTTGAGAGGTTAAAATGTTGTGCCTTTAACAAAAATTTGATCTTTAGATGTATTTGATTTATTTACAAGTACAGTTACTCAGAAGTAAAGGAGTAAAATGAATAATAAGGCGAATATATGATTCTTTATTTAGAATAATATTTAAACTGTCAGTAAGTGCTTGCTTTTAAGTATTATGTTACCATGGAAACCAAACATTTTTTCATACTTTTGGATATTATTCACGCTTTCTGCTGCCAATTTTTCTACAGAGCAAATTACATTTTCTTGTGATAATTATTTCTCAGATCAAATGCTTTTGTTGGCATTCAAAAGATATCACAAAATGTATCATATGACATACCAGTGCATTACTACAGTATTTACCTGCACAGACTCATTAACTGTTGTCATTATTTGTTCAATAAGTAGTCCTTAGTGTATTGCCAGGACTTTATTTTTATTGACTGTTTCCAATTCAGCTATAAAGAATTCCCTAAAATTGGCAATGACTTATTAGCATTGTGGGTAGTATTAGTAACCAAGCCAAAAGATGTGTAAGACCTACTAAATCTTGAAGTAGTGTGTTTTCCATGGTTTTCATTTGAACACGTGATGTCAACTATAGTATCTTTACAGGATGTCCCATAGTAAAAGAAAAAAATACAGCAGTAGAGATTTTTTTTTAATAAGGAGCTTTCCTTACTCTAGAAGAGTGCTTACCCAGTGTAGTTAGCCAAGGAGTGCCCCCTCCATTATGGGCTGACAAAAAGTATCCCCAGTATAGGCAGCTAGGGATTGCTCCCTCCTCCCAGTGTAGATAGTCAAAGAGGTCCTTCCAGTATAGGTAGCCACAATTTGATTGAATATACTGCGCTCCATGGAAAAATGAATTAATGCTCAATAGGGGATCGCAGCTAGTTTCAGAGTCACCTCACTCCAATCAATCCACATAAATCCAAAAGTCACTTGCTGCGCCTACTTAGTCCTAATCTCCTGCAGAGATATGACCCCTATAATAAAAACAAAATGAAGAGAGCGCACATAGTGCTCAGCACTGTTTGAACTTTAGTGCAATTTCCCCCTTGTGCTGCACTCCAGGGGGATGTGCGTTCACCACTGGGATTAGAAACAACGTTCCCCCATCGTGAGTCCACTTACCGGATAGATGTTTGGTTCTTAGCACGTAATGTTATGCAGTAATCCACACTACTGAACCAGGTCTCCACTTAACCTCCTTGGCGGTCTGATTCTTTCCAGATTTTAGGGTCTAAAAGCGGTGCAATTTTTTTCCACTCTTTCAGACCCTAAAACCTGAAAAAAATCATTCTGGCAGGGACATCTGCAGCAAAAAAAAAAAAAAAAGTACCTTCCTGGGCTCCTGTGCTGCAGTTTTCTCTTTGCCCACAAGATGGCGCTAATATACATATAAACGAACTTCTCTATATTTCTCTAATATAGAGAAGTTTGTTTTCAATATTAGCCCCGCCCCGATGACGTCACGCTGCCACCACCGCTCTGCTGCTGCCACCACGGCTGCGCTGCTCTAACTGGCTGCCGGGTCCCCGGAAGAATAGCGGGGACATGGGGGATCCCGGCGGCCAGGGAAAGACCCCACACTGCCGGGGAGAGAGGCTGGAGTCCCGCTGCGCAGCGAGATCGCGCACGGGACTCCAAAACTACAGGTAAAGCTCTGCAATGCATACCCCGACCTGAGCTCGGGATCACCGCTAATAGCTTCTTTTTTCTACCCCGAGCTCAGGTCGGGAAAACCGGCAAGGAGGTTAAAACTTCTTTATTAAAAACAGTTAAAGGCAATCCAGCATACAGCGGACATCAAAATACCCTTGCCGCGGATACAGGGCAATCAGTCCTCACTTGGTTTGCCTGTACTTCCGGAATGTCAGCTTGCTGTCTGGCTCCGCCCTACGTGTTTCGTCGCAATCGACTTTTCCAATATATATCACTTTGTTCTTTGTAATAATGGTGCAGTTCACCCAGTTTAAATTGTTTTGATCAGTGGACTATGACTGGCCTATTTGCCTCAAAGCAGCCTACATGACTTGTGTTGAGTACTGGCTGCCAAAAAATATCAACTTGCAAATTGTATGTTAATTCTTTAACCACTTGCCGACCGCCCACTACCTATTGGCGGCGGCAAGTTGGCTCCCCAGGACCGCGTAACAGCGATCGGTGGCGGCACCTGGGGGAGGGGATTGAAGGCGATCGCATGCACGCATGTTCACGCAATCACCGGCATTAGGCTCCGCCTACCCGTGACATCAACCCGCCGGGCAATTAGCAGCGCCGGCGGGTGTAACTTTTTGAATGGACCAATAGAAAGTGTATAATACACTTTGTTAGGTAAACAAAGTGTATTATACAGGCTGCCTCCTCCCCTGGTGGTCACAGTGATCGATCGACCACCAGAGCAGAGAGGACAGCAGTAAACACACACACACACACACACACACACACACACACACACACACACACACACACACACACACACACACACACTTTCAGGCACACAGACCCCCTGATCGCCCACAGCACCCCTCAGACCCCCCCCCCCCCAATCACCCCTTCAGTGTACTGTTTGCACCCAATCACCCCCCTAATCACCCATGAATCACTCCCTGTCACTATCTGTCAATGCTATCCTTAATGCCTAGTGCACACCATACAATTTTCTGTAAGATTTTTCTGTTAGATTTTCTGTAAGATTTTCTGTAATTAGATTATTTTCTGTAAAGTACTGGTAGAGACTGGTCATTATCTCTGGTGCATTGTCTTCTGGTTATCTCCTGCTGAGTAGAACAATGCTTAATTGCTAGGCAGATAGATGGTTAGATAGATCATTTCCAACATGTTGGAAATTATCTATCTGGCAGGTAAATCTAACAGAAAATCTTCTAGAAAAGTGTATGGTGTGTACTAAGCATTAGATCAGGTCCTAAACTGCCCCCTAGGGGCTCCTGATCACCCCCACACCCTCAGATCTCCCCCAGACTCCTGTGTACTGTATACATCTATTCTCCCCTGTAATCACCCACTGATCACCTGTCAATCACCTGTCAATCACCCATCAATCACCCCCTGTCACCACCTGTCACTGCCACCCATCAGATCAGACCCTAACCTGCCCCTTGCGGGCATCAGATCACCCGCCCACACCCTTAGATCGCCCGCAGACCCGCCCTCAGATCACCTCCCAAGTGCATTGTTTACATCTGTTCTCTCCTCTAATCACCAACTGATCACCCATTAATCACCCATCAATCACCCCCTGTCAGCACCTGTCACTGCTACTCATCAGATCAGACCCTAATCTGCCCCTTGCAGGCACCCAATCACCCGCCCAAAACCTCAGATCGCCCACAGACCCCCCCCATCACCTCACCAGTGCATTGCTTGCATATATTCTCACCTCCAATCACACCCTGGTCATCTATCAATCACCCCGTCACCCCCTGTCACCACCTGTCACTGCTACCCATCAGATTAGACCCTAATCTGCCCCTTGCGGGCACCCAATAACCCACCTACACCCTCAGATAGCCCACAGACCCCCCCCCTGATCACCTCACCAGTGCATTGCTTGCATACACACTCCCCTGTAATTACCTACTGATCACCTATTAATCACCCCGTCACAACCTGTCACTGCGGGCTCCTGATCACCCCCCCTGCCCTTAGATCACCCCCCTGCCCTTGTATACCTCTAATCTCCTGTCTGTAACGCTTGATTGCACTTTGATTGGCTCTGATTGTCTCAATTGCCCTGTGATTGACTTTGATTGTCCCGTGATTGTTTTTTGATTGTCCCGTGATTGGTTTTCGATTGCCCCATGATTGGTTTTCGATTGACGCGTGATTGGCTTTGATTGCCTTGTGATTTACTTTGATTGTCCCGTGATTAGTTTTCGATTGTCCTGTGATTGGTTTTTGATTGTCCCATGATTGGTTTTCGATTGTCCCGTGATTGGCTTAGATTGCCCCGTGATTGGCTTTGATTGTGCTGATTGGCTGGGATTGCTGTCTGATTGCCTCTAATCACTCTTATTGGCTCTAATTGTGTTGTAATTGCCTTTATTGCCCTCTGATTGTCTGTGATTGTCTGTGATTGTTTCTGATTTCCTCCATTGCTGTCTGATTGCCCCCTGATCACCCCCCCCCCCCCTGTCACTATCCTAGTGATCTAACAACAGTGATTAGTGAAAACTGTCACTTTTTTAGTATCACTAGTGTTAACAGTTAGGCCAGTTAGCTAGGCGCCTGTGTTAGTGTCAGTTAGCGCTCAGCCCACCACACCACAGTCACTAATTAGTTGATGATTAGCGTCATCACGGTCGCTAATCAGCATTGGTACTATATAGTATCTGTAAGTGATCATTATCAGGGTCGGACTGGGACCCTGGGAATCCACCAGAGAAATTTCAACCTGGGGCCCACACATCCCATGATTGTGGTGAAAAAAAAGAGCATGACCATGCACCGGAAGGTGGGCGTGGTCATGATGTACCATGGATAGGGCCAAATGTACATGAACTTAGCAGCATTGTAAGTAAGAAACACTGCTACCCAGAAAAACTTTACATAGAGTCCCCCTTTAATATAGTAAGTAATGTCCTAGTTACCATACATATCACATGGATTAGATTGTGAGCTCCTCTGAGGACAGTCAGTGACATGACTATGTACTCTGTAAAGTGCTGCAGGAGCTGTCAGTGCTATGTAAATACATAATAATAATATGGTAGGACATTAGACTATGGCTATGGTAGGATTAGATTGTGAGGTCCTGAGGACAGTCACTGATATGACTATGTCAATTAATCTAAGTCAATAAATCTTAAGTCAATCTAAAATCAATTACCTGGTGGGTGGGCTAATATCAATTACCTGGTGGCAGAGAGGGTGGGCTAATATCAATTACATGGAGGGAGGGTGGGCTAATATCAATTACCTGGTGGTAGAGAGGGTGGGCTAATATCAATTACCTGGAGGGAGGGTGGGCTAATATCAATTACCTGGAGGGAGGGAGGGAGGATGGGCTAATATTAATTACCTGGTGGGAGAGATTGTGGGCTAATATCAATTACCTGGAGGGAGGGTGGGCTAATATCAATTACCTGGAGGGAGAGAGGGTGGGCTAATATCAATTACCTGGAGGGAGGGAGGGTGGGCTAATATCAATTACCTGGAGGGAGGGAGGGTGGGCTAATATCAATTACCTGGAGGGAGGGAGGGTGGGCTAATATCAATTACCTGGAGGGAGGGATGGTGGGCTAATATCAATTATCTGGAGGGATGGTGGGCTAATATGAATTACCTGGAGGGATGGAGGGTGGGCTAATATCAATTACCTGGAGGGAGGGTAGGCTAATATCAATTACCTGGAGGGAGGAAGGTTGGTTGGATTAAAAATCAATTACCTGGAGGGAGGGAGAGAGGGTGGGTGGGTAGATTAAAAATCAATTACCTGGAGGGAGGGAGGGTGGGTAGATTAAAATCAATTACCTGGAGGGAGGGAGGGTGGATTAAAATCAATTACCTGGAGGGAGAGAGGGAGGGAGAGAGGGTGGGTAGGTGGATTAAAAACCAATTACCTGGAGGGAGGGTGGATTAAAATGAATTACCTGACTGGCACGCTACTTGCAGTCAGTGCTGTGCAGAAAAGTTTTGCAGACACTGGGAGGGGGGACAGACTCCTTTCTTCTTTCCCTCACCTCAGGGGCCCCCCTCCTGTTATGCGCGACGGCAGCATAAGATTCAGCTACAGGCTCCGGGTCCGGGGTCCAGCAGATGCTAGAGCTCCAGCCGCCTGGTCTACAATGTCTCCTCCTCTGCCGCTCACTCGCACTGAACCAGGAAGTAGTGCGAGCAGCATTGCAGACTGCAGAGGAGGAGACAGAGTAGACCAGGCGGCTGGAGCTCTAGCGTCTGCTGGACCCCGGACCCGGAGCCTGTAGCTGAATCTTATGCCGCCACTGTGCATAACAGGAGGGGGGGCATTGAAGTGAGGGGGAGAGGGTGGGATTGTAACTGGGACCCCCGGAGGGGAAAAAAATAAAGTTTAAAAAAAAACCCTGAAATCTGTGACGAAACTTAATGCGCCCCGGGGCCCACTGGAGACGTGGAGGCGGGGCCTACCAGGCAAAATACTAGCACCCCGCTGGGTCAGTCCGACACTGATCATTACTGATCGCAGTCAGATCTATATTAGGGTCACTAGGATCCACTAAAAATGCAGTGTTTGCCCGATCAGGCCTGATCGTTCGCCTGCACTTGCATTCAGCCCGCCCAACCGCAGTGCAGGCGCGGAGCTAGGGGGGGTCGGGGTAGGACAAGTGCCCCGGGGCGCCGGGTCCCCAAGGGTGCCCAGCTGAGCTTCGTTTTTTTTTTTCTTGCGGGGGGTGAGGGGAGCAGCGCAGAGAAGAGAGAGAGCTGTGCGGACGGAGGGGAAGGGGGGCCATCTCCCCCCTCCTTCCCTCACCTTAGGTGCTCTCTCTCTCCCTCGCTCTCCCCTCCAATGTCCGGGTGGCTGGCAGCGGCGGGCGGAACTCACCTCCGTCTCGCTCCAGCGCCGGCCGGAAGTTCGGGTGCGCAGCCGCTGCTCTGGTCTGGACCAGACCAGAGTAGCGGCAGATCCATCCGGCGCTGCGACGAGACGGAGGTAAGTTCCGCCCGCCGCTGCCAGCCACCAGACAGACATTGGAGGGGACAGCGAGGGAGAGAGAGCAGCTCTTCTCTGCGCTGCTCCCCTCCTGCTGGGGAGGGGGACACCTGGCTGACCTGGCTACCTACTCTGGGCACCTATACCTCTGGCTACCTACTCTGGGCACATATACCCCTGGCTACCTACTCTGGGCACATATACCCCTGGCTACCTACTCTGGGCACATATACCCCTGGCTACCTACTCTGGGCACATATACCCCTGCCTACATATATTGGGCACATATACCCGTAACTACATATACTGGGCATATACCCCTGGCTACCTACTCTGGCCACATATAACCCTGGCTACCTACTCTGGGCACATATACCCCTGCCTACATATAATGGGCACATATACCCCTAACTACATATACTGGGCATATACCCCTGGCTACCTACTCTGGGCACATATACCCCTGGCTACCTACTCTGGGCACATATACCCCTGCCTACATATATTGGGCACATATACCTGTAACTACATATACTGGGCATATACCCCTGGCTACCTACCCTGGGCACCTATACCCCTGGCTACCTACTCTGGGCACCTATACCCCTGGCTACCTACTCTGGGCACCTATACCCCTGGCTACCTACTCTGGGCACATATACCCCTGGCTACCTACTCTGGGCACATATACCCCTGGCTACCTACTCTGGGCACATATACCCCTGGCTACCTACTCTGGGCACATATACCCCTGCCTACATATACTGGGCATATATACCCCTGGCTACATATACTGGGCATATATACCCCTGGCTACATATACTGGGCATATATACCCCCTGGCTACGTGGACTGGGCATATATACCCCCTGGCTACATATACTGGGCATATATACCACTGGCTACATATACTGGGCATATATACCCCTGGCTACATATACTGGGCATATATATCCCCTGGCTACATATACTTGGCATATATACCCCTGGCTACATATACTTGGCATATATACCCCTGGCTACATATACTGGGCATATATACCCCTGCCTACATATATTGGGCATATATACCCCTGGCTACATATACTGGGCATATATACCCCCTGGCTACGTGGACTGGGCATATATACCCCCTGGCTACATATACTGGGCATATATACCCCTGGCTACATATACTGGGCATATATACCCCTGGCTACGTATACTGGGCACATATACGCCTGACTATATATACTGGGCACATATTATTCTCCTGGCTACATATACTGGGCATATATACCACTGGCTACATATACTGGGCACATATACCTCTGGCTACATATACTGGGCACACATACCCCTGCCTACATATACTGGGCACATATACCCCTGGCTACCTGTTCTGTGGACATCTCTACCCCTGGCTACCTGTTCTGGGGACATCTATACCGCTGGCCACCTATTCTGGGGACATCTATACTGCTGGCCACCTATTCTGGGGACAACTATAGACCTGGGGCTACCTATTTTTGGGGAACCACGTCAGATTGAGTGTATTTTGGAGAACTGCTGCCAGGTGAGAGGTGTCTACCATATTAAGGGGGCATTCTACCTATTTATGTGAAATGCTGTCTATTTATGTGACTCATGACTGCTGAATTTGTCTTTTTGGGGGCCTCATGGTTACTGAATTTGTCTTGTTGGGGGCCTCATGATTTGTTGGGGGCCTCAAGATCGCTGAATTTGTCTTGTTGGGGGCCTCATGATTGCTGAATTTGTCTTGTTGGGGGCCTCATGATTGCTAAATTTTTCTTGTTGGGGGCCTCATGATTGCTGAGTTGGTTATGTTGGGGGCCTCATGATTGCTGAATTTGTCTTGATGGGGGGGCTCATGATTGCTGAATTTGTCTTGGAACATGCTGGAAGGTACATACTGAGGGAGGGTGGGTGAGCGTGAGCCTGCTAACCTCCATATACATTTGGCTCCACCCATAACCACGCCCACATTTATTATGTGACCACGCCCCTTTCTGGCGCGGCGCGCTGCGCGCGCCGCAACCTTGACTTTGGGGGGGCGCATTAATAGTCTTTGTCCCCGGGCGCTGAAAATCCTAGCTACGCCTCTGCCGCAGACAGAATTTTTTTTTCTGATCACTGCAAAAAGCACTGTACAATAGCTGTGGCACTGTAAAGATCAGTTTTCATTTTTTTTTAATCAAAACTCAGTGACCACAGCTTTCTACTCCACAAGTACTCCCCTGCTAGGTAGGTGCTCTTTTTCCTGGGTAGTCTCAGAGGAATACATCCTAAATTTAGCAGTCCACCATGGCAAGAAAGGGATATTCCAATGATGAGGTGTACAGGTACATGGTCCAGTTGGATGAGGACGATTGGGGCGACTCATCCAACAAATCTTCTGGGTCAGAGATCGAACCTGTAGAGAGCAGTGGCTCACTGACTGATAGTGATGACGAGGTTGAGGTCCCGGCTAGAGCCAGGCGTACCACACCACATGTCATTGGACCACAGGTGGCGCAGGATCTGCCTCAAGGGCAGCAGAGTGGTGCTAGTGCTGCCCAAACGGGCCCGTACTACCCATAGTCTTCCAGAGGTGCTGGAAAATCCCAATTGGCAATCCCCTGGTTCCACCGCACCCTTACTGCCCCCTTTCACCGCCCAGTCTGCAGTCCAGGTGAAGACAGATAATCTAGACTTTTTTCATCTGTTCTTCACCGAAGATCTCTACGACTTAATTGTGGCTGAGATCAACCGTTATGCCTTAACATGGGTCTAGTCAAACAGAATGTATTGCGGTCTTATTGGTCTACGCACCCAATACATCACATGCCCATGTTCTCTGCTGCCATGTCCAGGACACGATTTGAGAACATCTTGCTCTTCCTGCACTTTAATGACAACACAACCTGTCATGAAAGTGACCATCCTGCTTATGACCAGCTCCACAAAATTCGGCCCCTCATAGACCACCTGTCATCAAAATTTGCAGATGCTTATACCCCTGAACAGAACATCTGCGTAGACAAGTCCCTCGTACATTTTACCGGGTACCTTGGCATCAAACAGTACAACCCAAGCAAGCGCGCCCAGTATTAGGTGAAGCTGTATAAGCTCTGTAAAAGACCCACAGGCTATACAAATTTCGTTTTAGGGTCTATGAGGGAAAAGACTCAAAATTGGAGGCGGTCGGATGCCCTCACTACCTGGGGAGCAGTGGCAAGATTGTGTGGGACTTGGTGTCACCTTTGTTCCAGAAGGGGTACCATCTTTATGTGGACAACTTTTACCCAAGTGTGGCCCTTTATCAGCATTTAGAGATAGAAGGAATCCGCTGCTGTGGCACAGCGCGGCCTAGTCACCGGGGCTTCCCGCAATGGCTCGTTAGTACCCGGCTTGCAAGGGGGGAGAGGGCTGCCTTGTGTACCGATGACCTGCTCGTGGTAAAATTGAAGGACAAGAGGGACGTTTACCTTCTGTCTACCATTCACACAGACACGACGGTGCAAATTCAATGGGCAACTAAGGTCACTGAAAAACCCCTTGCCGTCCACAACTATAATGCTAACATGAGAGGTGTGGACTTCAGTGACCTCTTTTTTCCATCCTTTACCCTTCCAGGTGGACCAACCAATCGACCAACCAGCTGTAGCACTGATGGTGCATCCTGATAGAAGCATTGTGCGTCTGTCAGATTACACACAAGTCGGTGCATGCAGCGCTGCAGGACGAGATTTCTCCTCCGCAGTAAAAAAGATAAGTTTGCCGAGGCACATGAGCTGAGGGGTGGTGTTGGAGTTCATATGCTTTGGCAAGCACTTTGTATCAAAAAAGAACTCTGACAATGATTTTTTCATCCACATCGATCGATGTGAATGGAGAAATAGGGTTTGCCAGGGCATATGAGCTGAGTGGGTTTAGACTTTTTTGGGTGGCAGCTTCTTTTTTCATCCACATTGATTGATTGATTGATTGATTGATTGATTGATTGTTTGCCATTCATTTTTCCTTTCAACCCAGAGTGCATTACCCGTATGCCCAATATAAGGATAATAGCAGAAACTCCTAATACCGGCCATACATGTAATGATTGCGGAGACCCTAAAATGCCAGGACAGACCCCACAAATGACGCCATTTTGGAAATAAGACACCCCAAAGTATTCCATGAGGTGCATGGTGAGTTCATAGAAGATTTTATTTTTTGTCACAAGTTAGCAGAAATTGTTGTTTGTTTATTTTTTTCAGAAAGTGTTACTTTCCGCTAACTTATGACAAAAAATAAAATTATCTTTGAACTTACCATGCCCCTCTCTGAATACTTTGGGATGTCTTCTTTCCAAAATGGGGTCATTTGGGGTGTGTGTTCACTGTCCTGGCTTTTAGGGGGATGCTAAATTGTAAGCACCCCTGTAAAGCCTAAAGGTGCTCATAGGACTTTGGGCCCCTTAGCGCACCTAGGCTGCAAAAAAGTGTCACACATGTGGTATCACCAAACTCAGGAGAAGTAGTATAATGTGATTTGGGGTGTATTTTCACAGATACCCATGCTGGGTGGGAGAAATATCTCTGTAAATGGACAATTGTGTGTAAAAAAAAAATCTAAAAATTCTCATTTACAGAGATATTTCTCCCACCCAGCATGGGTATGTGTAAAAATACACCCCTCTAATTGCTGCTATTCACGTCCTCCATCCTCCGTCCTCTGGCACCCACCACTGCTGGTCTTGGGTACCCAAATTTTCATACATTGCCACTAATTGTGGCTTTCTCCATTATTTTCTATGGTGGCATGCTTTTCCATATTGCTGCTCACACCCAAATTCCCTGTTTCGGTTTCAGGTCCCACCTCATAAAGCCATATTAATCCATGCCCTGCACTGATGAGGACCAACTAGTCCGAAACAGTCTGTATGTGAATTTTCAAGCTGACACATCATTGCATTCCAGTGGTTCTGGAGGTTTGTTTGGCTTTCAGGGACAACAAAGAGACAAGTTGCATATTTAGCAGTGATGCATTATTTATGGGAGACCTCATATGCTCAATCCTGCCTAAATAATTGCAAATACCTTCTGTTTTAAGAAGTCAAATTTCTGTTTTGCTTAATTTTAAGACTTATTCAGTATACTAACACTTTAAAGGGAATCATGTATGTTGCAAATTTAGACGTACTTGTCAGTATTTATTGATGGTGCTGTAATTTCTAAGGATGCTTTATTTCTTCAAATGCATTTTTGGCATTCTTAAAAAATGTATGTACTGTCTGTTTTAAGTGAAGATTGTTCCGACATTTACCCAGTTTGTAAATAGCTGCATTGATCAATTATAAGAAAAATTGTGCAGCTCTTGAGGATTAAAGAAGAACCGGTATATTAAAGAGTTAATGTAAAGAGTTAATGTGATTTATTCTCTTTACTGCTGCAATGTCTATGTAATGAAGTTAACAAGTAATACACTATACACTACGTAATTAATTCCCAGTGGAACAGATCCAGCTACACTAGAAAATTAGACTGTGTATCTAGGCAGACATACTTTAACCATAAAGACTCTGGAAAAAAAGTGCAGTTAAATTAGACAATGAAATCAATAAATTCTTGCCATATACAAAGTAGGGTAATTACTTTTTCTTGTTAATTGCTCTTTAATGAAATGTACTATTCACCTAAGTGTGGCATGCAAGGTTGCTACTTCTAACTCTTGTTACTTTGATTACAACCTAGCCGAACATTGTATCGTCTAATTTTCCAAGGATAAAAGGCACAAAAAATACAAAATAATATAAAACGGCAATAGAGATATGTCTGAACTGATACACCTTAGTAGTAAGAGTGATGCACAATTAGAATAAATTAAAATGCACTGGAATGCTATCCAGAATTTGACATACACTCCAGGTGTTGTGGTTAATGATTGATAGAAAAGTGTTCAATAGTCAAATCTAGTTCTTTTTTTTTTTAATTTCTTATTATTTTTCTCATATGCAAAGTTTATGCAAAATAAAAGAAATAATTGACACCTTTTTTTTGCTACACATGATCACCCATGTACACATACATGTGCGTGCACACACACATACACTCACACACACTTGTTAAACATCTAATAGTTGCAGTATTGTTTAGTGCTGTGCATAAAAATGTCTTGATGATAAGAAGCTCAAAACGTGAAAGCTTCTTGTGACCTTACATCGCTCTGCATTTACCAGCAAATTCAATTGCCAATTTCACCTGAGCAATGTTGGAGCATTAAGAGCATAATTCAGGTGAATACTAGTTCACCTGAGCAATGCTTCTGTGTTTTGAGCGATGAGGAGCAAGGCATTTGTGCCATGGAGCTGTCCTATAGCACCACAGTGGTGCTGCTGCCTCCC
This sequence comes from Hyperolius riggenbachi, assembly GCF_040937935.1. Lineage (NCBI taxonomy): Eukaryota > Metazoa > Chordata > Amphibia > Anura > Hyperoliidae > Hyperolius > Hyperolius riggenbachi. The sequence goes on from NC_090646.1 coordinate 402,012,564, forward strand.
TTCCCCAGGTGATGCGCATGCACCCATCACGAAAGTCAGCTGACTCTTAGCACTTCCCAGATGTTTGTCGCTGCCTGCAAAACTCAAATAAGAATAAAGAGGATATTTTCCCCCCAATAAAGTTTATCTTTCCTTTTTACAATAAATAAGTATAGGGTCAAAATGTACCCTCTATACCTATTTATCCAGAAGGAGCAGGACATCTTGGGGTCCCCTTATAAAAAAGGAGGCTCCCAGATTTTGCAGAAGCCCTCCCAGGTTGTGTGCCCATACCCCCCCCCCCCACCTCCTGGGCACTGGAGGTGGTGAAGAGCCTCTGATATGGACAAGGGCTATGTAGGAAAGTAGGAGGCTTTCCTATGCCTCTTTTACAGATCCCCCATATCAATGATCATGTGGACTAGTATGGCAAGTATGGTGGAGCCCAAAGCAGATTGACTCAGTCATCATGGTTATAGCAGCCTGCATGGGTGACAAAGAGTTTATTAATGATTTTCTGAGTCAACCTGCATTGATGATTTTTATTGGTTTAAACTGAAGAAGGAGCCCCAGTAGGAGGCATACATATGCTTTGACAGGGCTCTGTGAACATTATAGCAGAGAGTGGGCAGTAGTAGCAGCAGAGGAGTGATGTGGGACAGAAGAACTGATTTTTCTACTATAAATAGTTAAGGAGTCAAAACTTACTCTCATTATCTATTTAGGTTCCTGGGGTCTCCTTAGTAAAGGAGGCTCCTAGATGCCAAAAGCTGACCATGAGACATCAGCAATAGGTTCTGCCAATGTTTAATGGGGGGACAAAAATTGAATAGGTGGCAAAAAACTTGCTGGGTGATATTGCCCAAGTGAGTTCTTTATTGCCCAGGGGTATGTTAAGTGTAATTGAATGAGGCAACACTCCTGTCCCATTGGCTTATCACTGGTGATTTTGTGAATTGCTCAGGGCCCTTAGTGTTGATATCATGGATGAGGGCTTTGCAATCAACCAGAAAAATCCATCCCATAGACTTCAAAGCAAATTTGTAAAAGGGAAAAAAATATTGAGGAAGATGTTGCAACTTCATGAAAAAGTTCACACATTCGCTCATCCTTAGTAATGAACACTGACCTTTACTGAGGCATGATAGGCCTGGAGTGCTTTAGATGCTTTCTGGGTTATGTTGTGCCTTCTTGGATGAGTTTTTGCTAAGCTGTTGGGATAATTTTGTAGGCCGGCCAGTCCTGGAAAGGTTCATCACTGTTAAATGTTTTCTTTGTCTCTTGATAATAGCTTACACCATCGTTCACTGCAGATCCAAAGCTTTAAGAATGGCATTGTAACCTTTTTAACCAATAGATAGATGTCAGTTACTTTGTTTCTCATCTATTTCTGAATTTCTTCAGGTCACAGCATGTTGTCTTCCATTTTGGGAATTTTAAATTAACTTTGTCTAATGTTTAAAAGTATTTGATGATCTACTGTAAACATTAACTTGTGCCAAATATGCACAAACATGCAAAGAATTAAGAATTCAGGAAAGAGGGAAATACTTTTCATAACCCTGTATATAAGTGAAGTGCATTTGTGTTGCACTGACATATAATGCATTTATAGCAATTCTTCAATGAAACTGGAATTTTACTTTAAGGGACAGGTCAAACTGTAGGTGGCTATTTTGGAAAATGTGATGAGTAACAATGTCTACTGACCCAGGTGCACCTGGAGAGTTTAGGCAACATTTAAAGTGGATCTGAGATGAAAAACTAACTATAACAACTTGATATATCTTATCTAAAGTTTAGATAGTTTACACAGCAAATCTAGCTGTATTCAGCTTCAATATAATATGATTATTTCTTCCTGTGATACAATGCAGCCATGTTGTTTGTAAACATTACACAGAGGCAGGCTTGTCTGCATCTTGAGCACTCAGCCTGTGAAAAAAAAAAAAACCTAATCCCCCTCATCCTCCCCCCTCCCCTCTGCCTCTGAAATCTCTGGCTAGTAATACCTCCCCCTCCTCCTGCCCAGACTGAGCTCTCATGAGCCCTTGCTACTGTCTGAAAATTTTCTGGCTCTCTGAATACCTGTGGCAGTGGCTTGTTTAGTTTATAGGGAATTAGAGTATTAAAACAAAAACCAAAAAGTATTTGGCTTGAGGAATGCCCTATAAACAATAGGAAAGGAACACAATTATGCAATGAGTAAAAGTTCATCTCGGATCCACTTTAAGTCCTTAACTGGATCCCTGGAGGTTTGTATGTTGGGAGAATGTCTTGCCCAATACAATATGTGCTTTTATTCAGATAGGGATGGTTGGAAATGCAGATTTCTGTTTTCCAAAGAGGCTCCTTTTTGCCCATTTTTTTGCATTCTCTGATTGGCTGATTGACTCTTCATTCTCTAATTGGTCCAATGCTTCCAAGTTCTGTGATTGGGCTAAAATAACCAAGTTGTGGTAATGCGGCATTTCTGCAGAAATCTGATTTCCAATCAGAAATGGCGATTTCCAAATCAGAAACTGGATCGAAATGTGGAAATTTGAACTCCGTGAAAACTGAACAAGTATCCCTAAGATATTACTGCATATCAAATTTGTCAACCTCTCCTTAAGATCATGTTCATACTGCTTTCTGTGCCATGAGGGACAGTTACGCCTTGTCACCCAGGAATATGAAACTACATTTGTACTTTATATTTATGATGCTAAATCTAAAAGGTTTATATAACTGTCATCCTGTTATGGTTGAAAAATATCATCTGCATTATTTGTAGATTAGTGTTTTATAGTTTAAAAACATGCAAAGGAAAATGTAGCATCTTTTTATATTATGTACGCTTTTTATTTCAGAAACTAAACAGCCATTTCTAAATCTGTAGTCTGAAATTAACTGCAGCAGACATTACAGTTTGCTAACTGGTCTACAAAAGAAAAAGGACTTTTGCCAGAGGGATTAGCACCTGACATTAAATCTGCATTCAGTATACAACTTAACAGTAAATTAGTATAATATAAATTTGAAAAACTATTTCACAAGCAGTCTACTTTGTTGAGAGATTAATTCAATCTTAGCAACCTATTTTCAAGATTTAGATATGATGATTTCTTGTTTTCATTTTATTTAACTATAAATTGAAAAAAAAATACTAATGTCACCCATTTCCACAAAGGGTTAAGTTGAAATAGAAAAACCCAACAACAAAGAAAGTATTTTAATATTCTTAACCACTTCCCGACCGCCGTATTGACAAATGGCGGCCGGGAAGTGCACCCCGCAAGGACCGCCGTATAGTCAAATGGCGGCGGTCCTTGTAGGGGCATGGGCGGAGCGATCGCGTCATCAGTGACGCGATCCTCCGCCGCCGCCTGGCGCCGCTCACCCGCCGCAACATCCCGCCGGCCATACGGAAGCGCCGGCGGGATGTTAACCCGACGATCGCCGCATACAAAGTGTATAATACACTTTGTAATGTTTACAAAGTGTATTATACAGGCTGCCTACTGCCCTGGTGGTCCCAGTGTCCGAGGGACCACCAGGGCAGGCTGCAGCCACCCTAGTCTGCACCAAGCACACTGATTTCCCCCCCCCTGCCCCAGATCGCCCACAGCACCCATCAGACCCCCCCCCCTGCCCACCCCCCAGACCCCTGTTTGCACCCAATCACCCCCCTAATCACCCATCAATCACTCCCTGTCACTATCTGTCAACGCTATTTTTTTTATCCCCCCCCTGCCCCCTGCTCCCTCCTGATCACCCCCCCACCCCTCAGATTCTCCCCAGACCCCCCCCCCCAGACCCCCCCCCCCATGTACTGTATGCATCTATCCCCCCTGATCACCTGTCAATCACCTGTCAATCACCTGTCAATCACCCATCAATCATCCATCAATCACGCCCTGTCACTGCCACCCATCAATCAGCCCCTAACCTGCCCCTTGCGGGCAATCTGATCACCCACCCACACCAATAGATTGCCCGCAGATCCAACATCAGATCACCACCCAAGCGCAGTGTTTACATCTATTCTCTCCTCTAAACACCCACTAATTACCTATCAATCACCCCCTATCACCACCTGTCACTGTTACCCATCAGATCAGACCCTAATCTGCCCCTTGCGGGCACCCAATCACCCGCCTACATGCTCAGATTGCCCTCAGACCCCCCCTTATCAATTCGCCAGGGCATTATTTACATCTGTCCTTCCCTGTAATAACCCACTGATCACCTGTCAATCACCCATCAATCACCCCCTGTCACTGCCACCCATCAATCACCCCCTGTCACTGCCACCCATCAATCTGCCCCTAACCTGCCCCTTGCGGGCAAACTGATCACCCACCCACACCAATAGATCGCCCGCAGATCCGACATCAGATCACCTCCCAAGCGCAGTGTTTACATCTATTCTCTACCCTAAACACCCACTAATTACCCATCAATCACCCCCTATCACCACCTGTCACTGTTACCCATCAGATCAGACCCTAATCTGCCCCTTGCGGGCACCCAATCACCCGCCTACATGCTCAGATTGCCCTCAGACCCCCCCTTATCAATTCGCCAGTGCAATATTTACATCTGTTCTCCCCTGTAATAACCCACTGATTACCTGTCAATCACCTGTCAATCACCTATCAATCACCCATCAATCACCCCCTGTCACTGCCACCCATCAATCACCCCCTGTCACTGCCACCCATCAATAACCCGCTGTCACTGCCACCCATCAATCAGCCCCTAACCTGTCCCTTGCGGGCAATCTTATCACCCACCCACACCAATAGATCGCCCGCAGATCCGACGTCCGATCACCTCCCAAGTGCAGTGTTTACATCTGTTCTCTACCCTAAACACCCACTAATTTCCCATCAATCACCCCCTGTCACTGCTACCTATCAGATTAGACCCCTATCTGCCCCTAGGGCACTCAATCACCCGCCCACACCCTCAGAATGCCCTCAGACCCCAGCCCTGATCACCTCGCCAGTGCATTGCTTGCATCTATTCCCCCCTCTAATCACACCTTGAGACACCCATCAATCACCTCCTGTCACCCCCTAGCACACCTACCCATCAGATCAGGCCCTAATTTGCCCCGTGTGGGCTCCTGATCACTCGGCCAAACCCTCAGATCCCCCTCAGACCCCCTTCCGATCACCTCCCCAGTGCATTGATTGCATCTATTTTCCCCTCTAACCACCCCCTGAGACACCCATCAATCACCTCCTGTCACCCCCCTAGCACTCCTATCCATCAGATCAGGCCCAATACAACCTGTCATCTAAAAGGCCACCCTGCTTATGACCGGTTCCACAAAATTCGCCCCCTCATAGACCACCTGTCATCAAAATTTGCAGATGCTTATACCCCTGAACAGTCATTTTGAGACATTTGGTTTCCAGACTACTCACGGTTTTGGGCCCGTAAAATGCCAGGGCGGTATAGGAACCCCACAAGTGACCCCATTTTAGAAAAAAAGACACCCCAGGGTATTCCGTTAGGTGTATGACGAGTTCATAGAAGATTTTATTCTTTGTCAAAAGTTAGCGGAAATTGATTTTTATTGCTTTTTTTTCACAAAGTGTCATTTTTCACTAACTTGTGACAAAAAATAAAATCTTCTATGAGCTCGCCATACACCTAACGGAATACCTTGGGGTGTCTTCTTTCTAAAATGGGGTCACTTGTGGGGTTCCTATACTGCTCTGGCATTTTAGGGGCCCTAAAACCGCGAGGAGTAGTCTAGAAAACAAATGCCTCAAAATGACCTGTGAATAGGACGTCGGGCCCCTTAGCGCACCTAGGCTGCAAAAAAGTGACACACATGTGGTACCGCCGTACTCAGGAAAAGTAGTATAATGTGTTTTTAGGGTGTATTTTTACACATACCCGTGCTGGGTGGGAGAAATTTCTATGTAAATGGACAATTGTGTGTAAAAAAAATCAAACAATTGTCATTTACAGAGATATTTCTCCCACTTAGCATGGGTATGTGTAAAAATACACCCCAAAACGCATTATACTACTTCTCCTGAGTACGGCGGTACCACATGTGTGGCACTTTTTTACACCCTAAGTACGCTAAGGGGCCCAAAGTCCAATGAGTACCTTTAGGCTTTCACAGGTCATTTTGCGACATTTGGTTTCAAGACTACTCCTCACGGTTTAGGGCCCCTAAAATGCCAGGGCAGTATAGGAACCCCACAATTGACCCAATTCTAGAAAGAAGACACCCAAAGGTATTCCGTACGGAGTATGGTGAGTTCATAGAAGATTTTATTTTTTGTCACAAGTTAGCGGAAAATGACACTTTGTGAAAAAAAACAATTAAAATCAATTTCCGCTAACTTGTGACAAAAAAATAAAAACTTCTATGAACTCACCATACTCCTAACGGAATACCTTGGGGTGTCTTCTTTCTAAAATGGGGTCATTAGTGGGGTTCCTATACTGCCCTGGCATTTTAGGGGCCCTAAACCGTGAGGAGTAGTCTTGAAACAAAAATGACCTGTGAAATCCTAAAGGTACTCATTGGACTTTGGGCCCCTTAGTGCAGTTAGGGTGCAAAAAAGTGCCACACATGTGGTATCGCCGTACTTGGGAGAAGTAGTACAATGTGTTTTGAGGTGTATTTTTACACATACCCATGCTGGGTGGGAGAAATACCTCTGTAAATGACAATCTTTTGATTTTTTTACACACAATTGTCCATTTACAGAGTTATTTCTCCCACCCAGCATGGGTATGTGTGTATCGGTGACCGGGGGCAGTCGCGCTGGCGGAGCAGGTAATGTATGCGGCGGGGGGGGGGGGAGCGGCGGCGGCAGCAGCAGCACCACCACCACCACAACAGATTGCGAACGGTTTCAGGCTGAAATCAGTTCACAATCTGTTTGCAGTAAAGGTAGCCATACGATCCCTCTCTGATCAGATTCGATCAGAGAGGGATCTATCTGTTGGTCGAATCTGATGGCAAATCGACCAGTATATGGCTACCTTAATCCTCACAACAGTGTTTTGTGAGGGATGAATGCGATTTACCTTTTAGTAGTCAACTGATCTTGTTGAGTTCAGTACAATATACGTCTATGTATCTACTGATGATATCTTTCGAACTGTTTAACAGTCAAATAGCTCAAATGGCTTGAATCTATCTGAGGGTCAAACAGTGACATAGACCATTTCATTTAATCTGGGCGAACTTATCATTAATAATCATTAGTCAATACATCACTTTAGTCTAGGGAAATATGAACAACAGGCATATAAATACAATTATATATGAAACCAAAACATAATACTTATGACCTAAATTTTCTTTTACAATATATATATATACAGTATATATATATATATATATATATATATATATATATATATATATATATATATATATATATATATAATGAAGGACTTAAAGGACTTCCGCACCCATCTTATAAAATCGACCGATTATCTGTGATCTCAGGGTAGGCTTGTTAATTACCTAATGTAACATTTATTTTCAAGGGCTTTTATTGTCCAACTCTGTGGCTTGCTAAATGTATTATTATTACTAAAATGATGAGGACAAGTACCATAGAATTGACTTCTATCCCATGTTGGCTTCAAAGTCAGGTAAAAAGCCTCTCTTAAAGAGGAACTCCAGTGAAAATAATGCAATAAAAAAAGTGCTTCATTTTTACAATAATTATGTATAAATGATTTAGTCAGTGTTTGCTCATTGTAAAATCTTTCCTCTCCCCGATTTACATTCTGACATTTATTACATGGTGACATTTTTACTGTGGGCAGGTTATGTAGCTGCTGCTAGCTGTTTTGGCTGTTAGAGACAGCTGTAAACAGATAATTCCTGTCTGTGAACCTTGTTACATTGTAACAAACTGCCAAAAGTACCGCGGTCCCAGAGCTTCTTGTGGGAGGGGTTTCAGCACAAAATCAGTCATACAGCGCCCCCTGATGGTCTGTTTGTGAAAAGCAATATATTTCTCATGTAAAAGGGGGTATCAGCTACTGATTGGGATAACGTTCAATATTTGGTTGGAGTTTCTCTTTAAGAGATATTAAGATTCCACCTTCCCCCATTTTTCTGCACAAGTGAAAGTCTTCTCATGCCTCCGTTGTTGCATGTGAATTGTACAAACTCCCAAGACCCCAAAACAGATTTTTTTTTTTGTCCAATTGACTTTAATGGGATTTGAATTCACTTCCCAAATTAACTCAACTTTTGGAGCAACTGCTTTCAAACTGACCAGCAGTAGATATAACCCTTTCTGGGTTGTATCAACCACCATTGTTGGCTACAGACAGTAAATGTATAGTATGTCACTGTGGATCTTTGTGTAGCTGCCTGCTTAGGGAAACATTTTTAAAATAAATAGTGTGAGCACAATTTTGCTATATTGTGGTGGATTGCTGCATATGACTGCTTTAATAAATTAGATATTTGGTTTAAATTTATTCTTGAAAATATTTTGACTGCATTTTATTTTAATTTCTTTTCTTCTTTAGAAGTAGAACTTTTATTTACTTTTATTTTTGTCTGTTTGTTAGACAGATATTTATTGTACCTGTTGGCTATCCATCAAATCACACCAATGATTTTTCATTTTTTTATAAGGTAAGAGAAGATGAGCACTATTTTTCAGTTCCTTATTCAGAGGAATAATATATAAATCAGGTCGTTTTTAGAGCCAGAAGTAAACCATGAACAACTGGAATTCAAGCATCAATTATGCTATCACTTCCACATGCATTATTTTTTCAAATGTAAAAATGCATTCATATGTTCATATTGCCTCCTATCATCATGAGATTTATTTATTTATACACTTCACTTCATTCATTGATGTACCTGATATAACAGTGCTTACTTTGCTAATTGTCTTCTGATTTAAGAGCTTGGCCAGTCATCAACAGTAATGCAATTCAGATATTCAAAGTAATTTTATGCTGCCTTCTATCATGCACAATAAATTAAAATGTTCCATTAACTAAACAAATTCTGCTTGCCATAAATCACACCACTCTAAGTAAATCACAGTTAGTGAAAACAAAATTATAATTCTATCAATTTGATTAAGTGTCGGAAAGAAATGGTAAAAAATATCATATTTAATGGAAACAGTATAATTATTAAATATCTCTAGCTTGTATTTTAAAGTTATTGTTCTGCTTTTCACATTAGCTATAGAAACGTTTCAGAGATAAATATCCGCAAGAAACTCATTCAAAAAATGTTTACGTATATATCTCTACCTCTGCAGAAATAATGTAAAAGTTTATGTCAAGAGTGTTGCCATTTAAGCAGAGCTTTACTGTTCTGTCCTCACTATGCATTGTGCATGCATGTAGCGTGACAAACAGATAAATGTTCTCCTACTGTTCAATAAATTGTGACTGACTGAGTCCAAACCTTGCAGGAGGAGAGAATTAAAAATGATATGTCTTCTTTACAACCGTACAAGCAAAATAACTTATTTGGTGCAAGTGTTTTCATCTCCTAGTCTTTGGAAGCACAATTTGCACAGCAAGTCCTTCTTCTAGGCTAACAAGAGAATAGGTAAACAAAAATCAGGCACTCTGTTCAGTGGCCTATATTTATACCTTCGTAAGATACCTTTTCCCTTTAAAATTACCCATCCATCAGTGGTTTGGAATGCAGCCTGCCAATTTCACCATCAAATACATGTGTATAGTACTAATAATTTTAGTTTACACTAAGAAAATTGTTCTGTTGAAGAGAAGAAATGATGATGATGATAGTAATAATAATAATAATAATAATAATAATGTTAATAAATTAAAAGTAATGAGTAATGGACTTTTGGGTCACATAACACTCTTTATTCTGACTTTGCAACTATTAGATACAAAAATAGCAATTAAGAACTTTGAATGGCCTTAGAGAGTTGAACGGCCTTGAACGTAGGGAGGGGATGACTAATGTTTGGTTGCTGGAGCTGAAGGTTAAGTCAGACTTGTATGATTTTCATTAAAACCTTCACATTTGGGGCGCATGCACGGCGCGGATTGATGCAGACGCATTACCCGTGAGCTCCGCACACAGCTCAGGCCGAACCAGCCCGATCGCCTGCTAATACGGGACCGACAGCCACCAAAGCCTCCCCCCGCATCCAAGAACGGTAGCTGACTCCGGAGATGCCACAAGCGCAAACCAATAAAAAGGATCCTCCGAGCAAAGCGGCAGACTTCTTCAAGCCACGCGAGCAGCCCCAGGCTAAGATGGCGCCTGGGAAAGAGAACCCGGAGGGCGAGCAGGCAGCAGGTAATAAAGACTCCCTCTCCCTGCAAGACTTCACAGCCCTAATTGCTGACCTCAAAGACACATTAACAGCCGACCTCAAAGACACATTCCGATCTGAGATTAGATCAGCAGTTAACACCATCACAGCACAGCTGGAGGAATTAGGGGGCCGCACGCACGCCTTAGAGACACGGGTGGATGATATGGCAGACACTATAAACACTATGCAAGACGCCCAGTCTGCACAAGATGAGAGGCTGTCCACGGCCGAGGCCAAACTTGAGGACATGGATAATAGGGGCCGTAGAGATAACATAAGATTGAGAGCGGTACCAGAGTCTGTTACGGACATAAGAGGATTCACCTTTGCCCTTTTCAAAGCTCTCCTCCCAGACTGCAACGAGGAACTGCTGAGGTTTGACAGGATACATAGATCACTGGTCAAGCCCAAACGAGCGGATCTCCCCAGAGATATCATTATGAAAATGCACTACACGGAAACTAAGGAGCACATTCTGAGGGCCGCTAGGGAAATGGGACAGCACGGAATAGGGGAACATAAGGTCCAAATATATCCCAATATCTCCCCCATTACCTTAGCCAAAAGGCGCACATTAAAACCTGTCACTTTGGCTCTGCAAAAGAGAGCTATCCAATATAAATGGGGGTTCCCATTTGCCTTAATCTTCTCATGGGGCCCCAAGAAATACACAATCACTTCTCTCCAAGAAGGACTTAAAGCCCTAAAGGAAAACCACGCTCTAGAAAGCAATGAGGAGATGATTACGGAATCCGGAAGTGCATCGAAACGATTGCAAAGAGACTGGACGGTATCACCTAACAACGCTAACAAAAAAAGCAAAGAAAGGCACCACACACCCTCTAAAATCCCACAGGCTCAGAGATCCCTCGATTTAAGCAAATGAGAGCCTCTCTGAATAATATCACCCTTCCAGGAAACCGGAGCATTAAAGGACGGAGACCCCAAGGCACACGCAGGGTTAAACATGCATGTGCCACATAACTCGGTCCCCACAGCAGGCCTTAAAAATTTCAGTCTGAGCAATTCGGCCGCTCTGTGAAGAGTTGCTGCCTCACACTATATCCCTTTGTTATCTGTACATAATTTACTGGCAACTTGGCGCCAGTTCTCTCCCAGATATGCTATACAATTATAGGTTATGTAAATGTATGTTTTATGTTATGTTATACCTTCTCAGTTTAGGAGAATGTTTGTCTTATATGCGCAGCCAGTTCAGGGGGAAGACGGGAAAATGTATTGATAGGAGCAACATAGCTAAGAATATAATAGATAGGACTGTATCACATATTGTAAACGTTATATGCCTAACGACTGAACGAAGAATGTACCACACTTACCCACTATGAAAATTGTGAGCCATAATGTTCAAGGGCTTAATAGCCCCATAAAAAGGAACAAATGCATTAACTACTATAGATCCATGAAACCAGATATAATCTTATTACAAGAGACACACTTCACTAAACAATCCTTCCCCAAATTCTTCCACAAGGACTACCCAACCAATTTTCTATCAAATCACCCTACTAAAAAAATAAACGGAGTGGCGATTCTCTTACATAGAAGCCTACCCTTCACCCTTAAGAACAAAAGGCTGGATAAAGAGGGACGATTCCTCATTATAGAAGGGGAAATAGCAGGTAAGGGGATTACATTAGTTAATATCTATGCCCCCTCTTGTAAAAGTGGTACCTTTTTCGCTGACGTCACAAACAATCTGAGGAAAACGGATAACCATGCCATAATCATGGGGGGAGACTTTAATTTGGTCATTAACACCAAACTGGACTACCTATCCCCAAGCACAACAACCATGAGGTCCCCTCCCCCAAAATCTTTCCTGGGTTTGCTTAAGGAGTTCCACCTGATTGACTCCTGGAGAGAGGCGCACCCTAGAAAGAAAGACTTTACCTTTTTCTCAAATCCACATAGAAGTATGTCAAGAATAGACTATATATTTGTGTCAAAATTAATAATCACAGGAATAAAAACTTCCAAGATCACACACTCCCCCCTATCAGACCACTCAATTATGGTTTCTAATTTCTCCCCACTCCATAGCCTCCCTAGCAAGCTTAAATGGAGAATTCCCCTATTCTTTCTATCTAACCCACGACTTACTGAACAAACTAACTCCTTCCTGGTGGAATACTTCAACAATAACATGCCAGACGACACCTCAACCAGCAATTGGTGGGATGCCCACAAAGCATACATTAGGGGGCATATAATCAACCTCCAAGGGGCACTCAAAAAAGACAAGAAACTACTTAAAAAAGACCTAGAGTCCAGACTGCAATTCTTACAGAGTACATTTTCCTCCCACATGACCGTCCCTGCGTTGAAATTAATTCAGGACACTAAAGAAAAACTAGACGCGGTACTGACTGAAGAAACAGCCAGTCAATTTCGGTGGCTCGGAGCCAAAAAATTTTATCTAGCCAATAAAGCCAATGCTAACCTAGCCAGGAAACTTAATGGGCAACGAAGGGCATCTACACTACATCCTCTTAAACTACCAAAAGGTACCCTAACCCATAATCCTAATAAAATAACAGGGTTATTTAACCAGTTCACCCCCAAGGGTTTTTATCCTAACGGACCAGAGCAATTTTCAGTTGTCAGCGCTCCTCCCTTTTATTCCCTAATAACTTTATTACTACTTATCACAAGAAAATGATCTATACCTCGTTTTTTTCGCCACCAATTAGGCTTTCTGTGGATAGTACATTTTGCTAAGAATTTTTTTATTCTAAATGCATTTTAATGAGAAAAACAGAAAAAAAAAGAAAAAAAAATCATTATTTCTCAGTGTTCAGCCTTTATAGTTTTAAAATTAAACATTCTCCTGTGGATAAAACAAACACGTTTTATTTGCCCAGTGGTCCCGATAATTAAACCGTTTAGATTATGTCCCTACCACAATGTATGGCGACAGTATATTATTTTGAAATATAAGTGGTTATTTTTCTGTTTGTTCTGGCCATAATTACAAGCCCCTATGTAATAAATTAAAATTAATTTTCCCCCATAAAATATAGAATAAAAAAAGCTGAGTCCCTAAGGCAACTTTTTTTTTTTTTTAAGCTGATTTTTTTTTTTTACAAGTGTTTTTTTTGGGGGGGAGGGTTGGAAGTGTAATTTTATTAATGATGTGTATATACTTGAAAACGTGTGTATTTTGTAGGTGTAATATACTTTTTGGCCACAAGATGGCGCTGGTGAACACTCATAGGACGTGTTCACTTTTTTTTTTTTTTTTTTTACACACTTTATTAAACTGTTACATTTCCTGTTTATGTGAATGGACGTAGCCGCTGTTCGCGGTCACGTCCATTCACTCCAGGCACTGCGATTGGGTAGAGGACTGTTCAGTCCTCTTCCCCAATCGCCCAGCACGGGATCCCGACGGTAATGGCGGCGGTAGCGGCGGACACACGGCGGTAGCAGCGGCGGGAATGCGCGACGTATTAAAACGTCATGTTGCTGTTAATAGCGGTAAGCATGACGTTTTAATACGTTAGGATGGCGGTAAATGGTTAAAGAATTTTATTCTAATTTATATAAGAATAATAAATCATCAAATCCAGTAAACATAAAGGAATTCCTAGACCAGACTCCCCTACCACAAATCTCAACAGACCAACGAGAATCCCTAAATGCCCCATTCACACTAGCAGAAGTCACTACGGCCATTAAAAATCTTAAACCCTTTAAAGCTCCAGGGCCGGACGGGCTCACCCCTCAATATTATAAAAAATTCTGTGAGACTATAGGCCCCCACCTCTTAACATACCTGAACTCAATACGAGACGGACAACAAATTTCAGCAGAATCAAACAAAGCCACTATAATCGTCATTCCCAAAGAAGGGAAAGACACTAAATTTTGCAAAAATTATAGGCCCATCTCCTTGATAAACGTGGACCATAAAATCTTAACTAAAATCCTGGCCATAAGACTAACTGATGTACTACCCCACTTAATTAACAACGACCAGGTAGGATTCTTAAAGAACAGACAAGGTCCGGATAATATACGCAAAGTATGCAATATACTCCATTACGCCAAAACGCATCACCTTCCTATGCTACTGCTCGCAGTTGACATAGAGAAGGCGTTTGATTCACTAAACTGGTCATATCTATACGAGGCATTAAGCAGGTATGGGATAGAGGAAAATTTTTAACAATTCTAAAAGTACTATATTCCAATCCCTCAGCCAATGTACTCAATGCGGGGTTTGAGTCAGAGAGCTTCACTATTGAGAGAGGATCCAGACAGGGATGCCCCCTGTCCCCTGCATTGTTTATATTGGCCTTTGAGCCACTGTTAGAAAACATTAGGAGGAATCAGAGCATAAAGGGCCCACAAATTGGTAGTAAAATGTACAAATGCAGTGCATTTGCGGATGACTTACTGCTCACGATAACTAACCCACATATTTCAATACCCAACACACTGGACTTACTAAAAACATTCGGGCTAGTATCAGGGCTAAAGACTAACCCAGATAAAACAGAGGCTCTCCTAGTGCAACACGACCCAGCCTCAACTAGTCTTCTGCAGAGTAACTTTACATTTGTGTGGAAGGAGTACGCACTAAAATACCTGGGAGTCCATATCACTCCAGACCTGAACAAATTAGTAGACCTGAACTATAACCCCCTGATAAAACAGATCAACACTAAGTTACTGGCTTGGAGTAAGTTAAAACTCTCGTGGTCTGGCAGGATAACTACCACAAAAATGATGGTTCTCCCGAAATTATTATATCTTTTCAGATCAATCCCCTTCTCCCTATCCAGGCTAAAGTTGAAGATACTCCAGAAAGTCATGGGGAAATTTATATGGGGGGGGGAAGAAACCCACGATAAAAGCCTCCACCTTACACAGACATAAGGAATCAGGGGGTCTGGGCGTCCCAAATTTAATCAAATTTCAGGAAGCAGCCAGAGCTGCTCAAATCCTAAGTATTTCCTTCAAGACCCATGACTCACAATGGAAAGACATAGAGGAAGCCCAAACCCCTCCATTCAGACTGAAGGACCTCCTGTGGATTGAGCACCCTAGCCTTCTCCCTAAAACACTTAAGAACCCAATAACTAAAGAGTCCTTCAAACTCTGGAACACATTAAGGTTCAAATATAAGCTAATATCTCCCAACTCGCCTCTTACCCCGATTACTCTAAACCCAAACTTCAGCCCAGGGCTAGATGTCAAAACGTTTGAGTGGTGGATAGCGAATGGTCTTAACTCACTCCTGGAACTGTGCCCTAATAACAAAATAATCCCCTTCCAAGACCTTAGAACCAGCCTAGGAATCCCCCTGAGAGAACACTTTAGATACCTTCAACTACAACATTTTATCAAGGGCTGCGGCCCTCTACCGACTCCCCCTGAAAGATCAGCCATCGAGCGTAAATTAATCAGTTTGGGAGAAATACCTAGAACAATCTCGGTAATATATAGAGAGCTCACATCTCCCCAAACCAATGGAAAGCTCCCGTACCAGGAAGCTTGGGAAAGAGATCTGGGAGTCACATTGTCAGAAGATACCTGGGCCAGAGTGTGGCGGAACGTCTCTAAATGCTCCAGCAACTTCTCTCTGGTAGAAACTTCACTAAAGGTCCTATTCAGGACTTACCTCACCCCTACTAAACTGTGCCACTATTCAAAAAAACATTCCAGAAAGTGCTTCAGGGGGTGTCAAGAGGACGGAACCTTCCTCCACACATGGTGGTCGTGCCCCCAAGCTACGGCTATTTGGAATCGGACCTCCTCACTCTTCAGAGAACTGTGTGGGAAGGGAATAAATCCTTCACCCCTACACTCTTTACTTAACATAAAGTACGACCACCTATCGAATATGGAAAACCTGTTATATACTAAAATTGCCACAGCTAGTAGAAACCATATTGCACGCTCCTGGATGTCCACCAACCTGCAGTGGGAACACATACTGACAAAAATATCTAACATCTGCTCTAATGAATATTTAATAGGTTTAATTAGGGAAGATACAGGCACCTTCTACAGCATTTGGGGCCCATGGCTCAACTCTAGATATGGCAAGAACCTATCATTTGGGTAACTAAATAAGATAATATGGTCTACAGCCATATAACTCACCTACGGTATAAAACAGCTCCCACTCATCTTCCTAACAACTACTCAAACCTCCTTCCAACCCCTGAAAACGTTAGTTAATTTAGTTTGTTGTTTCCTTATAGGTTTTTATTGACTATAGCTGATTACTCTAATACTCTCTAATACTATGTACGCTGAATGTATATCTTGTATGAAGGGATAAAGATTTTCCTCCACTTATATATGCTATGCATGCGGTATGCAAAGGTATGTTATGTGATATCCAATCTAAGAACCACGTTGTACCATGCCTTTATGTAATGTACCTTTTATTGGATCAATAAAACTTTGAGAGTAAAAAAAAAAAACCTTCACATTTGTCCAGCTTTTTAGGGCAATTCTATCATTTTTGCTGGCTTTTCTAATCGAAGTACTTATACATCGTCCTTCAAGAACCTTGTGGATTCCAATCTCTAATTTTTAGTGGTTGTCCTTAGTTACCATCGGCACCAGCGATCAATGAGTGCACTCAGTCTCTTATCATTTTGGACATGCACACAGCCTTTTAGCAGACTGATGTAGACCATGGATGCTCACAAGCAGTTTAGGAATATGTATTTGCTTCAATCAGATATACAAGGTGTCCATGTTGTCAGGTCTCTTAGTTACAACAGCAAAGAAAGAATATGAATAACAATGCAGATCTTGATTTAGCGGCATTGCAATCAGATTAAACTGAACTGATTAAGCAAAGTGAAGTAAAGCTAAGTGAAGTACCCATAAAACTAGGGACCAATCAAACCTAGCTTTACAAGGGTTAATAAGGCACAACCCACAGTAGGGGGGCCATGGGTGGATGCTAGATGTCAATCACTTTAGGAGCTTTCTTTTGACTTTTATGATTGATTGGTTGAATGGCTGACAGCTGTTAGACTGCACAGGACAGGAAACCCCAGGCTACAAATGGAATTGTTTTGGTGACCTTTCCCTGATTTCCTTAGAACCGTTATGTTTCTGAAGGAGCCCTGGCCTCTTTCAACGGGCACATTCAGTTATGTTAGAAACTAAATGGCCTTTCAACAAAGCACAATGTTTCCATGCTTTATTAGAATACTGTTCCCCTATAATTTGTCCTAACTGAGAACTGAATATGGTCTTCTGCTTCAACATTGGTCCTTAATGTGAATGAGGGTTTTACATTGCAAGAACCTCACATTCTTGGATCCTCAAATTACTCTTGCAAGGGGCGCGCATCATAGCATTGCTGCTATGACAGGGCCCAGCTTTTGTTCTCGGCACTAAGTGCTGCGCACCAAAGTAACCTGCTTTGATTTACTATGCTCTGTTGTTAAGTCGTTGACAATGAATTTTGATTTGTTATTATATCTGTTCATCTTACAGTTCGAATTTGTTAGAGTTTACCATGTATATAGGAGGACAGTTTTGCTTTGTTAAATTGTCTATTTTTTATGGGTTTTTAGCAATGTTTGAATTGTTCCATATTAGATAACATTGAGTGAAAGCTCTGTTTGCTTTCTTTTAGCTGCGTTGCACATGTTCTTTAGCTCCACCTGTCCATGGTTATTATGGTTACTATGAAAACTATGACGGTAAAGGAGATCACACTGTCTAGGCCCGTTTCTGACATTTTAAGGTTAGTACCTATATTTAAATTTAGCCTCATATGCTTTATCATTCTGTTATTTGAGCTTAAGTCCCACAACACATCTCCCTCTAATGTAGGCATTTTATTTTTGAAGCATTGTGTCAGCAAATTCTAAATCTTCGAGCCTTTTAACAAGTCCTAACTGTAATTCTCGATTTCTTTCTGTAAAGAAACACGGAAGAGCCGCCGCCATGAGTCGGCGGGAGGCGGCTCTTTCCGCACATGGCATGGCGGAGCACGGAGAGGCAGCCGCCTCCACTCAGTGTGAGGCGGCTGTCTCCATACGGGGCATGGCGGAGCACGGAGAAACCGCCGCGTTGGACGCAGCGGTTAGCGCGCATGGCCCCATTGCTGAGGCACCGCAGAGCGGTGCTGGTGTGGCTGGGACACGTAGTCCCTCTAGGCTTAGAGTGACGCGCGCACTGAGGCAGGGATTATATGACAGTCAGAAGTGAGTCAGCTGACCAGGCTGGTCAGCTGACACTGGCTCCACATCTCAGCACCAGCACTTAGGGAGGTGCTGGAGAGATGCCTGTGTATATATACTGCTGGCTGTTCAGTTGCTGGTTGTCTGGCATGGCGAACACTTTGTGGTAGCACTCAGACCTGTCTGTATCTGTGTTCTAGCATAGTTTCCAAAGGTGTTGACGGCTACGGATCTCACACCTTAGCGTTAGGAAATTATATTGTATTATCTGTTATGACTTTCTGCTTGCCTGACTACTCTTGTGAACTCTGATCCTGTACCTTGATATTTCTGATACTCTGTTGCCGAACCCCGGCTCGCTCTAAGACTCTGCATCCGCCTCCTATTTCTGTACCTCGATATATCTGATACCCTGTTGCCGTTCCCTGCCTGTACTTTAGATTCCGCTTCTGCCTTCTGAATCTGTACCTTATCTGTCCGTGTGTTTACGACCTGGCTTGTCCGACCTCGAGAACCGACCTTACTGTTAGAGGCGGTTCCCAGTCCTGATAGTGACACTCCCTCTTGAGTGTCACTCTCGTTCTGTCGTTCCTTCTCTCAGCCTGACTCCTCCCTCCAGGAGAGTCCAGAAGGAATTGTGCAGTACTCCTTACTGCTCTGAGGCCCAGTCCTCTCATTATTACTGTTTGCACCAAACACTCTACTCAGGTGTCCAGAGGTTAGTTTGTATATCAGATTATCGGTGATACTGCAGATCATCTATAATGCGGTATATATCTGTATTCCCAGTGATACTGCAGATCACCGGTAATCAGATCCTCTCTGTGTTACACCGATCATTACAGAACGCCAGACCAAATACAAAATGGACGCAAACACTGATCGTCTGGGTGTACTTGCCGCTTCGGTGGATAACATTAATCAAGTACTGGGTACCCACGGAACCCTTATTGATGCCCTATCAGGGTCTGTAAAAACCCTCCAGACATCAGTGGATCATGTGCGATCCCCTTCTAGCTCTGACATACGTATGCCAGTACCTGAAAGGTTTTCAGGCCACCGGTCTGACTTCCAAAATTTTAGGAGTAGAGTATTGTCCTAATTTGAGTTAAGACCTCAGTCGTCTGGAACTGAGACCCAGAGAGTCACATTTATTAAGACCCTGTTGTCGGGCGATTCTCAGACATGGGCGTACAGTTTGCCCACTGAGGACACAGCCCTTACCTCCGTGGAGGAATTCTTCAAGGCCATGGCAATAATTTACGACGACCCGGACCTTGCCGCGACCTCTGAGCGGAAGCTCAAGCTTTTGCGGCAAGACAAAGGACCGGTCGAAGATTATGATATGATAGAATTTATAAGGTGGTCAGTTACTGCCAGGTGGGACACCTTTGCCCTCTTAGACCACTTTCTGTCTGGGTTATCGGATGAGGTCTCCGACTTAATGTTGAGCCAGCCCGAACCCAAGACAGTCGATGAGGCCATCTCATCGGCCATCCGAATTGACCGCAGGCTGCGCCATCAGAGACAGACTAGGGGCAGTCATCGTGTTAGGTTGACATCCTACGCGGCACCTTTGGCTGCACCCCTAGTTACTGCATCTTCTTCTGTCTTATCTTCTCCGGTCTTGCCTCCACCCGAGCCGATGCAGATCGGTCGGTCAAAACTGAACCAGGTGGAGCGAAGACGGAGAATTACGGAACAACTCTGTCTGTATTGCGCTGAAGGGGGGCATAGGGTACGAAATTGCCCCAACAAGTCGGGAAACGAGTTTGCCTAGGAGTAGTGGGGGGTGACACCCTAGGCACACAATTCTCACCCCTTAAAGAAAAAAAATTGCTTCTCCCTTGTACGATTACATGGGATAACAAGTCACTGAGGCTTTTATTGATTCTGGCTCAGCGGCTAATTTTATGAATCATGAATTTGCTCAGAAATTGGGTATTCCTCTCACCCCAGTGAGACCTCCCATTCAAGTCACGGCAGTGGACAATTCTCCCCTGCAACGGAATCATTCCCTGTCACAGACCCCAGAGGTGAAGGTCACTATAGGGGGACTGAATGGGGAACAATTACAGTTTTTTGTGTTACATATGTCAACCTCCACTATCATCCTAGGCATACCGTGGTTACAAGTCCATTCACCACAAATAGACTGGGCCACGGGTCAATTAATAACCTGGTCACCTCATTGTTTTCAGCAGTGTGTAGGGAAGCTGACGTTGCGTCAAACCAGGGTTCAGGTGGAAGGTGTACCAGACCAGTACTCGGAATATTCTGATGTGTTCTGTCCCAAGGCCGCTGATAAGTTGCCACCACATCGCCCTTTCGACTGTCCCATCGATCTCCATTCAGGGTGCATGCCCCCCCCCCCCCCCGGGCCATTTGTACAATTTCTCTGGGCCCAAAAAATTGGCCATGCAAGTTTATATTCGTGAAAATTTGGCCAAGGGTTTCATTCACCCATCCCGGTCGCCTGCAGGAGCAGGTTTCTTTTTTGTTAAGAAAAAAGACGGAGGCCTGCGGCCTTGCATTGATTACCGGGGCCTGAATAAGATTACGTTGAAGAATCGTTATCCGCTTGCCCTAATAGACGACTTATTCACACAGGTCACCAATGCCAAAGTCTTTTCTAAACTAGACTTATGAGGTGCGTACAACTTGGTACGAATAAGACAGGGCGATGAGTGGAAGACGGCCTTTAACACGCCCGACGGGCATTACGAGTATTTAGTGATGCCCTTCGGGCTATGCCATGTGCCAGCCGTCTTTCAGGAGCTCATCAATGAGGTCTTCAGGGAGGTGTTGGGGAGATTCTTCCTAGTATACCTAGATGATATACTTATTTTCTCCAACAACCTCTCTGAGCATAGGGCTCATGCTAAATTTATGTTGGACAACCTAAGGCGGAACCAGCTTTACGCCAAACTGGAAAAATGTATATTTGAGGTAACATCTTTCGCCTTTCTGGGGTATATAATTTCCACCTCAGGCCTGTCCATGGATCCTGCCAAAGTCTCCGCTGTTCTGGAATGGCCACAGCCAGTGGGGTTGAAGTCTTTACAGCGGTTTTTAGGCTTTGCAAATTATTATAGAAGGTTCATAAAGGGGTATTCCACGGTCATTGCACCCCTCACCTGTCTTACGAAAAAAGGGGCAGATACCACCCACTGGTCTCCTGAAGCTTTAAGTGCATTTTCCACCTTAAAAGATTTGTTTTGTTCCGCACCCATCCTGAGACATGGAGACACCTCTTATCCGTTTATTGTTGAGGTAGATGCCTCGGAGGTTGGGGTAGGGGCTGTGCTGTCTCAGCGGTCAGGGTTGCAGGGAAGGCTACACCCTTGTGCTTATTTCTCTCGTAGATTCTCTCCGGCAGAGAGAAACTACGATATAGGCAACAGAGAGCTCCTAGCCATTAAACTTGCTTTTGAGGAGTGGCGTCACTGGCTGGAAGGAGCAGAACATATCATTACTGTATACACAGATCACAAGAATTTAGAATACATCGAGGGGGCTAAGAGATTGAGTCCCCGTCAGGCTTGATGGTCTTTATTCTTTTCAAGGTTCAGATTCGTAATTACGTATACCCCGGGTAGCAAGAACATTAAGGCAGATGCCCTGTCCAGATGCTTTGAGCCGGAGAAAGCATAGCCCTCTGCCCCAGAGACAATTATCTAACAGAAATTGGTGCTAGCAGTAATGGAGACTTGGGAAGACTGGACAGAGACCTTGAGTCCCTTTCAGCAGGATGTCCCTGAGGGGAAGCCTGAGGGGGTTTTATTTGTGCCTCTGCCATTCCGTCTCCGGGTGCTACAGATGTTCCATTCACACAGGAATGTGGGACATCCTGGGGTGTATAGAATGCAAGATATTGTGGCCAAGTGTGCTTGGTGGCCTTCTCTGGCAGCAGACTGCAAAGAATTTGTTAGGGAATGTGCTATATGTGCTAGAAGCAAACCCTCCCGTCTGGCACCTGTAGGTACCTTGCAGCCTTTACCCACCCCGAGTGAACCATGGACCCACTTATCCATGGATTTTGCGGGTGAGCATCCCAGGTCAGAGGGCATGTCGGTCATTTGGGTGGTAGTCATTTTGTGCCCTTGAAAGGACTCCCCTCGGTCCAGGAATTGGCCGACTTGTTTATCATACACGTGTTCCGGGTGCACGGCATTCCGGAAAACATAGTGTCCGATCGGGGAGTGCAATTCGTGTCGAGATTCTGGAGGGCATTCTGCCACCAAATGGGCATGAAGCTGTCGTTTTCATCGGGCTATCACCCACAGACCAATGGGCAGATGGAGAGGGTCAACCAGTCATTGGAGCAGTTTTTGAGATGCTACGTTGCCGAAGCGCAGAATGACTGGGTCAAATTTCTACCCTTTGCAGAATTCGCACAAAATAATTTGAAAAGTTCTTCCACTGGATTTTCTCCGTTCCAGGTAGTGTCTGGAACATTGCCCAAATTCTCACCGTTATCAGTGGCTCCCACTCCATTTCCAGCTCTGGAGGCCTGGCAAAGGTCTTTTAAAGACATTTGGCGGACGGTGAGAGATAGTCTGGAAAAGGCGTTTCGGAGTCAGAAGGGTCAAGCTGACAAGAGACGGTCTTTGGAGTGGAGATTCCAACCAGGAGATTTGGTTTGGGTTTCCACACGTTACTTGGCCCTGAAACAGCCCTCAGACAAATTGGGTCCCAGGTTTGTCGGTCCATTTCCTGTAGCCAAAAAGATCAACAGTGTCACCTATGCCATTAACCTTCCTGCCAGCATGCGTGGCGTAAAAACTTTTCACGTATCCCTGCTTAAACCTGCAGTCCATGTGTGTCCCACTCCTCCTCCTCCTGTGATGGTAGATGACCAACCCGAGTACGAAGTAGAGAAAATATTAGACTCACGGATTGTACAATATCTGGTGCATTGGAAAGGGTATGGCATTGAGGAGAGACAATGGGTACCGGGGAGTCGCATGCATGCGGACGAATTAAGGAAGGAGTTTCATGCCTTACATCCGGAAAAGCCTGGAAGGAGCTGTCCGGAGTCCACTCCTCAGGGGGGAGGGGGACTGTAAAGAAACGCGGAAGAGCCGCCGCCATGAGTCGGCGGGAGGCGGCTCTTTCCGCACATGGCATGGCGGAGCACGGAGAGACAGCCGCCTCCACTCAGTGTGAGGCGGCTGTCTCCATACGGGGCATGGTGGAGCGCGGAGAAACCGCCGCGTTTGATGCGGTGGTTAGCGCGCATGGCCCCATTGCTGAGGCACCGCAGAGCGGTGCTGGTGTGGCTGGGACACGTAGTCCCTCTAGGCTTAGAGTGACGCGCGCGCACTGAGGCAGGGATTATATGACAGCCAGAAGTGAATCAGCTGACCAGGCTGGTCAGCTGACACTGGCTCCACATCTCATTGGTCCAGCACTTAGGGAGGTGCTGGAGAGATGCCTGTGTATATATACTGCTGGCTGTTCAGTTGCTGGTTGTCTGGCGTTGCGAACACTTCGTGGTAGCACTCAGACCTGTCTGTATCTGTGTTCTAGCATAGTTTCCAAAGGTGTTGACGGCTACGGATCTCACACCTTAGCGTTAGGAAATTATATTGTATTATCTGTTATGACTTTCTGCTTGCCTGACTACTCTTGTGAACTCTGATCCTGTACCTTGATATTTCTGATACTCTGTTGCCGAACCCCGGCTCGCTCTAAGACTCTGCATCCGCCTCCTGTTTCTGTACCTCGATATATCTGATACCCTGTTGCCGTTCCCTGCCTGTACTTTAGACTCCGCTTCTGCCTTCTGAATCTGTACCTTATCTGTCCGTGTGTTTACGACCTGGCTTGTCCGACCTCGAGAACCGACCTTACTGTTAGAGGCGGTTCCCAGTCCTGATAGTGACACTCCCTCTTGAGTGTCACTCTCGTTCTGTCATTCCTTCTCTCAGCCTGACTCCTCCCTCCAGGAGAGTCCAGAAGGAATTGTGCAGTACTCCTTACTGCTTTGAGGCCCAGTCCTCTCATTATTACTGTTTGCACCAAACACTCTACTCAGGTGTCCAGAGGTTAGTTTGTTTATCAGATTATCGGTGATACTGCAGATCATCTATAATCCGGTATATATCTGTATTCCCAGTGATACTGCAGATCACCGGTAATCAGATCCTCTCTGTGTTACACCGATCGTTACACTTTCTTATACGTTTGTTTTCATAATACAATTTCAGGTAAGATATAATGCCTATGCATTGTACATTTATCAAATCCATGGCACTGCAATGTGCTTCAAATGCAGCTTTTTGAAAGAGTCCATATTATGATTTAGAATGACTCAGGATCTGGCACAGAAAGAATGGTACCTCTTATGCTGCAGTGACTGGGTAGTGTACTGGCTAAGGGTACTTCCTCTGGTACAGGAGATGAGAGCTTGAATCCTCTCTTCAGTAAGGAGTCCATGTTCAAGACACACTAACACTGCCGGGTGGCCTAATGAGCACAGCCTTATTGGTTTCAACTCTCAAGTGCTTTGAGTCTGACAAAAGAAAAGTTCTATACAAATGTTAGCAGTATTAATATATTATTATGAATTAGTCATTCCTCTCCAAATATTAAAAAAAGGCATTGTACAGTCAGGTTTTTCTTCCATTTAAAGGCAAATTCTTTTTATTTCATATGTTATCAAACAGGAGTTTTAAGATTTCAGCTGCCATAGGCGTGTATACACTATACAACGTCAAAATGTACCTGACCAGACAGCACACTTAAATTTTACAAGACGGTACTAAAATTATGTGAAATATGCAATGCAATTTGTGTAAATTGTATTATGCACACAATGGGCTTGATTCACTACAGCGTGCTAACACAGTTAGCGAAACATTGCACCGTCCGCGTGCAAAATAGCCTGATAAGCGTTTGCAAGCGGGCGGTGCGACGTTTCGTGCGCACCAAATAGCGCACGATCAGTAACAGCTTTGCCTGTGCCAACTACTTAGCACCCTAGTTTGCACGTGCAAAGCTTTTAGGCATGCTAACTGTGTTAGCACGCTTTAGTGAAAACAGCTCTGAATATAGAAACCTAAGCAACCTAAAGTCACAATTAAGTGAAAATGAGGTATTGCATCTTTAATGCCAACAGACACCTCCCTGCTCTCGATCTGAGACCTCCCCTCCCCCGTGCTAGCGTATATCAAAGGCTAGCTGGGAACATGCCAGTGTGAGATTGAAGATGTGTTTTTCACAGATGCCCAGAAATCATTTAGTAACACTGGGACATGTTCTGTTATGTTGGGTATACATGATGCATTTTTTTGGTCGATTTTCCGTCCGATCGATTTCTGATTAGATTTTCCGATCAATTTCCTATTCGATTCTGGTATCTTTTCTTATCTATTTCCATTCACTTCTATGAGAAATAAATCAGAAAAACGATAAAAAATAAGATTGGACATGTTGGAAATTATCCATCGAACCATCTATCTAACACAAAATTGTATGGTGTACACCTAGCATTAGAAGGAAAATGTTGGGAAGCTCTGTAATGCTAGGTACACACCATACAATTTTGTGTTAGATAGATGGTTCGATAGAATAAAAATTCGATCAGAAAATTAAATCAAAAATCGATCGAACAGAAAATCGACCGAAAAAACGTACCATGTGTACACAGCATTAGTGTTTGGGGATATTTGACTGGACAAGAGCTAAAGAATGGTCTAGGCATGTTCTCTAAAGCTGTAGGGAGAAGGCACAGAAGCACAGGGAAGACAGAGAAGCACATGCTACATGTCACATGGGAAGCAATCTGCTGACAGACATTTTAGTTGCATTCACAGCCATCTAGCACATACGGGTATGTGTTTGCTGTATATGACAGCAATAATTAAGGGCAGGATTTTATCACCAGACAAGTAAAAGGGGAAGATATATCAACACAAGTGCATGCAAATAGAGAGAGAACAATTGCAAAAATGAAACAATTGATGTTTGTGCTGCTCTTTTTCTTTTGGTTGTGATAAATCTGCTCCAATTAACTTTGATTCAGATTAGTGAGTCTTGAGAAGTGTGCATACATATTTGTTTCCCTTATATCAATTAATACCGCGGCGCCCCAATTTATTGAGAGTAGATTGCTGCTGCGCAGGGACGAATCCTCACATCCAAATAGTCAATGTTTTAGTAGTAAATCACAGCGCAGGTATACTCTTCTTTATAGTGTATCTCTCCACTTCACCACCTGTGTGCACTCAAAGTGCAAACAAAGTAAACAGGGATGCTTTCAGTGGATTGAATAGATTTGTTTTATTTCTGGATAAAAGGCAGTACAGGCAATACGTGGTGGGTACTTACTTCTAGAGGATCCTAATCCACTTAGGACCCTCCCTGGCTTGTTGCGCTTCCCACTATATGTGGTACTAGGACCACACCACTCGAGCCTGTCTCCGTGCTGCCCGCTCTTATCCCGACTAGTTTAGGTGTTTGCTGTCATCAGGGGATAAAAACCTTTTATCCCCTGATGATGGCAAACGCCAAAACTAGTCGTATTGCCTGTACTGCCTTTTATCCAGAAATAAAACAAATCTATTCAATCCACTGAAAGCATCCCTGTTTACTTTGTTTGCACTTTGAGTGCACACAGGTGGTGAAGTGGAGAGATACACTATAAAGAAGAGTATACCTGCGCTGTGATTTACTACTAAAATATTTGTTTCCCTGGAAATAAAATAATAATCAAAATACAAGCATGTGCAAATTGAATTTCAAAGTACCATGAAGATAACATTATGGTTCCTCTAGAGAGAATTCAGGTAGTACTTCTTATTATGAAATAAAGAGTGCTGTCACTAAGGCACTGTGTTGATGCTGGCAAAAATGTGAAAGGAAGCAATACGCCAATTTAATCTGAGTTATTTGTATCTTATTAGTATATGGAGACAGATAGCAACTTTAAATCCTCAGTAAAATCTCCAGAAAGGTTCATTTGAAATTTAAAATAAAATGAAAAGTAGCATATAGCATACCAGAGCACATATTAAAAATGAATTGAAATTGAATTGGAATGTGTCCCATGAGTTTACCATTTCAAAGTTTTGAAAAGGTACTTTGACAGGATATGTTAGGGGACTTTTCACTTAAAATGCCATCAGCTGTTTTGCAGTCACTGAAAAGTAAATAGAGAATGGCACATTTAAATACTCTTGATACTTTATGTGTCATAGTCGTTTCACATAAATCATCAGGCTAGTATAAATACATTTTATAAAAATACCTTTGACATAATATCTGATGCTAGCAGTGACCAGGATACTTTACTTAATGTATCCTTTTTCTACATGCTCTTTACAATAGCATTACATTATTGGTACAATAGGTACAATGCATGTTGTCACAGTTAAACTTACAGCTGTTTTTCATAACCTTACCCAGAAAGAAGATGTTTCCAATCATCCACAGACAAACTGTGCTACATGTGTATGAATAAATACACCCTATATGTATGTGTATTATTCCCCAAAGCCAAAATGTATGGGGTATAGTACAATTCTATTCAAAATACGTTAAAAATAACATTGCATTACAAACTGCAGCATCCTGGTTGGCTTATTAGTACTGACACAATATCATCATCTCATACAACATAATTATTGGCATACCCTCATTTTAAATGTACCATAACAGGCGCAATATAACAGTCTCCATGGTAGAACCCAGGTTTAGTGGCATAAGTGCTAGTGCAGTGCACAAAGTAATAAATAATCGATAGTATAGTTTTAATGTTAAAAGGTGTTGCCAATTAAACTTTTGTAAAACAATAGTATTTTTGGTGCATAATAGGTCCAGTGGGACTTTTACAGATATACTGTACTGTATCAAACCCCCATTGGCCAAAAGAAAAAAAAAAGTTGAGAAATTGTGCAAAATATTAGAGAAAATATTATAAAGACAGCAAATCAAAATTCATTTTCTATGAAAAATATGCTCATTTCACTTTGAAATAAACACTTTATAGGACTATGAATTTTTCATGTAATTTTATCATTCTTTCTTGTCTTAAATTATTAACAGGCACAATGATTTTAACTCACTAAGACTTGTTTGATAAAAAAAAATAATAAGTTATATTTTAGACTTTTTTTCCAAAATTCCCTAAGATTTTCACCCACGCAGTAATAGTTCCAAAATATCTAACTAGCTGTGGAGTAGGTCTTTGCAGCAAGCTGTGTTCTGCTATGGTGATGTTCTCCCACTTCTGGCCAGAGTTGTGCTGATTTTTCTGGTACAAGTGGTCCGCCATGACCTGTTCATTTTCAAGTTACTGCTTCTGATAGTTAAAACAGTGAAAGGCATACCCAGCATCCCTTCAGACTGCGTGCCTCCTCTAGTCCCTTTGATTCACTTTATCAGTCTATAAATAGTGATTTCTAAAGGGATACAGGAAAACCTCTCTGAATGTGCCCTGCTCCTGAATCATATATATATATATATATATATATATATATATATATATATATATATATATATATATTTTCACTTTCTGATGTCCCGTTTTGCAGTATAGGCACCAATGGTTTCAGAAGTAGGACGGGGTGACTCCTCCTATTGTCTTTCTCCTTTGTTTGTTCATTTTACCACACGTCTGATTGTTCGTTACCGACAGCTCCAGGCTGGTCTTAAAATATGAATATCTCACTTGTTTTACAGAATTCTCTAATTTTAGTGAATTGACATTTATTAAGGTATTTACTTTGGTAATTTCCTTCACTAGTCAGTAATTTACATCACTAGTTGGTAATATTATTTTTCCATGTGTTAACAGCCTTAGTGAACTGACAGTTGAAGACATGTTCAGTAAAATCAGCTGTTTTCTGCCTTACTGGATGCGATTATGCTTAGTGAATTGATACCTATATGAATTTAATACTTTGTTCATATCTTGTGCAATTTGATTTTTTGAGCACTTTTGCTACAGGTCCCCTTTCTTTGGGTATAATTTTGCAAAGCTTGCTGGTTTGTACAGTGGCCCTTTGTACAACTATTGAAAGGCAATATAGAACTTTTTTTGATGAATTGTACAGCCTTTTCATTTGCACATTCATTAACTCTCGTTTGTATTCTTTTTTGCTCCCTGGCACTTTATACTAACCATTGGAACTCTTTATAGAACTTTTTTGATAAATCTAGATAATAGGATAACAGAGGTGCCAACAGGATAAAAAACACTAAAAGAACTTAAAAACCCATCTTAGTAATAGAGGAGGTAGCGGTGGACTTACCTCCTCCAAGCAGGTCTTACAACTGTGGATTTTCAGTCAAAATAATTTTATTGGATACTCCAAATCACAGAGGTGCTCAGCGTTGATGATACTGGCAGATGCTGTTTACTCCTATCTGTTATTGCCCGATGAAGCGGGTTTGTACCCCGCGAAATGTGATGCGTTTTATTTGGAGTATCCAATAAGAATTATTTTGACTGAAAATCCACAGTCGTGTGTTCTGCTTGGAGGAGGTGAGTCCACCACTGCCTCCTCTATTACCAAGATGGGTTTTTAAGTTCTTTTAGTGTTTTTTATCCTGTTCTCACCTCTGTTATCCTATTATCTACATCAAGTCCACCATTGGTGGAGGGTTTTACCCTTCCTTCTTCTACTACAGAGAACAACTTTTTAATCCTGAGTGGGGTCAGGACAATATCCCCACCTGCTTTGACAGTGGTTGCCTAATTGTTAACCCTGGTTTGTGAGTATTCAATTAAAATTATGACTCTTTTAATTATACATTACCAGTACATACTACACTATATTGGGCTCTTGGTGCTCTCTCCTTTTCTCATTTTTTGATAAATCATTTGACCTGTTCCTCTGCCAAAATATATATCAAATAATTAAAAATAGTTAAAAAGGAGAAGTATGGTGGCCTTACCTCTCCCGAAGATCTCAAAGTACAAAAAATAATTGCACACAGTAGATTTTCAACAACGCATTTTGTGGGTGTTTCCTGCTTCCCCAGGTCAAATAGCCACCACAAAATTGGTGTTAGACAGTCAGACACAAGCACCGCAATTTTAAAATTATAACCTGTTCTTGCATAGGTATTTGAATAAAATACTCTATTTGCAACTGATGCATCATTTCTGGATCTTCCTTCTTTTTCTTTTGTGTACAAAATGTATTCAGATGCACATTTGTTCAAAGTGTACCTAATTAGTTATTATGGTAGTAGTCTATAATTTTTCTTTTGATTATATCACTATAGCCTGGACAGTGAACACTGCCTACATTAAACTTGAGTAGCTCTGAGCTCATTAAAGTAGTGCTGTTCACATCTTAATTTTGAATCTAAATACAAAGAGAAGCCCGGGTACTGTCCAGATAATGCATTTCCATTATTCCTACAGTGGTGCATGCAGAAACAAACATACAGGAAACAAGATTACTGTAACTGGTAAATAGTGAGTGCTCAAGGGGTGGAAAGGCTTAAAAGTATGGGTGAAATACAATGGCTGTTTCACATCCAATGAGGATGCTTGTTCACATGAAATTACTTTTGTAAAAGTTTGGCCCATACTTTCCAGTCTCTCTACCTCTACTTGTAATCTTGTTTCTGGTATTTCTGGTATTTTTTTCTGCATGCACCACTGTAGGAATTCAGGGTACTGATGCTGATAAACACATTATCAGGACATTGGCCTCAATTCACTAAGCTTAACTCCTGTCTTTAATAACTCTTCTGAGCTGTTTTACAGTTATCACCATGGTGATATAATTGTGATAACTGTAAAACAGCTCAGAAGAGTTATTAAAGACAGGAGTTAAGCTTAGTGAATTGAGGCCATTGTCTCTTTGAGTCTGTATTTATATGCTGACTCCTTCAGTCTGTGGTGAGCATGTCTGACCTTTAGATCCTCACCTAGACTGGTGAGTGTAATTTGCATGCTTAACAACCTCCCCCACCCCCTACACCCCTGAGTGCTGTGCTTTTTCTCCTTATTGAGTACATTTTCACAAATAGTCTTGTCAAGAGCTATGCCGCCTGGATCTGGGCAAGGATGATGATTCATCCTCTTTTAATGGTAGTTGAAGATACAGTATATAAGTATATCTCTAACTACTATATCCTCTATAATAAAACCCCTGTGTCCCTGCATCCTTTCATGTCCCTGTGTCCCTGCGTCTTCGGGACAGGTGCAGGGGGCGGGTGGCGGTGCACACACGTTTGGGGAGTGTGGCGTGTACGCACGCATCAAGGAGCGCAGCCCTGCGTGAGCACGGTGGTTGCAGCGGGTTTGCATGGGTATGGTGGGAGAAGGGGGTGAGAATAGTCATGGCCGAGCCCTAGTGCTCATTTTTTAATGTTTGGACTTATTTCTAGTAGATATATAATAGTGATCACAACTGGGGAGCTGGGGAGGGGGGCAGCATTCATTGACTGTAGCCCTGGAAAGTAGGAGGTCCTGCTCTTGATAGTGGTTAAAATACTTTGGATCATGTTAGGTCCTTTATTTATAATTTGAACATAGGCTTTAACACCTGCTGTTTGTGTTTTTTCCTGCAGTGTTCCTTCCTGGAAAAAAAAGGTTAAGAAAGCTTAAAAAGATAAGTTTATTTTGCTGGTTTATTTTAACACCTATCTCCAGGGAAAAAAAAATCTTTTTTTTCCCACTTCCTATCCTTTACAACAAATAAGTATGTTTCTCCATAATGTAGACAGCAACAAGTGAAGCCATTTTTGTAGAGGAAGCATTAAACAACCACAAACAATGTTAAAACCATCCAAAAGCACCTATTGTGGCATTGCCCATTATACAAAACTAAAATGGATTTTTTCCCATAGGTTGTGCTCTAAATAAATGCACTCCCTATGGAAGACACATTTTAGTAAAATAGTGATACTTATTTAATGCTACATTATTTGATTTTTTTATGCTGTATGTAATTGTTTAGATCAGAAATAGTGTGCTAGCCAATATAAGGGGTAAGAGGTGCTACACATATGTCCTTATTGCCAAATCTTTTTAAGCTATTTATGTCAGAAATAGAGCAGGAAGAGAGTTCCAACATTCTCTTCAGTATGTGACCTATTGGAAACCTTAAGGTTAATAGTGTATTTATTTTTAAACATTCCAGGGTCAGTAAAGCTGTATAGTTTATGAAGAATTTCTAAGATTACATTTAAGTAACAGCTTAGTAACTATACATCCATATTTAGTTAAGTAAGTGGTTACCTATCATAGAAACTATAACATTTACTGTAACTTTGGAAACTATCTGCAAATATAGTGCTACTTTCCATCCCATTTCTTTTTAAACTGTACTCAGTTTTTTGTTTATAGTAATTTTGTTTATAGTTAGCAGACATTCACACTTGATACCATCATCCAACTGGACAGAGATCCTGTAATTTTTATTTAATGTTCTACTTCTCAAAGATGCAACTTGAGGATATCCACCATAAGAGGCAATGGACAGACACACCAAATCCAGGACACATTAACTTTTTTTTTTAATGATTTGATCAGATGAAGACTCAAAATGACATCTGCTATGATTCAGGACTTAATTATGGGAAATGCTTCAGAAAAAAACATGGAATTTTGCTTAGGTTATTGCTCATTCACTGGTATAGCTTTTATAGAGCTCAACTGGGGTCACTAGAAACAAATGAAGAAACAATTTTGGTTTTCTACAAGGTAATTTAAATAGGTGCAAATGAAAAATGTGCATCAGGGGTTTAATGCAGTCAGATAGCACACTCTCAAAATAACTCTCAGTACATTGGAATTTATATGCAACGCAAGGGGTTGTAAGTTATTATTATTATTTTTTTTTTTAAAGGGGTTTACTGCTATTGTAATATTTGGAAGTTGAGCATATTATGCCAAGCACTGAGCAGTGTTGTTGGTTATCTGCACATTATAGCCAGTTACTACTATAAATTATTCCTCACCATCCTCATTACTTTGAGATGAGCAGAAGAAATGCCGCTACACTCACAGAAAGGAGACAGTGCTGGAACAAGGGCTGCCCAGCCCGGAAACAGTATCAGACAAGCAAGGTCCGCACAATGTCACCACAATCCGCAATTTATTCAGGACACATCCCGGTCAGATTTAAAAGAGCACTAAAGCTGACATGTTTCGAACCTAACGGTTCTTAATCGTAGCCATTTTATGACTCACATTTACAAGGTTTTATAGAGGATGGTAGGCGGAACCAGGGGGGATGACAGACCGGCCACACCCAATTTGGGTGGAGACCCAGGGTCTGCATCCTCCAAGCTGGCTGCCACACCAGCCCTTACAATATTTTGTATGCAAATTTAAAATAAATTAAAACCCACATAAAACCCAAAGACAAACAAACACACTTGAAGATGAGGGGCACACCAGCATTTTCTAGAAAGCAAGCAAGTATACAGACAAATAACTGAAAAACTGAAAAATTATCATTACTTTGAGCTGTGTGGATTCTTCTAATATACAACATTTTCAAGTGCAGCATATCACAAGTGAGCACCAGTACTGCGTGGCAGCACAGTAAAGAAATGTTGTTAAGTACTATAACTGCCTATTGCTGTGTGTTGTGTGGGTTATTCTACAATATTTAGACCATTCAAGAACTAGTAGTTAGACTGAAACATTTTTACAACTAGTTTATTTATTTTATTTAAGTAATTTATATATTTTTTGATGACTGAGTTTTGGCTGATATTGTTTTATTTGTGTTGATTTTGCGTGTATAGGTTTACTATTAACTGCAATCAAGGATCTCAGAACAATATTCTTATAGAAGACAACAGGCTTTTGGAGAGTAGCTAGGTAAGTTTCACTAATGGAGCAGACCAATTAACAGAACAATAATGTGTAATTAGAGTATCTGTTCATATCCTTTGTTCCAATATCTTTCATACATACTGTTACCGACTATTCACTAATGTTCTGCCCATACTTGTCTGGCCAAGGACATAATGCTAAAAATACCTAAATTAACCAATCTTTAACTCCATAATGTTCTCTTTAATTACAAGTGTTCTTTCTATGGCTATTTTGCCTATATATTTAATTTCTAAATGAAAAACGTGATGTGCTGTACAAAGTAAGAAACAAACATGGTGTACATAATGATAAAGACAATATTATACACGAATTTACAAACAAACAAAAATGAATTGGTACAAAATACAGAATTGGTAATTATAGTAATAAAATTATTATTATTATTATTTATTGTATTTATAAAGCGCCAACATATTATGCAACGCTGGACATTAATTTAGGTTACAGACAATATTTAGGGGTGACAAACAGCAATAAGACAATACAGGAATACAAGAAAACCAGATCACACAGCACAGTATGAGTACAAAGTAATGCTTAGTCAGTCACTGGAGGGGAGCATGGAGATTAGGCAAGTTAGGTTCACTCAAATGCATAGCATGGGTGCACAGTAATGGAGGTGCATGATCAGGTAGGACACAAAAGGAGGAGGACCCAGCCCAAAGGCTTACAATCTAGAGGGAGAGGTAGGGACACGAGAGGTAGGGGACCGGGTTCAGCTGTGGGTTTAGAACAATTGTGAGGGGTGGTAGGCCAGAGTGAAAAGGTGAGTTTTAAGAGCCTTCTTGAAGGTGTTGAAGGAGGGGGCTGCCCTAATGGGTGGAGGGAGGGAGTTCCATAGTGTT
Organism: Hyperolius riggenbachi; assembly: GCF_040937935.1. Classification (NCBI taxonomy): domain Eukaryota; kingdom Metazoa; phylum Chordata; class Amphibia; order Anura; family Hyperoliidae; genus Hyperolius; species Hyperolius riggenbachi. The sequence continues at coordinate 402,047,704 of NC_090646.1, forward strand.
GGAGCGGCTTTTGAGAAGTCTTGGAGGCATGCATGGGACTGGGTGATGCGGGGGACGGTTAGGCGAAGTTCATTGGAGGAGCGGAGGGAGTGGCTTGGTGTGCATCTCTGAGTAAGATCAGAAATGTAGGTTGGACAGGTTTTGTGGAAGGATTTTTAGGTTAGACACAATATCTTGAATCTGATTCTGAACTGGATAGGAAGCCAGTGGAGGGATTCACGGAGGGGAGCCGCCCTGGTGGAGCGATGGAAGGAGTGGATAATTCTGGCTGCCGCATTCATGATGGACTGCAGTGGGGCTATTCGGGTCATAGGGAGACCAGACAGAAGGGCATTGCAGTAGTCGAGGCGGGAAATTATAAGGGCATGGATGAGGAGTTTGGTGGTGGCAGAGGTCAGGAAAGGGTGAATCTTACAGATGTTACGAAGGTGGAAGTTGCAGGACTTTGTGAGGTTTTGGATGTGGGGAGTGAAGGAGAGTGTGGAGTCCAGGGTGACACCCAGACAGCGGGCTTGAGAGGTAGGGCGAATGGTAGTGTGGTTAACAGTGACCTGTACATCTGGGAGGTCCAGGGTTGACCGGGGTGGGAAGATCATAAATTCCGTTTTGTTTCAATTTAGTTTCAGGAACCTAGCGGACATCCAGGAGGAGATGGCAGATAGGCAGGAGGAGACCTTGTCCATGGTAGTGGTGGATATGTCAGGGGTGTGGAGGTAGATTTGGGTGTCATCTGTATACAGATGATAGTTAAAACCCATGGAGGAGATAATCTTGCCAATGGAGGCTGTGTATAGGGAGAACAGTAGGGAGCCAAGGACCGATCCTTGGGGGACTCCGACTGAGAGGTGGTTGGGGGTGGATGAGGACTCATTGAAGGAGGTCGTGAAGGAGCGGTTGGAGAGGTAGGATGAAAGCCAGGTCAGGGTGAGATCGTGAATGCCCATGGATTGGAGGGACTGGAGGAATAGGGGATGATCTACTGTTTCAAAAGCTGCTGAAAGGTCAAGGAGGAGGAGAATGGAGTATTTACCTTCAGCTTTAGCTAAGGCAAGGTCATTGACCACTTTGGTGAGAGCTGTTTCAGTTGAGTGGGCAGGCCGAAATCCAGATTGCAGTGGGTCTAGTAGTGAGTTGGCATTGAGGTACTGGGTCAGGCGTTTGTGAACCAGACGCTCAAGGAGTTTTGAGGCGAAGGGGAGTAGGGAGTTCGGGCGATAGTTGGAGGGTAGCAAGGGGTCGAGGGAGGGTTTCTTGAGCAGGGGCAGTACTGTGGCCTGCTTGAAGTCTGAGGGGAAGATGCCTGTGGATAGGGAGAGGTTAAACAGGGCAGTGGGGACTGGGGCCAGTAACAAAAGTTACACATTATGAAGAAAATGTAAATTCCAAGACACAAAAGAGTGTGTGTACATTTCTCGGCTTTTATTTACATTTGAGCAAAAAGTGTCCAGTCCAAAATTATTCAGACCCTTCTCAATAATCAATTAAAAAGAGCCTTTATTTGCTATTACAGCAATCAAACGCTTCCTATAATTGCAGACCAGCTTTTTGCATGCCTCTATAGGATTTTTTGCCCATTCATCTTTAGCAATGAGCTCCAAATCTTTCAGGTTGGAGGGTCTTCTTGCCATCACCCTGATCTTTAGCTCCCTCTACCGATTCTCAATTGGATTCAATTCAGGACTCTGGTTAGGCCACTCTAAAACGTTAATTTTGTTGTCTGCTAACCATTTCTTCACCACTTTTGCTGTGTGTTTTGGGTCATTGTCATGTTGAAATGTCCACTGGTGCCCAAGGCCAAGTTTCTCTGCAAACTGCCTGATGTTGTCATTAAGAATCCTTGTGTATTTCCCTTTTTTCATGGTCCCGTTTACTGTTATTAGGTTCCCTGGTCCATTGGCTGAAAAACACCCCCAAAGCATTAGGTTTCCACCACCATGTTTAACAGTGGAGATGGTATTCTTTGTGTTGAAGGCTTCTCCTTTTCTATGCCAAATGAAGGAAAAATTATTGTGACCAAACAAATGAATTTTTGTTTCAACTGACCATAACACAGAAGACCAGAATGCTTCTTCTTTGCCCAGATGAGCATTAGCAAAAGGCCAAGCGAGATTTTCTGTGCCTTATCTGGAGAACTGGCATCCTCCTTGGTCTGCATCAATGGAACCCAGCAGTGTGCAGTGTCCGTGAGATTATCTGCCTTGAGACATTGCCACCAGCAAAGCCCAGATTGACCTGGATGGCTTGGTGGTTCTTTTTCACCTCTCTCACTATCTTCCACAGGTCAAGACTTGAAACGACAAAAATACAGGGAGATCGGGAGCCCAATCTGGTGTATTATCGTTGGACTGACATCAGGTTAATTGTAGAGTAAGAATAATACTCACAAGTGTGGGTTGCTGGAGGCAACCACTCGTCTTGGCATGTGGGGGAGTACCGCCCTCACTCGACCTTTTACCGTCCGGTTCAGTCGTCGCTCCAGAAAAATTCAGATATGACCGGGTATACCTGGTATCTGTGGATCCTCTGGGAGGATGTAGCGTAAGCTTAGGAGTAGTTGGAGGCGCCCGTGTAGGATCGGGTGGACTTTAAGTGGGGTCCCTGGTTTGTATGCGTGTGTGTGGTAACTGATATCACAGCTCTATAGTTCTAGAGATAGCCTACCTTATTAGTAGTAATCAAACCATGTAAAAAGAAGTTCAGAATTTATTTGTGCACATCGACAACGCGTTTCACGGTCGCAGCCGCTTCATCAGGTCAAATATACGTGCTTAAAGTAAAAACATAAAAACAGTTTAGAAAGGCGCTCAGGATCCAAATGGAAAAGAAAAAACATTAAATGCATATAGCTTCAATAGCCAGAACTCTAAAAAAACATGGTGTAAATGAATACATATAATGTACAATAGCCAAGAGCATATAATACATAATATAGGTAGTCCCTTTGACCGGGCTAAGCAATCGATCGACATAGCATATGTAACAAAAGAGGCTAAAGAACTAAGATGGCATCACGGTAGCCTATTAACATTTGAAATGACGTGTGTTGCCCTTAACCATTATAACTACAATTAAAATTAGAGGGGGAAAAATGGTGAGTAGTCTACTGACTGAGTAAGACTGTATGAATGTAGGCTCTGATATTAATTATGCTGCACAATTAGTGGGGCATAAAGATAAACCTAATAGCAGAATCTCATAGGAAGTCAAAACTTTAACCCCCCCCCCCCTTTTTTTTTTTTTTTTTTTTTAAAGTTTTGACTTCCTATGAGATTCTGCTAAAGTCCACCCGATCCTACACGGGCGCCTCCAACTACTCCTAATCCTCCACAGGTGTCACTTTTGGCTTCCAACCACATCCTCAGAGATTTATCACAGTGCAGAACATCTTGTATTTTTTAATAATACTTTGCACTGTAGCCACTGGAACTTGAAAACATTTAGAAATGGCCTTGTAGTCCTTTCCTGACTTTTGAGCAGCCGCAATGCACAGCCACAGGTCCTCACTGAGCTCCTGTGTCTTAGCCATGACTGTCCACAAACCAACAGCAGAGAGCTGCTTTTTTCAACTTGTTCCCAATTAACTAGGGTAATTAGGATGCTTTAGAACAGCTTGGACTATTTGGAATGATATAGAAATTTGGATTTTCCCACAGACTGTGACAGGTTGTGAAGGGTATGAATAATTTTGGACTGGACACTTTTTGCTCAAATGTAAATAAAAACTGAGATTTTTTTTCCACAATACTGCCTCTTGAACATGCTCTTATTATCTTTTGGGAGACACCTATGTAATTTCCAATCAAACAATTACTTGCTGGTTGAATAAAAGTAACTTTAAGTCAAAATTTGCCAGGGGTCTGAATAATTATGGGCAGCAATGTATATATATATATATATATATATATATATATATATATACACTGGTATACATATATATGCGCAACTTTTAAGTGTAAAACAGTCTCCATGGTCACTTTACTTACACAGTCTAAAATATTTACTCTTATATCTTGAGTCTGCATTATTTAAATTCCCTCCAATTTGAAAGTGCAAGAAATGTAGGTTTAATAAAAAGAAACCTAAGCCACTGAAAGTTTGTAAATTACTAAATTAAAGAAATTGTTTAGAATTGAATCAATTGAGCAGGAGAGTAAATTTATCCTTTCATTGAATTAAATATATTTATCTTTTTGCTGAAAATCCAGTTAGACATTTTAATAAAATAGTGTTTCAATGTTGTTCAACTAATTTTATAGTTTTCCAGCCACACAAAAAAAATATCTGTTTCTATAAAGGCAGTGGAAACACTCTGAACTAATTATAGTCTTCTGCAATGGGCAGTACTGGCATACCAAGTTATTCAAGGCACATTTTATTCAAAAGGAAGGATTATACGCAAATGTACAGAAAGAAGAAAAACAGAGATGATCTTGCTAGTTAAGTGATTATGATAAATAATATAAAATTCAATGAAAAAGTTGGGTGTATGAAGCTAATCGTAGAGACTCTGAATACACAAAGACATAACAACAAAAGTTGTTTAGGTGATACCTTTAATGACTAACTGCACAAGATGTATTTGCATTAGCTTTTGAAACTTTAAGTTTCTTCTTCAGGAATGTTTCAGAACTGGATCAGAACCATACAAAATACTGTCACATACACAAGCTTTATATATGATTTTGTAGGGTATACCTCAGTCTGATCTCCTGTTACATTATTGCTCTTTTTAAAGTGTAAAGGATCTCATCAAAGCTAGATCTATTCACTCTAAAGGCTCTTTACAATAGGTAGACACACACACACACACTAATCAAATTAGCTAATTGTCGGCACCTAACCACAGGTATTCACAAACTCTAAACAAATTAGGTGATGAATTGATATATATCCTGCAGATTGATGTATACCCTACAAAATCATATATAAAGCCTGTGTATATGACAGTACTTTGTATGGTTCTGATCCAGTTGTGAAATATGCTGAAGTTGTCTATCTCCAACTTAAAGTCAGGCTTTCAAGACACAACATCCTTGACCCTCTTCAATCTTCAGTCTTCTGAAAACATCAGAGCTGTGAAACAACCCTCACCAAGGTCTGCAACAATTTGCTAATAGCAAAAGACAGAGGCCAATGTTCCATCCTGATTTTGCTCGACCTCTCAGCAGCTTTTGACACAGTTGATCATGATATGTAGCTTAACAGGCTACATCTGTGGCATAGATGCCTACTGGTGCCAAATACTGTTTGTCTCTAGTCATATACTCTCCACCTCAAAGCCAAGCGTATTCATCAACCAGTTCTAAACACTCTTATCTTCGTCCAAAAAACATTCTTATTTCTCTTAGTTACTAGCATTACTTTCATCTTCAAAACAAAAACGTAATAGAACTCTTGGACTATAAAAACCCCCAAAATTGCTGGTCCAGAACCTCAAGAATTCAGATGAAGACTAGAAGTCTCTACCAAAAAGATCCTGCATGAAAAAGCTTTTGGTCATGGTGCTTGAAGCTCCATTCATTTGGATTGAACCTGGTACTGGAGAAAAAAAAAAAAGATTGCAGCAATAATGGCCACATCCTTTCAACTTGTGGAGAAAACCTATAACCAAATTCACAAGTACATCACACTTGGGCCCTTGTTCAATTCCCCTTTCTGTCTATGTTTTCACCCTGGAGATACTTTTTTACATCTTATGTTTAACCCATTCGCGTTCCGTCGTTTTCACTTGAGAAATGTTCACCTCCCATTCATTAGCCTATAACTTTATCACTACTTATCACAATGAACTGATCTATATCTTGTTTTTTCCACCACCAATTAGGCTTTCTTTGGGGGGTACATTTTGCTAAGAGCCATTTTACTGTAAATGCATTTTTACAGGAAGAATACGAAAAAAACGGAAAAAATCATTATTTCACAGTTTTCAGCCATTATAGTTTTAAAATAATACATGCCTCCATAATTAAGTCACGTATTGTATTTGCCCATATGTCCCGGTTATAACACCATTAAAATTATGTCCCTATCACAATGTATGGTGACAATATTTTATTCGGAAATAAAGGTGCATTTTTTCCGTTTTGCATCTATCACTATTTACAAGTTTAAAATAAAAAAAAAATATAGAAATATATCATCTTTACATTGATATTTAAAAAGTTTAGACCCTTAGGTAAATATTTACATGTTTTTTTTTTATTGTAATGGGTTTTTTTTTTTAATATTAAACATTTTATTTGGGTAGTTTTGCGAGGGTGGGATGTAAACAATAGGTTTAAATTGTAAATGTGTGTTGATTTTAATTTTTTTTTACTTTTGGTTGTAGTATTACTTTTTGGCCGCAAGATGGCGGCCATGAGTTTGTTTACATGGCGTCACTCTAAGCGTAACACACGCTTAGAGCGACGCATGGGGGAGGTAACAGCCAGAAAAGGCGAAGCTTCCGAGAGAAGCTGTTGCTTTTTCAGCGGGGGAGAGGAATCAGTGATCGAGCACCATAGCCCGATTCACTGATTGTCTGGCTAACGAACCGCGGGCCGGGAGCACGCGTGCACGCACGCGATCGGCCGCGGCAGGGCGCGGTAGCACGCATGGTTCCTGGACGTAGTTTCTACATCCAGGAACCAAAATAGGTTAAAACAACTTTTCAGCATTCTGCAGAAAGTACCAAACAGTAAGAGGAAAAGTACTGCTGCAATTATTCTGTATATTGTATTGCTTGCTTGTGGCTTAAAATGTATTTTATTGATAAGGTGTGATAATATCACCTAATAGAAAACTCAGGAGAAAAAGTGAATTGAATAAGGCCCAAAGTGGATTGGACCTTGTCCCTTATTGGAGATTGGAAGTATGCTCTTGCTCACGAGAAGCTGAATATTTGGTAATACTTTCTGTTTTAGGAAGGCAGAATTATATTTCTCTACAGTCTTAATAGTCTTTTCACTATGTAATATATATGTGCATGCTTGCAAATATTCTCAGTATCATTTAAATAATATATGAGCATCAGCTTTTGTCTTTGCAGTCTATTAGCATTCAGCTATGGCTTGTACTCACTATCAACTTTCAAATCTACTTACTGACTGAAAATTGTGGCAGTCATCTTATATATTTATGTTAATAACAGAGTAATCTCATTATATTTTATGGGTTTCTAAATAAAACGTACTTCTTAACAACTTACTATGAGGGTTTTACAACCTCGAGAAAATTGCAGTATGCAAATAAAGCAGCGCTTCGAAAGAAAAAAGTCTTACCAAGAAAATTAGATACCTATGCACCTTCAGCAAATGCTGTGTATTAATAATGCATTTTTAATAAACTGCATCGGCTAAAAAGATAGTAAAAATGTAGTATTACTTGTAAATGCACCAAAAAGTTCTTGTTTTTTTTTATTCAAATTCAATACTCTATGATTTGTTTTAATCTAAGTATTTATAAGACTCTGAAACAAAAGAGATGGGAGAAAAAATGTACTGTAAATGGATCAAGCATTTTTTTCCTCCTTTTTTGTTCAACAGTAAATTTACATTTAACCTATAGCTACATGTCAGAAAATTAGTTTGAATTAGTTTAGATTGTAAGGTCGCAAGGACAGAGCTCTTTCATACTTTTGTGCCTTGGAATTTTCTTATCTATTTTGTACATCATGTTAGATTTGTCACTGTAATTACTATGTCCACCATTTCTGTATTATGTACAAGTGTCTATATTTTGTGCATGCACAATTACTATGTACACCATGTTTTATTCCTTACTCTGTATAGCACCATGGAATATGTTGGTGCTTTATAAATCAATAATAATATTCTTAATTATTAAAATTTTCAAACATTTTTGGTACTTTCTCAATTACAGAGCCAGTGGCGGCGCTACACTAGGGCTTACCCAGGCTTAAGCCCCAGCTGACAAGCTGTCAGCCCCCCGCAGGGTTGCCAAGCAGCAGGTGGGGTGGAAGCGGAGAGAGAAGAGGGAGCGATGGGCTCCCACTCTCTCCCTCGCTCCCCCCTCTAGATGAGCAATGAGCTGGCGGCAGAAGACTTCCTCTCTTCCCAGCACGGCTGATCTGTGCGTTGCGCACAGATCGATCTCTCTCTCCCGCACTGGGAAGAGAGGAAGTCTTCTGCCACCGCTGCCAGCCGCTTATATCTGGAGGGGGGAGCGAGGGAGAGTGGGGGAGCCCCAAGGTGAGGGAAGGGCGGGAGACATCCCCCCTTCCCCACTGCTGTGCCCATCGCTCCCTCTTCTCTCCACTTCAACCCCTCCTGGGGACATCTATACACCTGGCTATACTGGGGGCATGGTAAGTCCTACCTACCTATATTGGGGACAACTATACACATGACTACATATACAGGGGACACCTATACCCCTGGCTACATATACTGGGGACAGATACCCCTGGCTACATATACTGGGCACACATACATACATATACTAGGTACATATACCTCTGGCCACATATACTGGGGACATATACCCCTGGCAACATATACTGGGCACATATACCCCTGGCTACATATACTGGGGACATCTATATCATTACATGCATTTACTGGGGAAACGCTGTCTGTCATTATGTGCATTAACTGGTGAAATGCTGTCTCTCATTACATGCATTTACTGGTGAAAGACTGTCTGTCATTATGTGCATTTACTGGTGAAAAGCTGTCTCTTATGTGCATTAACTGGTGAAACGCTGTCTCTCATTACGTGCATTTACTGGTGAAAGGCTGTCTCTCATTACATGCATTTTCTGTCAAAATGCTGTCTGTCATTATGTGCATTAACTGGTGAAACGCTGTCTGTCTTTATGTGCATTTACTGGTGAAACGATGTCTCTTATGTGCATTTAGTGGTGAAACGCTGTCTCTAATTTCATGCATTTACTGGTAAAAGGCTGTCTGTCATTACGTACATTTACTGGTGAAAAGCTGTCTCTTCTGTGCATTCACTGGTGAAACGCTGTCTCTCATCATTACGTGCATTTACTGGTGAAAGGCTGTCACGAATTACATGCATTTACTGGAGAAACGCTGTCTGTCATTATGTGCATTAACTGGTGAAATGCTGTCTGTCATTAAGTGCATTTACTGGCAAAACGCTGTCTGTCATTACATGCATTTATCGGTGAAAAGCTGTCTCTTATGTGCATTTAGTGGTGAAACGCTGTCTCTCATTACGTGCATTTACTGGTGAAACACTGTCTCTCATTACGTGCATTTACTGGGAAAATGTTGTCTGTCATTACGTGCATTTACTGGGGAAATGCTGTCTGTCATTATGTGCATTTACTTCATATTTTTTTTATGTAACCACATTAGCTGGTACAACTACATTACAGTTAGCCCCACCCACATGGGTCATGACCATGCCCATTTTTTCACACCACAAATTTCCCCCATGGGCCATCCGGACAGCCATTGTGCCCCTTTTGAGCCCCCCCAAAAATCTGAAGCTGGAGCCGCCGCTGTACAGAGCACAAAAGTTATTTTTAAACAGAAGATGAAAAGTGAATTAGATTGGACCCATTGTCTGCTGTCACTTTATCAGTGATTTTATGAAAAAACACAAGGTTTTTGGAACTTAGTTTTCTTGTTGCAAACACGTACTTAGCAAATTTGGTGGCTTTAACACGTATAGGTGCTTTGCTATTAACATTTAGTTAAGACATCCTATTGACTTTAATGGAACGTTCTAATTAGCTTAGACAAAAGCAACTACCAAAATTTGAGGAAAGGTTTTCAATACTGCCAGAGGGCATTTTTTCTCATCCCTGGTTGGTACTACTGCTTCTCGCTGCCACTACTGTCCTGGACATCCTGACATTTCTCCTTTGTCTAGCACACCCATGCCAGGCTCTATCCATCTCTCCCCACTGCAGCAAACACCTCACCCACCAGGACTATTTCTGCTCTCACACTGCTAAATTTGAGTCTCATGGAACCACCCTAAGTTCACGTACATTTTTGCGAGATTGCCAGAGGTGTTTTCACTCTTTTTCAATATGAGTTTAAAATGGAGATTGGCACTGTTGTCAATCTCTTTAATTCAGTTTAAGTATTAAGGGCTCGATTCACAAAGCGGTGCTAACCCAGTAAGAGACTTTAGGCGTGATAAACATTGCACCACGCTCGTGAAAAGCCAGTTTAGGCGTGATAAGTTTAGGTGTGATAAGTTTAGGCATGCTAAGTTTAGATAAGTCAAACATAGCAAAGAAATGAACAGCGCTACTTAAAAACAGATGAGTGCTTACCTGCAAAAAAGTGCACACCCCACTCATGGGATTCAAATACACAATGAGCATACACATGACCTGACTACCACTTGGAGGATGTTAGTTTCCGCTAACAATTTGCAATTTGTTAGGTACTTGTCCCTCCCACTGTCGAAGAAGTCTTTCCTCCATGGGAGGGGACCTAACACTAACTAAATTCTACCTATGCATATGCATAGCCTGGGCGCGCTACCAGTAAAATTGAGAATTGCACAAAAAAAGTGGGATCAGCGCATCACCAGGCCGCCTCTGAATGGCCTCAGCTCAGAGATGCGCTGAGCCCCCCCAGAAACTGCAAACGCACCTTGAACCCAAACAGAGGCTCTGCATATACACCAAAGGAAAACTATTAAGTGGGAGCAGCTGACCAGAAATAAATCAATCAAACATAGCAAAGAAATGAACAGCGCTACTTAAAAACAGATGAGTGCTTACCTGCAAAAAAGTGCACACCCCACTCATGGGATTCAAATACACAATGAGCATACACATGACCTGTCTACCACTTGGAGGATGTTAGTTTCCGCTAACAATTTGCAATTTGTTAGGTACTTGTCCCTCCCACTGTCGAAGAAGTCTTTTCTCCATGGGAAGGGACCTAACACTAACTAAATTCTACCTATGCATATGCATAGCCTGGGCGCGCTACCAGTAAAATTGAGAATTGCGCAAAAAAAGTGGGATCAGCGCATCACCAGGCCGCCTCTGAATGGCCTCAGCTCAGAGATGCGCTGAGCCCCCCCAGAAACTGCAAACGCACCTTGAACCCAAACAGAGGCTCTGCATATACACCAAACGAAAACTATTAAGTGGGAGCAGCTGACCAGAAATAAATCAATCAAACATAGCAAAGAAATGAACAGCGCTACTTAAAAACAGATGAGTGCTTACCTGCAAAAAAGTGCACACCCCACTCATGGGATTCAAATACACAATGAGCATACACATGACCTGTCTACCACTTGGAGGATGTTAGTTTCCGCTAACAATTTGCAATTTGTTAGGTACTTGTCCCTCCCACTGTCGAAGAAGTCTTTCCTCCATGGGAGGGGACCTAACACTAACTAAATTCTACCTATGCATATGCATAGCCTGGGCGCGCTACCAGTAAAATTGAGAATTGCGCAAAAAAAAGTGGGATCAGCGCATCACCAGGCCGCCTCTGAATGGCCTCAGCTCAGAGATGCGCTGAGCCCCCCCAGAAACTGCAAACGCACCTTGAACCCAAACAGAGGCTCTGCATATACACCAAAGGAAAACTATTAAGTGGGAGCAGCTGACCAGAAATAAATCAATCAAACATAGCAAAGAAATGAACAGCGCTACTTAAAAACAGATGAGTGCTTACCTGCAAAAAAGTGCACACCCCACTCATGGGATTCAAATACACAATGAGCATACACATGACCTGTCTACCACTTGGAGGATGTTAGTTTCCGCTAACAATTTGCAATTTGTTAGGTACTTGTCCCTCCCACTGTCGAAGAAGTCTTTCCTCCATGGGAGGGGACCTAACACTAACTAAATTCTACCTATGCATATGCATAGCCTGGGCGCGCTACCAGTAAAATTGAGAATTGCGCAAAAAAAGTGGGATCAGCGCATCACCAGGCCGCCTCTGAATGGCCTCAGCTCAGAGATGCGCTGAGCCCCCCCAGAAACTGCAAACGCACCTTGAACCCAAACAGAGGCTCTGCATATACACCAAAGGAAAACTATTAAGTGGGAGCAGCTGACCAGAAATAAATCAATCAAACATAGCAAAGAAATGAACAGCGCTACTTAAAAACAGATGAGTGCTTACCTGCAAAAAAGTGCACACCCCACTCATGGGATTCAAATACACAATGAGCATACACATGACCTGTCTACCACTTGGAGGATGTTAGTTTCCGCTAACAATTTGCAATTTGTTAGGTACTTGTCCCTCCCACTGTCGAAGAAGTCTTTCCTCCATGGGAGGGGACCTAACACTAACTAAATTCTACCTATGCATATGCATAGCCTGGGCGCGCTACCAGTAAAATTGAGAATTGCGCAAAAAAAAGTGGGATCAGCGCATCACCAGGCCGCCTCTGAATGGCCTCAGCTCAGAGATGCGCTGAGCCCCCCCAGAAACTGCAAACGCACCTTGAACCCAAACAGAGGCTCTGCATATACACCAAAGGAAAACTATTAAGTGGGAGCAGCTGACCAGAAATAAATCAATCAAACATAGCAAAGAAATGAACAGCGCTACTTAAAAACAGATAAGTGCTTACCTGCAAAAAAGTGCACACCCCACTCATGGGATTCAAATACACAATGAGCATACACATGACCTGTCTACCACTTGGAGGATGTTAGTTTCCGCTAACAATTTGCAATTTGTTAGGTACTTGTCCCTCCCACTGTCGAAGAAGTCTTTCCTCTATGGGAGGGGACCTAACACTAACTAAATTCTACCTATGCATATGCATAGCCTGGGCGCGCTACCAGTAAAATTGAGAATTGCGCAAAAAAAGTGGGATCAGCGCATCACCAGGCCGCCTCTGAATGGCCTCAGCTCAGAGATGCGCTGAGCCCCCCCAGAAACTGCAAACGCACCTTGAACCCAAACAGAGGCTCTGCATATACACCAAAGGAAAACTATTAAGTGGGAGCAGCTGACCAGAAATAAATCAATCAAACATAGCAAAGAAATGAACAGCGCTACTTAAAAACAGATGAGTGCTTACCTGCAAAAAAGTGCACACCCCACTCATGGGATTCAAATACACAATGAGCATACACATGACCTGTCTACCACTTGGAGGATGTTAGTGTTAGGTCCCCTCCCATGGAGGAAAGACTTCTTCGACAGTGGGAGGGACACGTACCTAACAAATTGCAAATTGTTAGCGGAAACTAACATCCTCCAAGTGGTAGACAGGTCATGTGTATGCTCATTGTGTATTTGAATCCCATGAGTGGGATGTGCACTTTTTTGCAGGTAAGCACTCATCTGTTTTTAAGTAGCGCTGTTCATTTCTTTGCTATGTTTGATTGATTTATTTCTGGTCAGCTGCTCCCACTTAATAGTTTTCCTTTGGTGTATATGCAGAGCCTCTGTTTGGGTTCAAGGTGCGTTTGCAGTTTCTGGGGGGGCTCAGCGCATCTCTGAGCTGAGGCCATTCAGAGGCGGCCTGGTGATGCGCTGATCCCACTTTTTTTTGCGCAATTCTCAATTTTACTGGTAGCGCGCCCAGGCTATGCATATGCATAGGTAGAATTTAGTTAGTGTTAGGTCCCCTCCCATGGAGGAAAGACTTCTTCGACAGTGGGAGGGACAAGTACCTAACAAATTGCAAATTGTTAGCGGAAACTAACATCCTCCAAGTGGTAGACAGGTCATGTGTATGCTCATTGTGTATTTGAATCCCATGAGTGGGGTGTGCACTTTTTTGCAGGTAAGCACTCATCTGTTTTTAAGTAGCGCTGTTCATTTCTTTGCTATGTTTGATTGATTTATTTCTGGTCAGCTGCTCCCACTTAATAGTTTTCCTTTGGTGTATATGCAGAGCCTCTGTTTGGGTTCAAGGTGCGTTTGCAGTTTCTGGGGGGGCTCAGCGCATCTCTGAGCTGAGGCCATTCAGAGGTGGCCTGGTGATGCGCTGATCCCACTTTTTTTGCACAATTCTCAATTTTACTGGTAGCGCGCCCAGGCTATGCATATGCATAGGTAGAATTTAGTTAGTGTTAGGTCCCCTCCCATGGAGGAAAGACTTCTTCGACAGTGGGAGGGACAAGTACCTAACAAATTGCAAATTGTTAGCGGAAACTAACATCCTCCAAGTGGTAGACAGGTCATGTGTATGCTCATTGTGTATTTGAATCCCATGAGTGGGGTGTGCACTTTTTTGCAGGGAAGCACTCATCTGTTTTTAAGTAGCGCTGTTCATTTCTTTGCTATGTTTGATTGATTTATTTCTGGTCAGCTGCTCCCACTTAATAGTTTTCCTTTGGTGTATATGCAGAGCCTCTGTTTGGGTTCAAGGTGCGTTTGCAGTTTCTGGGGGGGCTCAGCGCATCTCTGAGCTGAGGCCATTCAGAGGCGGCCTGGTGATGCGCTGATCCCACTTTTTTTGCGCAATTCTCAATTTTACTGGTAGCGCGCCCAGGCTTTGCATATGCATAGGTAGAATTTAGTTAGTGTTAGGTCCCCTCCCATGGAGGAAAGACTTCTTCGACAGTGGGAGGGACAAGTACCTAACAAATTGCAAATTGTTAGCGGAAACTAACATCCTCCAAGTGGTAGACAGGTCATGTGTATGCTCATTGTGTATTTGAATCCCATGAGTGGGGTGTGCACTTTTTTGCAGGTAAGCACTCATCTGTTTTTAAGTAGCGCTGTTCATTTCTTTGCTATGTTTGATTGATTTATTTCTGGTCAGCTGCTCCCACTTAATAGTTTTCCTTTGGTGTATATGCAGAGCCTCTGTTTGGGTTCAAGGTGCGTTTGCAGTTTCTGGGGGGGCTCAGCGCATCTCTGAGCTGAGGCCATTCAGAGGCGGCCTGGTGATGCGCTGATCCCACTTTTTTTGCGCAATTCTCAATTTTACTGGTAGCGCGCCCAGGCTATGCATATGCATAGGTAGAATTTAGTTAGTGTTAGGTCCCCTCCCATGGAGGAAAGACTTCTTCGACAGTGGGAGGGACAAGTACCTAACAAATTGCAAATTGTTAGCGGAAACTAACATCCTCCAAGTGGTAGACAGGTCATGTGTATGCTCATTGTGTATTTGAATCCCATGAGTGGGGTGTGCACTTTTTTGCAGGTAAGCACTCATCTGTTTTTAAGTAGCGCTGTTCATTTCTTTGCTATGTTTGATTGATTTATTTCTGGTCAGCTGCTTCCACTTAATAGTTTTCCTTTGGTGTATATGCAGAGCCTCTGTTTGGGTTCAAGGTGCGTTTGCAGTTTCTGGGGGGGCTCAGCGCATCTCTGAGCTGAGGCCATTCAGAGGCGGCCTGGTGATGCGCTGATCCCACTTTTTTTGCGCAATTCTCAATTTTACTGGTAGCGCGCCCAGGCTATGCATATGCATAGGTAGAATTTAGTTAGTGTTAGGTCCCCTCCCATGGAGGAAAGACTTCTTCGACAGTGGGAGGGACAAGTACCTAACAAATTGCAAATTGTTAGCGGAAACTAACATCCTCCAAGTGGTAGACAGGTCATGTGTATGCTCATTGTGTATTTGAATCCCATGAGTGGGGTGTGCACTTTTTTGCAGGTAAGCACTCATCTGTTTTTAAGTAGCGCTGTTCATTTCTTTGCTATGTTTGATTGATTTATTTCTGGTCAGCTGCTCCCACTTAATAGTTTTCCTTTGGTGTATATGCAGAGCCTCTGTTTGGGTTCAAGGTGCGTTTGCAGTTTCTGGGGGGGCTCAGCGCATCTCTGAGCTGAGGCCATTCAGAGGCGGCCTGGTGATGCGCTGATCCCACTTTTTTTGCGCAATTCTCAATTTTACTGGTAGCGCGCCCAGGCTATGCATATGCATAGGTAGAATTTAGTTAGTGTTAGGTCCCCTCCCATGGAGGAAAGACTTCTTCGACAGTGGGAGGGACAAGTACCTAACAAATTGCAAATTGTTAGCGGAAACTAACATCCTCCAAGTGGTAGACAGGTCATGTGTATGCTCATTGTGTATTTGAATCCCATGAGTGGGGTGTGCACTTTTTTGCAGGTAAGCACTCATCTGTTTTTAAGTAGCGCTGTTCATTAAGTTTAGATAAGTGTTGATAGCGTGCAAAGTCCCATTAACCTCTATGCAAAGTGCACCAGACTTTGCTAGTGCAAAACTTTTGATCAGCTGTGCACTACGGTGTTAACGCAGTTGGTGCTTAAACTTATCATGCCTAAACTTATCACACCTAAACTTATCATGCCTAAACTTATCACACCTAAACTTATCACACCTAAACTTATCATGCCTAAACCGAGTTTAGGTGTGATAAAGGGCTTTTCACTAGCGTGCTAACTGTTAGCACCGCTTTGTGTATCAGGCCCTAAGTGTGAACAAGTAGTGAACTGCAGATAATGCAAACTCAAATATTGCTTTTGCACATACCGGTCCAAGTGAGCAGATGTGAGGTGGTGGGTGCAGAGCACTGGAAGCCTGCTTGCCAAAGGCCATTTCACGTGGTCAGAGCTTCTATGGAGGCTGCGTAGAATGATGTTGAATTCCCCTTGAAGCTTTTATTGATCTACTAGTAGACCCAACATTTAAACATTTAACAGTGTGCATGCGTGCGCACCTGCTGCGCACACACGCACCCATCGCACACACACGCACGCACACCTGTCCGCCCGCGCACATGCCGCCCGGCTCACTGGTCCCGTCCTGTCTCAATGACTGTCTAGGTCCGTGTTGCGCAACATGTGCAGTAGCAAGAAGCACGGACCCAGCTACACAGAGACAGGCACACGCAGGGACACAGGGGTTTTATTATAGACTAGTGACCTTAGCCCATTTAAAAACAGGCTGGGTCTGTCTCTGCATGCCTGCCACATGCATGTGCGCTCCCGCCCATCGCACACTGCCACTAAAGCTCTCTAGTAGAGATGGACCGAACCTCCAATTTTTGGTTCGCGCGAACTTCCGCAAAAGTTCGGTTCGCGCGAACTTTCGTGAACCGCAATAGACTTAAATGGGGAGGCGAACTTTGAAAACTAGAAACACTTATGCTGGCCATAAAAGTGATGGAAAAGATGTTTCAAGGGGTCTAACACCTGGAGGGGGGCATGGCGGAGTGGGATAGATGCCAAAAATCCTGGGGAAAATCTGGATTTGATGCAAAGCAGTGTTTTAAGGGCAGAAATCATCATATTGCAGGCCTAAAGTGCTTTAAAACATCATGCATGTGTATACATTAATCAGCAAGTGTAATTAGAATACTGCTTCACACTGACACACCAAATTTACTGTGTAACGCACCGCAAACAGCTGTTTGTGTAGTGATGGCCGTGCTGGACTGGTGCGCACCATGGCCAGAGTGCAGACCGTGGCAGTTTTCAAGCCCATATGGTCGCCGGGCTGAAAAAGCTCAATGATAGAACAACAGTGACTGTCAGGTAGGAATATGCAGTGATGGGTATTATAATGTGCACCTGTCACACACAGACAGGTACCAAACAGGCACAGTGACATTGAGTGTGCTCTCGTAGGTGGGTGCGTGCACTGAAGTGAACAACAGGTAGTAGGTATATGCAGTGATGGGTATTACAATGTGCACCTGTCACACACAGACAGGTACCGGAGAGGCTCAGGGGCACTCCGTGCACTCACGTAGGTAGGTGGGTGCACTGAAGTGAACAACAGTTAGTAGGTATATGCAGTGATGGGTATTACAATGTGCACCTGTCACACACACAGGTAGTCACTGAATGTGCTGGGCCTGGCAGTGCCACACACCGCAGTGGAAGATACCAGGCTACAATTCTTTCTCAAAAAAGGCGATACCTAAACTGTACCGTGATGTTGAAAGGCCAGTGGGGACATCTCTGGCACACAGCGTTGGGTCAAGGGTCCATCTGACCACGGATGCCTGGTCTGCAAGGCACGCTCAGGCCTGCCCAAAGACTGAGTCAGTCCTGTGGAAAGAATTTAAGATTTATAATTAATCACATGGTATATCCTTCATATTCTCACGTGGCTATAAGAACCACATTAATGTAATCAGACCAGTGTGCTAGAGTGACACTTTAAATAATATGATTATTATGATTACCTTAAGAGTTATCACAATATTATTGAATAAATACATGTCCCCGAGCTATTTACTGTGCACAGCTTATTATGTCCTTGCAGTGGAATTCCAGTCTCTGGAGACAAAGAAGAGCCAGTTTGAACTGGACTCTGGGGGCAGGGTTACCTTACCTCTGAGGTCATTCTGGAGAAACAAATCTGTTCTATCTTCCATGAAAGTGAAAGTTAAATTACGGGAAGTCTCATGAAGGACACAAGAAGAAAACCCGCCCAGAGAGAGTGCATACCTTTCACTTCTTCCCCCCCAATATGGACAAAACAAAAGGTAGAGGCAGGCAATCTGGCAGGTCTGTTCGAGGTCGCGCTGTTGTGATTCAGTGTGGCCCTCGATCAAAGTACAGTGTTCAGAAGAAGGCACGTGCCATCAACCCCCAATATTGTCAGGACATAGTTGACTACTTAACACAGAACACCTCATCTTCTTCCTCCTGCTCTGATTCTGGCACCCCACTTAACACTCAGTCAGTCACCACCACCAAAGTGCCATCACCCCAGGGCTCAGCGGTGTGAACATTTTTTGTGTGTCTGCCTCAGATGAGAGCAATGCCATCTGTACTCTCATCCCCGAAAATTGAGTCGCGGAAAGACCAACTACCCTACGAAGGCACATGATTACAAAGCACAAACTGCAATGGGATGACCACCTGAGGAAAAGCAGCACACAAAAGAAAAGCCACACACCGCAGTGGAAGATACCAGGCTACAATTCTTTCTCAAAAAAGGCGATACCTAAACTGTACCGTGATGTTGAAAGGCCAGTGGGGACATCTCTGGCACACAGCGTTGGGTCAAGGGTCCATCTGACCACGGATGCCTGGTCTGCAAGGCACGCTCAGGCCTGCCCAAAGACTGAGTCAGTCCTGTGGAAAGAATTTAAGATTTATAATTAATCACATGGTATATCCTTCATATTCTCACGTGGCTATAAGAACCACATTAATGTAATCAGACCAGTGTGCTAGAGTGACACTTTAAATAATATGATTATTATGATTACCTTAAGAGTTATCACAATATTATTGAATGAATACATGTCCCCGAGCTATTTACTGTGCACAGCTTATTATGTCCTTGCAGTGGAATTCCAGTCTCTGGAGACAAAGAAGAGCCAGTTTGAACTGGACTCTGGGGGCAGGGTTACCTTACCTCTGAGGTCATTCTGGAGAAACAAATCTGTTCTATCTTCCATGAAAGTGAAAGTTAAATTACGGGAAGTCTCATGAAGGACACAAGAAGAAAACCCGCCCAGAGAGGAAGTCCAGTCTCCTTTGGACATTGCTCATTGGACTCATGGGATGACAGATTGTTTGGAGGGAGGAATATATTAGCATGTTAACTAGGATATAAAGATCAACAGATGAATGAGACCCCCACCTTTTCTAACTAGCCAAGCTGCAGCTAGCTTGTGCTCTCTTTAGATATGCTGGTATATGAAAAGGTCCTCAGCTGAGTAAACAAAGATTTCTATGTTTTTGGCACACATTGGAGAAGTCTCATTGAGTAAGTTATTTTCCTTCGACAGTCCCCACACAGAGCATCTCTGCCTGCACGCCATGTGACTACCTGCCCCAAGTCTAAGTTGGTCCCCACACAGCATCTCTGCCCGCAGGCCGCTTGACTGCCTTCTCCACCACCACCAACAGGGTCCAGGACTCCAGATGGATTCCTGAATTTTTAAGGCCGCTGCTGGCAGTGGTCACTATAATACTTTTTATGGTGCGTGTACATGCCTGCCTAATTTTTCTGGCTGCACTGCAGCTGCAACAACAAAACAAAAGGCATGTACATGTGCCAATTCCCCTTTGTGATCATTACCTTGCCGCGGTGAAGGGCCTTGCGTATGACAATGAAGCAATGACACCGGCTATATGAGTGTCTCAGGGGAGGAGCACACGCAAGATAATAGGGTCGTTGGTTCATTGTGGACAGACCAAATTTGATCAGGTGGACAGTCACTGTTCTGTCATTCAGCTACCTCAGCACGGCGACCATATGGGCTGGAAAGCCATCATCACCTGTACTCTCATCATGGTGCGCACCAGTCCAGCACGGCCGTCACTACACAAACGATCAGTGTCATATACAGCAGGGCCTCGAAAGTCCTCCTGTATCGTTATTTTTGGTCACTACCTCGGGACGTGCATGCCATGCCTGCTGCCTTCCTTGGATGTGTGGTAGCCATTCCTGCTCCTTTGCCCACAGCGTGCCTGCTGCCTTCCTTGGATGCATGGTGGTGGTAGCCATTTCTTAGGCTCCCACTCTGGACCAGAATCGAACCAGGATTCCCCGGCCATTACCCGTGGTCACCATGCTACTGAGAAAGTTCCATCAAAAGTTTCACACAGTTGAATGAATGGCTGACTTGCCCTCCATAACAGATTCTCGTTAAAGGCAAGTGGTGTCATCTCTGGCACTCAGCGCTGGGTCAAGGGTCCATCTGACCACAGATGCCTGGTCTGCAAAGCACAGTCAGGACAATACATTACTTATACAGCAAATGGGTCCTTACTTGGATGTGTGGTGGTGGTAGCCAGTTCTCAGGCTCCCACTCTAGACTGGAATCAATCCCTGGCCATTACCCATGGTCACTCACAATGGCAGACTTGCCCTCCATAACAGATTCTCGTTGCAGGTACTGAACAGCCAGCTGAAAATGTAATTTAAAAAAAATAGATGTAAGCTTTAACAATGGCAGAGAAAGAACCATCGAAAGTTGATAAGACAGTCAGACATTACCTGATATCACTGAGGAAGAGCAATCTCGGCATGGTGCGCACCCGTCTAGCACGGCCGTTACTACACAAACAGCTGTTTGCGGTGCGTTACACAGTGAGTTTGGTGTGTCAGTGTGAAGCAGTACTCTAATTACACTCCCTGACTGAGGTATACACATGCAAGATGTTTTAAAGCGCTTTAGGCCTGCAATTTAGCATTCAATGTGATTTCTGTACTTAAAACGCTGCTTTGTGTCAAATCCAGATTTTTCCTGGGACTTTTGGTGTTTATCTCACTCCGCCATGCCTCCCTCCAGGTGTTAGACCCCTTGAAACATCTTTTCCATCACTTTTGTGGCCAGCATAAGTGTTTCTAGTTTTCAAAATTCGCCTCCCCATTAAAGTCTATTGCACGAACCGAACTTTCGCGGAAGTTCGCAAACCAAAAATCGGAGGTTCGGGCCATCTCTACTAAGCACACAAATGAATCTGCCCCCCTTTTGTTGCCACCAACAGAGCTTTCTGTAGGTGGCATCTGCTTGCTGCTGTGTACATTTTGGAAAAATTCATTTTAACCACTTTACCCCCAGCGGTACGAATTTCTCTGCCCCTTTTTTCCCTCCTAAAAAACCAGGGACGGAGAAATCCGTACCTTCCGCGCTACCGCCGCTGTCCGCGCTCCCGCCGCTCGTGCGCGCGCACCCGCCGCTCGTGCACGCTGCCGCCCGCTCGCCCGGAGATCAACGAACGGGAAAATCCATTCCCGTTCATTGATCTAGCCCCCGCAATGATCTGCTGCTTCTTTCAGAAACAGCGAGATCATTGTGCGTCTCCCAGCCTCCTACTGCTTCCTGTAAGCGTCCTTCCGGACGCTTACAGGTCGCATGTAAACAAACACTCTGTGGCCATCTTGTGGCCAAATAGTAAACTACACCCTAAAAGCATTTTACATATACAAACATTACATTTACACAATAAATTAACTCATTATCTCCCACACTCCACAATTTTTATTTTATTTTTGTAATAAAAAAAAAAAAAATACAATAAAAAAAAAAACATAAATAGTTACCTTAGGGACTGAACTTTTTAAATATTTATGTCAAGAGGGTATAACACTGTTACTTTATAAACTGTGGGCTTGTAATTAGGGATGGATGCAAAACTGAAAAAAATGCACCTTTATTTCCAAATAAAATATTGTCGCCAAACATTCTGATAGGGACATAAT
The DNA here is from genome assembly GCF_040937935.1 of Hyperolius riggenbachi. Taxonomy (NCBI): domain Eukaryota; kingdom Metazoa; phylum Chordata; class Amphibia; order Anura; family Hyperoliidae; genus Hyperolius; species Hyperolius riggenbachi. Next base: position 402,069,718 of record NC_090646.1, read on the forward strand.
TTAAATGGTTTTATAACTGGGACAAATGGGTTAATACATTTCATGGGTTTTAATTACAGTAGCATGCTTTATTTAAAAACTATAATGGCCGAAAACTGAAAAATAATAATTTTTTCCCACATTTTTTCCTATTTTCCCATTAAAACACATTTAGAATAAAATAATTCTTGGCATAATGTCCCACCTAAAGAAAGCCTAATAGGTGGCAAAAAAAAACAAGATATAGTTCATTTCATTGGGATAAGTAATAATAAAGTTATAGACGAATGAATGGAAGGAGCGCTGAAAGGTGAAAATTGCTCTGGTGGTCAGGGGGTAAAACCCCTCAGTGGTGAAGTGGTTAATCATTCATTTTTAAAAAAAAATAAAATTTAGTTATTTTTCTTCTATTTAAGTTTGTCCCACCTCCTGCCCCCCCTTCCCCCGAGATCCAATCGGTGATCAGCTCTCATAATCATCAGCTTATGAGAGGGGATCACATTGTGGGCCACTCAGGGGTCACTTGTCACACAGCAGGTATGTCAATCCGGTCCTACGAGGGCCGAGATCCTCACACATTTTTGATACAGCTCAAATTAATTGATGGGTCTGAATCAGGAAAGGTGTGGTCCATCATGTTGAACACATTCCTCTCTTTCTCAGTCCACCCTAAACACTGGCATGGATCTGGCCCTCCAGGCCTGGAGTTCGACACATGTGTCTTACAGTGCTTCACATAGATCAAAGCGCTGTATAAAAAAACCTGTTTTTTTTTTTACTTCTACAGTCAGCTAGCCATGATTGCGGGCTAGCAGGCTGTTTACGAAGTGGAGCTCTGTAACTAAAGGGGGATGCATGCGCATCCCTCTTGACGTTAATCGCTGTTAGGCGGTCCTGGGGCTGCCACCTTCCTGATGCTTATTGGTATTAGGCAGCTGGGAAGGGATTCATCATTCCTGAGTTTGCCTCCACTTTGAACTCTTTTCAGGAATGGGAAAGGAGTACTAATGTACCCTTATACTTATTTTAAATGCTCTATATTTTTTTTTTATATTTTTTTTATTTTATTTTTTTTTAATTTCTAGTCTAATTTTACAAAAATGTAAACCTCAGAAAAGAAAAACTTTTTTTGCCAGCCCTCAAGTTGGCAGCAATGCTGTAACCATGAAAGCCCCACCAATTATTGCTTACAAAATGTCATGTTTGAAAGCAAGAGAGAGAAAGACAAATTTTTCTACCTGTGGTTGTGGGTCTTTTTGACCTCTCAACAAGCAAATCCAAATAGCACTTATAGAAAACGTTACATTTATTGAAGGCCCTTTTCCATTTGGGTTTGCTTGTTGAGAGGTCTAAAAGACTAAAAGTTATTTAGCAAAGGGTTTGCTAAATAACATAGGAATCGCGCAATCGCATCGTGGATCGATTTTTACCGCGATCCCGATTCAATGAAAAAGATAGGAACGCATGAAAATCTCTATGTAAATCGCTATAAAAAGCAATTTTCATGCTTTTTTTTACCCAGAAGCAATTACTTTATCCCAGAATTCTTCTTCCTGTCTCTTCCTGTTTTTGGCCTAGGAGAAGCAACAGCATGGCATGGTTTACCACAGAGGGGCTGCTAAGCAAAATACAGCAGCATCCATGCCTGTACGAGAAGGGGAGTGAGGATTATAAGGAGTCCAATTACAACACAAAGCCTGGATCTATATAGCGAGTGATTTGTTTGATGGATGCTGGGATGATCTCACAAGTAAAAGCAAGGCCTCAAAAAGTGAGTGTATACATTTGATTGACCTGCAAAAGTGATGTCACATGCCCTGCCACCTGCTCTGCCACCAGCCACATGCCCTGCCACCTGCTCTGCCACATGCCCTGCCACCTGCTCTGCCACCAGCCACATGCCCTGCCACCTGCTCTGCCCCAGTGATGCCACATGGCCTGCCACCAGCCACATGGCCTGCCACCAGCCACATGCCCTGCCACCAGCCACACGCCCTGTCACCTGCCCTGCCCCAGTGATGCCACATGGCCTTTCACCAGCCACATGCCCTGCCACCTGCCCTGTCCCAGTGATGCCACATGGCCTGCCACCAGCCACATGCCCTGCCACCTGTTCTTCTATCAGCCACATGCCCTTCCACCTGCTCTGCCACCAGCCACATGCCCTGCCACCTGCTCTGCTACCAGCCAAATGCCCTGCCACCTGCTCTGCCACTATCCACATGCCCTGCCACCTGCCCTGCCCCAGTGATGTCACATGGCCTGCCACCAGCCACATGCCCTGCCACCAGCCACATGCCCTGTCACCTGCCCTGCCCCAGTGATGCCACATGCCGTGCCACCAGCCACATGCCCTGCCACCTACCCTACCCCAGTGATGCCACATGGCCTTCCACCAGCCACATGCCCTGCCACCTGCCCTACCACCAGTCAACTGCCCTAGCATCAATGAATGCAGTAATATGCAATGCAATAAGACTTTAAATAATGAAATGAAGACATTTTAAAGTGAAAGATAATTGTCTTTTAATACAAAGTTTTAGCAGTTACACAAAATGTTTGCAGTTTAAAATTTGTTTTTATTTTCAAATGTGGTCATCCTGCCATGCAACAGCACCTTTGTCAGATACAAAATATTCGGCAAGTCTGTCTCTTTGTGACAAAGCAGTAGTCATGCCTCTTCCAGTAGTTCCAGTGTTAATTTGTTGTAATGGTACAAATGCAGCCTCTTCCACTGGGGTTCCCTCCAACATGATGATGTAGTTGTGGAGAATAGAGTTGGGCCGAACCTCCGATTTTAGGTTCGCGAACCTGGTTCGCGAACTTCCGCGGAAGGTTCGGTTCGCAATAGACTTCAATGGGGATGCGAACTTTGAAAAAAAAAAATAATTATGCTGGCCACAAAAGTGATGGAAAAGATGTTTCAAGGGGTCTAACACCTGGAGGGGGGCATGGCGGAGTGGGATACATGCCAAAAGTCCCGGGGAAAAATCTGGATTTGACGCAAAGCAGCGTTTTAAGGGCAGAAATCACATTGAATGCTAAATGACAGGCCTAAAGTGCTTTTAAACATCTTGCATGTGTATACATCAATCAGGTAGTGTAATTAAGGTACTGCTTCACACTGACACACCAAACTCACCGTGTAACGCACCGCAAACAGCTGTTTGTGTAGTGACGGCCGTGCTGGACTGGTGCGCACCATGGCGAGATTGCAGGTTTTGGTGGCTTTACAGCCCATATGGTCGCCTGGCTGATGTAGCTGAATGACAGAACAGTGACTGTCCAGCTGATCAAATTTGGTCTGACCACAATGAGGCAACGACCTTATTATCGTGGGTGTGCCCCCCGAGACACTCATCTAGGCGCCGGTCATTGCTTCATTGTGATACGCAAGCCCCTTCACCACGGCAAGGCAATGATCACGAAGGGGAATGGGCGCATGTACATGCCTTTTCTTTTGTTGTTGCAGCTGCCCGCAGTGCAGCCAGAAAAATTAGGCAGTCATGTACACGCACCAGAAAAATTATTACAGCGGCCGCTGCTAGCAGCGGCCTAAAAAATTCAGCAATCCGCCTGGAGTCCCGGACCCTGTTGGTGGTGGCGGAGAAGGTAGTCAAGCGGCCTGCAGGCAGACATGCTGTGTGGAGGGACTGGGAGCGACTTAGTCTTCTTGGGGCAGGCCAGGCAGCCAGTCACACGGCGTGCAGGCAGAGATGCTGTGTGTGCGGGGACTGACTTAGTCTTGGGGCGGGCAGCAGCCCTCCGGGATCCATGCCTCATTCATTTTGATAAAGGTGAGGTACTTAACACTTTTGTGACTTAGGCGACTTCTCTTCTCTGTGACAATGCCTCCAGCTGCGCTGAAGGTCCTTTCTGACAGGACGCTTGCGGCAGGGCAGGAGAGAAGTTGGATGGCAAATTGGGACAGCTCTGGCCACAGGTCAAGCCTGCGCACCCAGTAGTTCAAGGGTTCCTCATCGCTGTTCACAGCAGTGTCTACATCCACACTTAAGGCCAGGTAGTCGGCTACCTGCCGTTCCAGGCGTTGGTGGAGGGTGGATCCGGAAGGGCTATGGCGAGGCGTTGGACTAAAGAACGTCCGCATGTCCGACATCACCATGAGATCGCTGGAGCGTCCTGTCTTTGACTGCGTGGACACGGGAGGAGGATTAGTGGCAGTGGTACCTTGCTGGCGTTGTGCCGTCACATCACCCTTAAAGGCATTGTAAAGCATAGTTGACAGCTGGTTCTGCATGTGCTGCATCCTTTCCACCTTCCGGTGAGTTGGTAACAGGTCCGCCACTTTGTGCCTGTACCGAGGGTCTAGTAGTGTGGCCACCCAGTACAGCTCATTCCCCTTGAGGTTTTTTATACGGGGGTCCCTCAACAGGCAGGACAGCATAAGAGACGACATCTGCACAAAGTCGGATCCAGTACCCTCCATCTCCTCTTGCTCTTCCTCAGTGACGTCAGGTAAGTCAACCTCCTCCCCCCAGCCGCGAACAATACCACGGGAAGGTTGAGCAGCACAAGCCCCTTGCGATGCCTGCTGAGGTTGTTCTCCTGCCGCTGTCCCCTCCTCCTCCTCCTCCTCCTCCCCCAAAGAAACACCTTGCTCATCATCCTCTGAGTCTGACTCGTCTTCTGCACACGACTTCTCTTCTTCCTCCTCCTCCCCCCTCTGTGCTGCCGCAGGTGTTGAGGAAACAGCTGGGTCTGATGAAAATTGGTCCCATGCCTGTTCCTGCCGTAACGGTTCCTGGTCAAGCTCACTCACAGCTTCATCCGCCACTCTACGCACAGCACGCTCCAAGAAGTAAGCGTAGGGAATTAAGTCGCTGATGGTGCCCTCACTGCGGCTCACCAGGTTGGTCACCTCCTCAAACGGCCGCATGAGCCTGCATGCATTTTCCATCAGTGTCCAGTTGTCGGGCCAGAACATCCCCATCTTCCCAGACTGTTTCATTCTACTGTAGTTGTAGAGGTAGTGGGTCACGGCTTTCTTCTGTTCTAGCAGGCGGGAGAACATGAGCAGGGTCGAGTTCCAGCGAGTCGGGCTATCGCAAATGAGGCCTCTCACCGGCATGTTGTTTTTGCGCTGAATTTCCGCAAAGCGTGCCATGGCTGTGTAAGACCGCCTCAAATGCCCACAGAACTTCCTGGCCTGCTTCAGGACATTCGCTAAGCCAGGGTACTTTGCCACAAATCTTTGAACCACTAGATTCATGACATGTGCCATGCAGGGTATGTGTGTCAGCTTCCCAATATGCAAAGCGGCAAGCAGATTGCTGCCGTTGTCGCACACCACGTTGCCTATCTCCAGGTGGTGCGGGGTCAGCCACTCATCCACCTGTTTCTTAAGAGCAGCCAGGAGAGCTGCTCCAGTGTGACTCTCCGCTTTGAGACAAGACATGTCTAAGATGGCGTGACACCGTCTTAACTGGCATGCAGCATAGGCCCTGCGGAGCTGGGGCTGTGTAGCTGGAGAGGAGAACTGCCACTCAGCCAAGGAGGAGGAGGACAGCGAAGAACATGTAGCAGGAGGAGAGGAGGTGGCAGGAGGCCTGCCTGCAAGCCGTGGAGGTGTCACAATTTGGTCCGCTGCGCCCTGCTTGCCATCGTTCACCACCAGGTTCACCCAATGGGCTGTGTAGGTAATGTAGCGGCCCTACCCGTGCTTGGCAGACCAGGCATCCGTGGTCAGGTGTACCCTTGACCCAACGCTCTTCGCAAGAGATGACACCACTTGCCTCTCAACTTCACGGTGCAGTTGGGGTATGGCCTTTCTCGAAAAATAAGTGCGGCCTGGCATCTTCCACTGCGGTGTTCCGATGGCCACAAATTTACGGAAGGCCTCAGAGTCCACCAGCCGGTATGGTAACAGCTGCCGAGCTAACAGTTCCGCCACGCCAGCTGTCAGACGCCGGGCAAGGGGGTGACTGGCCGAAATTGGCTTCTTCCGCTCAAACATTTCCTTCACGGACACCTGACTGCTGCTGTGGGCAGAGGAGCAGGAACCGCTCAAGGGCAGAGGCGGAGTGGAGGAGGGTGCCTGTGAAGGTGGAAGGGAGAAAGCGGCAGAAGCAGATAATGCACCTGATGGAGGAGGAAGAGGAGAAGGAGGGTGGCTTTGCTTTTGTGTGCTGCTGCTGCTTTTGCTCAGGTGGCCATCCCATTGCTGTTTGTGCCTTTTCTCCAGGTGCCTTCGTAAGGCACTTGTCCCTACGTGAGTGTTGGCCTTTCCACGGCTCAATTTTTGTTGGCAGAGTGAACAGATGGCTTTGGTCCGATCTGAGGCACACACATTAAAAAATTTCCACACCGCTGAGCCACCCTGGGATGTGGGCACTATGGGGACCGTCACCTCAGCAGCTGATGCTGAAGGGCAAGTTGGCTGGCTGTACATAGGTGGCGATACATGGTGCCGGACTCTGCCACCAGCTGTTTCTGACGAAGAGCTGCCCCAGCTTCTTTCAGCAACTTCTCTCCTCCTACTACTCTCTGACTCCCCCTCTGAACTGTCCCCCTCTTCATCTCCTCTATTGGGAACATACAGAGGATCCCTATCATCGTCATCATCGTAATCATCCTGCCCAGCTTTGCTTGCCTCAGACAAATCCAAACATGCACCATCAGTAGGTCCTTCATCCTCCTTACACGTTACATCCATAGTGTTGCCGGGTAACTCAAATATATGAGCTGGTGAAAATTCATCTGGCTGTAACAACAATGGCTGTGCATCAGTGATTTCAACACTAAATAATTCTTGCGAAGTGTCAAATGCAGCGGAAGTGGTGCTAGTAGTAGCGCTGGTGGCTGAGCAAGATGAGGTGTTCTGTGTCGCTAAATACTCAACCACGTCCTGACAATCTTGGGAGGTGATGGGACGTGCCTTCTTCCGAGCACTGTACTGTGGGCCAGGTCCACACGAAATTACATTTACACGACCTCGCGCAGATCTGCCGGGTGGCCTTCCTCTGGCTCTGGCACTACCTCTTCCTCTACCTGTTTTGTCCATATCGGGTATGCACGGAGTGGTATATCACACTGCGTGCACTCACGTAGGTAGGTGGGTTCACTATACTGCACAGGTATGCGCACTGATGCGGTGGGTTCACTGAACAGAACAGGTATACAGTGGCGGGTTCACAGAACAGGTATGCAGTGGCAGGTTCACTGAACACAACAGGTATGCAGTGGCAGGTTCACTGAACACAACAGGTATGCAGTGGCGAGTTCACTGAACAGGTATACAGTGGCGGGTTCACTGAACAGACCAGGTATGCAGTGGCGGGTTCACTAAACAGAACAGGTATACAGTGGCGGGTTCACTAAACAGAACAGGTATACAGTGGCGGGTTCACAGAACAGGTATGCAGTGGCAGGTTCACTGAACACAACAGGTATGCAGTGGCGGGTTCACTGAACAGGTATACAGTGGCGGGTCCACTGAACAGAACAGGTATGCAGTGGCGGGTTCACTAAACAGAACAGGTATACAGTGGCGGGTTCACTAAACAGAACAGGTATACAGTGGCGGGTTCACAGAACAGGTATGCAGTGGCAGGTTCACTGAACACAACAGGTATGCAGTGGCGGGTTCACTGAACACAACAGGTATGCAGTGGCGGGTTCACTGAACAGGTATACAGTGGCGGGTTCACTAAACAGAACAGGTATACAGTGGCGGGTTCACTAAACAGAACAGGTATACAGTGGCAGGTTCACAGAACAGGTGTGCAGTGGTGGGTTCACAGCACAGGTATGCAGTGGTGGGTTCAATGAACAGTTATACAGTGGCGGGTCCACTGAACAGAACAGGTATGCAGTGGCGGGTTCACTGAACAGGTATACAGTGGCGGGTCCACTGAACAGAACAGGTATGCAGTGGCGGGTTCAATGAACAGGTATACAGTGGCGGGTCCACTGAACAGAACAGGTATGCAGTGGCGGGTTCACTAAACAGAACAGGTATACAGTGGCGGGTCCACTGAACAGAACAGGTATACAGTGGCGGGTTCACAGAACAGGTATGCAGTGGCAGGTTCACTGAACACAACAGGTATGCAGTGGCGGGTTCACTGAACAGGTATACAGTGGCGGGTTTACTGAACAGAACAGGTATGCAGTGGCGGGTTCACTGAACAGGTATACAGTGGCGGGTCCACTGAACAGAACAGGTATGCAGTGGCGGGTTCACGAAACAGAACAGGTATACAGTGGCGGGTTCACTAAACAGAACAGGTATACAGTGGCGGGTTCACTAAACAGAACAGGTATACAGTGGCGGGTTCACAGAACAGGTATGCAGTGGTGGGTTCACAGCACAGGTATGCAGTGGTGGGTTCAATGAACAGGTATACAGTGGCGGGTCCACTGAACAGAACAGGTATGCAGTGGCAGGTTCACTGAACAGGTATACAGTGGTGGGTTCACAGCACAGGTATGCAGTGGTGGGTTCACAGAACAGGTATGCAGTGGTGGGTTCACAGCACAGGTATGCAGTGGTGGGTTCAATGAACAGGTATACAGTGGCGGGTCCACTGAACAGAACAGGTATGCAGTGGCAGGTTCACTGAACAGGTATGCAGTGGTGGGTTCACAGCACAGGTATGCAGTGGTGAGTTCACAGAACAGGTATGCAGTGGTGGGTTCACAGCACAGGTATGCAGTGGTGGGTTCAATGAACAGGTATGCAGTGGCGGGTCCACTGAACAGAACAGGTATGCAGTGGCAGGTTCACTGAACAGGTATGCAGTGGTGGGTTCACAGCACAGGTATGCAGTGGTGGGTTCACTGAACAGGTATGCAGTGGTGGGTTCACAGCACAGGTATGCAGTGGTGGGTTCACAGCACAGGTTTGCAGTGGTGGGTTCACAGCACAGGTATGCAGTGGTGGGTTCACAGAACAGGTATACAGCCAGACAGGAACAAGTTAAGCCTAACTAATCTTTCCCTGAGAGACAGTCTGCAGCAGCTCGCCCTACTCTCACTAACGCAGGCAGCACACGAGTGACCGTAATGGCCGCCGCTGCCTGCCTTATATAAGGGGGGGTGGGGCTCCAGGGGCTAGTGTAGCCTAATTGGCTACACTGGGCCTGCTGACTGTGATGTAGAGGGTCAAAGTTGACCCTCCATGTGCATTATGGGGCGAACCGAACTTCCGCAAAGGTTCGCCTGCGGGACGCGAACGCGAACCACTGAAGTTCGCATGGAACCGTTCGCAGGCGAACCGTTCGGCCCAACTCTTAGTGGAGAATGCATGCAGCCTTTATGACTGCTATTGCATTTGATGGTTTAAGGTGCATTACAGTGTGGAAAACTCTCCATTTACTTGACATAATCCAGAAGGCGCATTCCACCACTTTTCTGGCCCTACTTAACCTGTAATTGAAGATTCTGCGCTCATAGTTCAGAGTCCTCTGAGCATACGGCCTCATAAAATTTTGTGTCAGTCTGAAAGGTTCATCTGCGACAAACATGTGGGGATAAGTGGGTCCACTAGTTTCAGGCCACGGTCTGTCATCGGGGAGGGAAAGGTTGCCACTAAAGAGTTTTTGGCCAATGCGGCTGTTGCGGAATATACGCGAGTCACTATTCCCACCATAAGCCCCCACATCAATGTAGATGAATTTGCTGTCAGCATCCGCAACCGCCATTAGCACTATGGAAAAATATTTTTTTATAATTAAAGTAGAGGCTTCCACTGCGAGCTGGCATTACTAAATGCACGTGCTTCCCATCTATGGCTCCAAGACAATTCGGAAATTGATGTTACCTGAAGAAGTTTTGGGAAACTTACTCCCACTTGCTCTTGTCAGGGAACGGCATGTACAGGTTAGCAAGCTTTTTCCATATTACGATGCATGTGGTACGCACTACTCGGTGAATGGTCGTCACGTCACCCCCATACAAAATTCACAGTGCATAGATGAGAAGCTTTGACCAGTAGCCAGGAATCTAAAAATGTAAATAAATATATATATATATATATATATATATATATATATATATATATATATATATATATATTGGGTTGCAAAAGTATTCGGCCCCCTTGAAGTTTTCCACATTTTGTCATATTACTGCCACAAACATGAATCAATTTTATTGGAATACATGAAAGACCAACACAAAGTGGTGTACACATGAGAAGTGGAACGAAAATCATACACGATTCCAAACATTTTTTTTACAAATAAATAACTGCAAAGTGGTGTGTGCATAATTATTCACCCCCCTTTGACCTGAGTGCAGTCAGTTGCCTATAGACATTGCCTGATGAGTGCTAATGACTAAATAGAGTGTACCTGTGTGTAATCTAATGTCAGTACAAATACAGCTGCTCTGTGAGGGCCTCAGAGGTTGTCTAAGAGAATATTGGGAGCAACAACACTGTGAAGTCCAAAGAACACACAAGACAGGTCAGGGATCAAGTTATTGAGAAATTTGAAGCAGGCTTAGGCTACAAAAAGATTTCCAAAGCCTTGAACATCCCACGGTGCACAGTTTAAGTGATCATTCAGAAATGGAAGGAGTATGGCACAACTGTAAACCTACCAAGACAAGGCCATCCACCTAAACTCACAGACCGAACAAGGAGAGCGCTGATCAGAAATGCAGTCAAGAGGCCCATGGTGACTCTGGACGAGCTGCAGAGATCTACAGCTCAGGTGGGAGACTCTGTCCATAGGACAACTATTAGTCATGCACTGTACAAAGTTGGTCTTTATGGAAGAGTGGCAAGAAGAAAGGCATTGTTAACAGAAAGCATAAGAAGTCCCGTTTGCAGTTTGCCATAAGCCATGTGGGGGACACAGCAACCATGTGGAAGAAGGTGCTCTGGTCAGATGAGACCAAAATGGAATATTTTGGCCAAAATGCAAAACGCTATGTGTGGCAGAAAACTAACACTGCACATCACTCTGAACACACCATCCTCACTGTCAAATATGGTGGTGGCAGCATCATGCTCAGGGGGTGCATCTCTTCAGCAGGGACAGGGAAGCTGGTCAGGGTTGATGGGAAGATAGATGGAGCCAAATACAGGGCAAACTTGGAAGAAGCCCTCTTGGAGATTGCAAAAGACTTGAGACTGGGGCGGAGGTTCACCTTCCAGCAGGACAATGACCCTAAACATAAAGCCAAGGCAACAATGGAATGGTTTAAAACAAAACATATCTATGTGTTAGAATGGCCCAGTCAAAGTCCAGATCTAAATCCAATCGAGAATCTGTGGCAAGATCTGAAAACTGCTGTTCACAAACGCTGTCCATCTAATCTGACTGAGCTGGAGCTGTTTTGCAAAGAAGAATGGGCAAGGATTTCAGTCTCTAGATGTGCAAAGCTGGTAGAGACATACCCTAAAATATTGGCAGCTGTAATTGCAGCAAAGGGTGGTTCTACAAAGTATTGACTCAGGGGGCCGAATAATTACGCACACCCCACTTTGCAGTTATTTATTTGTAAAAAAAATGTTTGGAATGATGTATGATTTTCAATCCACTTCTCACATGTACACCACTTTGTATTGGTCTTTCACGTGGAATTCCAATAAAATTGATGCATGTTTGTGGCAGTAATGTGACAAAATGTGGAAAACTTCAAGGGGGCCGAATACTTTTGCAACCCACTATATATATATATATATATATATATATATATATATATATATATATATATATATATATATTAGCGTGTAATATATGATTTGTATTAACCTCTTGAGGACTGCAGTGCTAAATCCCCCTAGTGACCAGGCCATTTTAAGTGAAATGTGCCACTGCAGCTTTAAGACTAAGCTGCAGATCCGCACAACACAGCACACCAGTGATTTCCCCCCCCCCCCTTTTCTCCCCACCAACAGCTGCGCAGCTCCTATCCATGAACTTATGTGCACTGAGTCCACAGGTTGGATTTGTGGATTAAGAGGGATTTGGGTATAACGGGTTTTGTGGGAGTGGGGTTGTTGAGGGATATGGGGTTCTCCGCCGCCATATATATGGTTTTATGACAATTTTGTATTCTTTTGCAAGTGGTTAATAAAGTTTTGTATTTTTATAAGCATTATATTTGTACTCAATCAGGCCATACCCCTTCCACAAATCATCTCACAAGGTATTTTTCTAATTACAATAAAAACATGTTCAAAAATCTGACTACCGTATATACTCGAGTATAAGCCGACCTGAGTATAAGCCGACCCCCCAACTGTTCCCTAAAAAAAATTGGGAAAAATTATTGACCCATGTATAAGCCGAGGATAGGAAATGCTCCAGCTACTGATCCAACTGAGAGGCTCCTACCCGCCACCATAGGCACAATAGAGCAGGGAGGGCACAGTGGAGATAGCTGTCCCCCTCTCCTCCATGGCAGAGTGCATGCTAAATGGCCTCCTCCCCCCACCATTGCCACAACGGGTCAGTGAGGGCACAGTGGTGATAGCTATGCGGGCTTTGTGCCATGCTACCCCCCCTCTCATCCATGGCAGAGTGCATGATAACTGCCCCCCCCCTGAGTGTCCCCTCTACCACACCAAAGGCACAATGTAGCCATGGGTAAACAGTGGTGACAGCTGTGTGGGCTTTGTGCCATGCTGCCCCCCTCCGTGCAGAGTCATGCTAATTGCTCCCCCCTCTGAGTGCCTCCTCCCTCCACTAGTCACAACAGAGCAGGGAAGGCACAGTGGTGATAGCTGTGTGGTCCGTGCTGCCCCCTCTACCTGACTGAGTGCATGCTCTGAGTACCCCCTCCCGCCACCACCTCTTACCCCGCCATAGGCACAGCGGAGAAGTGCGGGGACGGCAGTAACAGCTGTGTGAACCGTGCTGCCCCCTCTCCCTGACTGAGCGCATGCTAATTTGCATAGTGTGGTGAGGCCTATTGCGCTGCTCTCACCTCCTGTCCGGGCCTCTTTCCGTGTCACCGGTAGTTCCTCTGCTCCAGCTCTTTCATCGCCTATGCCGCTCGTTATCGCTGTCAGCAGCATGGAGCTCCGGTCTCGTCAGGGCAGTGTGCAGCCAGGGACGCTCATAGTCATGCTATGACGCCATCTAGTGGTGCTTCCCACGATGTGCTGCACGCGTCATAGCAATGAGCCTATGAGTTTTCCTGGCTGCGCACTGTGTCCCAACGAAACTGGAGCTCCATGCTGCTGACGGATAACGAGCGGCATAAAGAGATGAGATGGGGGCAGATAAAATATCAGAGAAGCAGAAGGACGCCCGGACAGGAGGTGAGAGCAGCGCGATAGGCCTCACCTCGCTATGCAAATTAGCATGCGCTCAGTCAGGAGGAGTTGGCAGCACGGATCGCACAGCTGTTACTGCCGTCCCCGCACTTCTCCGCTGTGCCTATGGCGGGGTAAGAGGTGGCAGCGGGAGGGGGAACTCAGAGGGGGGGTCACAGTAACTTGTCAGACTAGAGTATAAGCCGAGACCCCCACTTTTGGGCCACTTTTTTGGGCCCAAAATCTCGGCTTATACTCGAGTATATACGGTATATTGAAGTATTATTATATTTATATTAAAACATTTGTATAAGTACACATGTGAAATCTAATATGTCAGACATATCAGACAGAAATTACAGTTGGGGAGATTTAACTAATCCATATGATTATCACAATATGCAGTGCTGTCACTTTTAACAATCTACGCATACTGCACAACCCATAAGGAAACATGTAAGGCAAGTATCCCTTTCCTAAAAATTAGCATTACAAATCCCAATAACCTAAGAGGTCACAAATACTGTGTAAAGTACATAATGTAATAAAAGAGTATCTTACCTTTCAATAGTCATTCTGGCATATCCAAAGAACTTCTCTGGATCCGAGTACATCATCCAGAATTGGCCTTTCTTCTGTTCTGCCGGTCTTCCAGAAGAGGATTCACCCAATACCTCCTTTGCCATCCTCTTTTATACTCAGTACAAGAGACATTAGGATCATGAAAATTAATTCTTCAATCATTCTCTCACTGAACACCGAACAACCAAACTCTCTGTAAAATCAAACTCCTCACAAAAAACCCACAAGAGTATCAGTGTGCTTTCTCTTTATATAGTGAAAAAGGGAAGGCCTAAAATGTGGCTTGACCAATGGTTTGGCATCACAACATATGTATTTATCCAATTGGAACATGTATACTTTTCTAACCAATGACAAGGAGTCATTTCATATGTAATGACTTCACAGTTATATTTTTTAAAAGAACATACAACAACTTCAACCAATCAAATGTCAGCCTTCAAAAATTACTAGTCACAAAATGCAGCATTAAAAGTAAAAATCGCAATCGCAGCAGAAAAAAGGGAAATCGCTCAATCGCAATCGCATAGAAAAAAAAGGGGGTAAAATCGCTAGCGATTGCGATTTGAGATTGCGATTGCTAGTGGAAAAGGGCCCTAAATGTTGGAGGAGATAGCAATGTCTTAACACCCTTACCAATTTCAGTGCAACACAAGCTTTGCCAAAATGCAAACTCATCTTCTCTCTTATTTAGGGGAAAACATGTACACTAGTGATTCGCTAGTTTCAGGCGGCAAGCAGTGTTTAAAGCAGGCTGTCAGCTTTTGCTCCTAAATTGTGATTGTCATAGTAAAGCATAAATTACTTTCATGCAATATAAATAGCTCTATTTAAACATTTAAAATGCAGAAGGTCAGGCACCTTCTTGCATCTCTTTTTACTGAACATATTATAGATAAAAACAGCTATGTCAAATAGAATTTGATTAAATCTGCAAATAGATGTGGGTAGAAAATGAAATCTAGTGACTACAAATCAACTTTTCTAGCAGACATCTCTGTAAAAAAATATTTGTGCCATAAATTTTCTTTAACATGCTGCCACCTCTTTGTGTAGCAGTAATACTTTGAAACATTATTTCTTATTCATAAACAACATTGACACCTTCTATTGGCAATATTTTTTGCTTACAGGGTAGGAGCTGACATGCCGACGTTTAGTGCCATGGAAAACTTAAGTGACCTGGTTGTTTAAAACATTCTCTGTAAACCATTGTCTTGTTTACAAATTATGAAATGGTCATTCAACCCAACACTGACTTTTCAATAATAGGTGGAGTATTGCAAAACGAAGGAGGCGCTATTACAAACTGGCATTTGCCAGCATCTATGAGAAAACTGTACAGAGGCGCCAGTAGGATAAAAGTCATTAAAATGTTTAAAACATTCGGGATGCGGTGGTGGACCAGCCAACCCAAAACAGACACAGGTACTGTCAATTCAAGTAATAAATAATTTATTTATATACTCCAAAGACAAGTTGCAACACGTTTCACGGGCAAAATCCCGCTTCCTCAGGCAATAAACAACTGGAGTGATACACTAAAAAATGACGACAGAGATAAAAAGCAACAATTAGAAGACCGTGTGTGGCGTAACAGTATGACAATAATGTGGTATTGACCACCGTGACTTATACATAAGAGGATCTAATACCGTGACCCTGGAGTTATGAACTATACAATCTGTATCAATAAATAATGTGTAGCGAAGACACCAAATTTATATGTTATCAATACTGGTATGAGGCGGGAAAAAGTCTGAAAATCCAAAGTTATATAAATATTTCAATAACCATAAACAATGTATTCATGAGCGATTTCCATGTCAATCTGTAATATCCCAAATATATATATATATATATATATATATATATATATATATATATATATATATATATATATATATATATATATATATATATATATATATATATATGTGAAACCTTATCCCTATGATAGAAAACTATAGTGCGATAGGTAAATGTTAATGTTGTATAGGGGGAGGGGAAAAAAATTTAATGAGGTGTGTGGGGGGGGGGGATGGGCAGTTAACAGGTAGGAGAGAGGTAATGGTTTCTAACAGGGGAAAAAAAAAATTGGAATGAGGTGTGGGGGGTGGGGGGAGTTAATGGGCAGTTGACAGGTAGGAGAGAGGTAATGGTTTCTAACAGGGGGGAGCGAGTGATAGGTAAGGAGTAAAATGGGGTGAAGTCAAAAAATTGGTGAAAAATAGGAAATGGTCACTTACCAGCACGGAGTCCAAAATATGCTTGGCACCTCTGTGCCGGTCAGTTGCAAATGACACAGTTTATATAGGGAGTATAATGGAGTGATTAGTGATTAGTTTTTTTTTTTGTTTTTGTTTTTTTTTTCCCCTGACAGTGAATCATGCTGATTATAGTTAAGATTTCCACCTCAATATGGGATTAACTTTTCATCACAGTCACAAGTAACGTGTGTTATCGAGTGGACTTTATAACATTCCTTTTAAATATATTCCGAACACACTTTATGCTATTCACACTATCTGGCAAGCTCCTATCTAACAAACCTTCCCTTTTTCCCTATACCAACATGGCCGCACGAGTTCATGCACAATCCCCGCCCACTCCCACCTCATTGGCCACCAAATTTTCCCTCCTTGCCAAACACCTCCTCCACATCACCCTGCCCCTATTACATCACTAATCACTCCATTATACTCCCTATATAAACTGTGTCATTTGCAACTGACCGGCACAGAGGTGCCAAGCGTATTTTGGACTCCATGCTGGTAAGTGACCATTTCCTATTTTCCACCAATTTTTTTAAATTTTTTGACTTCACCCCATTTTACTCCTTACCTATCACTCCCTCCCCCTGTTAGAAACCATTACCTCTCTCCTACCTGTCAACTGCCCATTAACCCCCCCCCCCCCCAACCTCATTCCAATTTTTTTTTCCCTGTTAGAAACCATTACCTCTCTCCTACCTGTTAACTGCCCATTCCCCCCCCCCCCCCCCCCACACACACACACACACCTCATTAATTTTTTTTTCCCCTCCCCCTATACAACATTAACATTTACCTATCGCACTATAGTTTTCTATCATAGGGATAAGGTTTCATATATATATATATATATATATATATATATATATATATATATATATATATATATATATATATATTTGGGATATTACAGATTGACATGGAAATCGCTCATGAATACATTGTTTATGGTTATTGAAATATTTATATAACTTTGGATTTTCAGACTTTGTCCCGCCTCATACCAGTATTGATAACATATAAATTTGGTGTCTTCGCTACACATTATTTATTGATACAGATTGTATAGTTCATAACTCCAGGGTCACGGTATTAGATCCTCTTATGTATAAGTCACGGTGGTCAATACCACATTATTGTCATACTGTTACGCCACACACGGTCTTCTAATTGTTGCTTTTTATCTCTGTCATCATTTTTTAGTGTATCACTCCAGTTGTTTATTGCCTGAGGAAGCGGGATTTTGCCCGTGAAACGCGTTGCAACTTGTCTTTGGAGTATATAAATAAATTATTTATTACTTGAATCGACAGTACCTGTGTCTGTTTTGGGTTGGTTGGTCCACCACCGCATCCCGAATGTTTTAAACATTTTAATGACTTTTATCCTACTGGCGCCTCTGTACAGCTCTACACAACAAGAATCCACCCTTGGTGGAAGGGTGGTACACCCTCTTTTTTCCTCTATCCACAGAGAGCGACGTCTTAATCCTGAGTGGGGACAGGCTTGGTCTCCCCACCTGCCTTTTCAGTGGTTGCCTTGGAGGTAACCCTGGTTTGTAAGTACAATACTTACGTTTCATCATTATCATTCGCACTCCTCCAATACAAACTACACTATATTGGGCTCTCGGTTTTCTACCTTTTATACTTCTATGAGAAAACTGGTTAAGGGTCATTACTGATAATATGTATTTGCAAAACTGGCATATACAGTAGATTTTGTTTTCAGAAGTGTATGAGAAAGAAAAGTAGAAATAAATCCTAATTGTACACTTCTGTCTTTTTACTTTTGAGTAAGCCAAACCCTACATTTCCTGTATTATTATTGAAGAATCTTAAATGTAACCACTTCAAGACCAAATTAATTTTCACAAATTAATTTTCACATATCAGCACTACTCACATTCATTTGCCAATAACTTTATTACTACGAATCACACTTAAATGATCTATATATTGTTTTTTTTTTCAGGACAAATTAGGCTTTTAGTGTGTGTTTTTACATAGTTACATAGTTATTTTGGTTGAAAAAAGACATACGTCCATCGAGTTCAACCAGTAATTTTGTTTAGTAAGTACCTTATTTTCAATGCATTTTAAAGGCAAAAGTAGAGAAAAAAACTGAAAAACACACTATTTCTCCATTTACATCCATTATAGCTTTACAATAAACAGTGCTAACTACAGGTTAAACCCACTAATTTTATTTCTTATTCATCCTGGTTATAACAACATTTAGATTATGTCCCTAGCACAATGTATGGTGACAATATTGTATTTGAAAATAAAAGTGTCTTTTTTCTGTTTTTCATTTTTGTTTTCTCATTGTACACTATTGATGATTATAAGACCTTATTTGCAAATATAATAGTAATATACCCTCTTGGCACACATATTTAAAAAAAAAACAAGTTTCTAAGGTAACAATATATGTTGTTTCTTTCCTATTCTGTCACTTTGTTTTCATTTTACAAGTCTTTTATTTTGGTACAGCATATGCAAAAATGTAATTGCATTTGATTAAGTTTGCAACTAAAAAGAATACATAAGATATGGGCCTCAAAGCTAAAACTTTCTCAACTCTATTCTACTACTTATCATGGTTAAAATGTTACTACATATGTCTCTTGTAGTTTTGCTAAAACTTTCCCAAATGTGATCATAATTTAGAAAATGACTTTTTATGTTGGATTGAGTTTGCCCGTACCTATTTTTAGGTGATGTGTGTCCAAGCTTTAAGACACACCAAAATGTATTCTACAGCTCGTCTCAGTTAAAAATATACCATATGTTCCTCATTTAGTAATAAACTGATTGTGCCCTCTCCACAATACACTAGATGATTATAAATGTCCAGTTGTCATCAGCAATTAGCTTTGAGATGATATTATACAACACTGGAACTAGTTGACAATAGTTCAATAACTCTTGGACCTGCTATAAAATAGAAACAATCTGACAAACTGTTACTAGTTATACCCTGTCTCTAGCAATTATTAGCTTTTACTTTATACCTTAGCTAGCCTTACTTAATGCAGGCACTAAAACAATTATAATGATCATAAAGCATTTGAAAGCTATATAGTTATTACTTGCAGAGCATGTATTGTCAGGTATTGGAAAACAGATATCATATCCATATTAGGGTAGAGAAAATGTTTGTTCAATCTATAAAATAAATCATTAAAAAGTGAATAAGCAAACCATTAGACATACTGTAACCCTAACTGTTTTATGTGTTAATGCACGGATAAACACAGATAACATTTATTGAACAATACACTGGCCAGTTTAAATTTCACAATTATTTAGGGCAGCAATGAAATTTATTGGACACTTCGTTTTTTGACTCTTATTTAAATTCTAAATGTTAAAGGGATGTTTTCAATGCTACTCTATGTACTTCAATATTGTGATATTTTCTTCCAAAGTAAAGTACCAGTTTAATGATATAGTGATATAGTGCTAGCCAGAGTGAGCTTTGACAAGTAAATTAAAAGGTCACTGTCATGCATTCCTTTAGGTTGGGCATTACTAAATAGCAGGTGGAAGAGAAATTCTGTATTGCCTGAGGTGAGGTAAAACTGAAACTCAGCATTGGTGGAAATGGGCTGTGGCAGAGAAGGCTAACTCACATTGGTTAGGGGGGAAAAGGAGGGGGGGAGCGCACTCAATAGACAATTTGAGAAAACTGGTTAGCCAACCGTGGAATAATCTTACCTGAGATTCTTGCCGATTAGCCCATATGGGTTGGTCGGCTGAAGAGCTTTTGTCCCACTCAGAACCGGGGACCAGGTCTTTCCATCGATCTTCCTCCACAAGATGTACTGGCACATATGCTCCTCCGTCCACTGAACTTCAGTCCTGGATCAGATGTATTTTCACTCCTCGCAGATGCTACCTACCGCTATAGGTGGCCGCATTTATGCATAGGAGTGTCTGCACAGAGATGTCTTGGATGTGCAGGAGGGATCAGGTTTGTGCCTATAATACTCCACGCAGCTCTGTATGCTTTACACTTGTAAGCCACAGGCTGCAGGAGCTCTTGGAGCCAGGAACCTTTTAGAAGGTGCTAACATGTGTGGTTTAATCTGTGCTCTATTATATACCCTTCTCACTGTGAGTATTATACACTTATGGTGAGCATTATCTTAAGCTGCTATGCATCTTGGTCTATTAACACATTTGCATATTGATGGGGGATTGGCGAATTCAAACCCTGTGTCATGTGACATTAAGTATTTAAAACGTGTAACCAATATTTTAAGTATTTAAAACGTGTAACACATATTTTTAACCAATATTTTAGCCTGATGAAAGAGAGTTGAGCTCTCGGAAACGTGTTGCTGTTTATTAGAATAAATACTTTTAACTACAATACACGGCAGCCGCCTTTTATCCTTTCTACCACGCACTTGCTTGTCAGCTCACAAACTTACCTCCAGGTGCCTGCTGCTTGCTTGTGCAAGACACGCAGAGTGGAGTTTCTCCCAGCCATTACCCCTCACACAAACAGCCAGCTCCTGGCTCCAAGAGCTCCTGCAGCCTGTGGCTTACAAGTGTAAAGCATACAGAGCTGCGTGGAGTATTATAGGCACAAACCTGATCCCTCCTGCACATCCAAGACACCTCTGTGCAGACACTCCTATGCATAAATGCGGCTGCCTATAGCAGTAGGTAGCATCTGCGAGGAGTGGAAATACATCTGATCCAGGAATGAAGTTCAGTGGACGGAGGAGCATATGTGCCAGTACATCTTGTGGAGGAAGATCGCTGGAAAGACCTGGTCCCCGGTTCTGAGTGGGACAAAAGCTCTTCAGCCGACCAACCCATATGGGCTAATCGGCAAGAATCTCAGGTGAGATTATTCCATGGTTGGCTAACCAGTTTTCTCAAATTGTCTATTGAGTGCGCTCTCCCCCTCCTTTCCCCCCCTTGTCCTTTACAGATATCTTCACCACCCAGAGTGGCTTTTAAAGGAGCAGCACCAACTAACATACTTTGTCTATACTTTACATCGGTATTGCCAAGATCGCTCCCTCTGTCGAGTACAGAGGTCAAACAATCCTTTCTTCCTCAACTCACATTGGTTGTCACTTCTGGTTGTAGCCCTCCACTCCCCTCTACACCTTTACTTCCTCCTATACTTCCTACTTCACAGTCAGAAGGAGGAAGAAATGGAAGCAGCAGGAGGAAGTATCAGGATTTAGAGGGGCATGGAGCACTGGTACCAGAGGAAGTGATCAAGATGACTTTGGGGGACACCTGTATACCCTTTATATAAACTGAAAAAACAATCAGACACAATAATTTTGGCTGAAAAAAATCTAAAGTGAGCACAGTTTGTAGTGACATTCTACTCAAACATCATTATGTAAGTAAGTCAGAACCAAACCACAGCAATATTTGTGGGGGGGGGGGGGGGGAAACAGGCTATCCCTCATTATCCTGGGACACTGCAGCTCTCATTCAGTGGCTGAGGATGAGATGAATCCAATGCCTTGATCACCTGGTATATGGTCCCAATGAGCAGTATAAAAACAACTGCCATTTTGTAAATAGATAAATCCATCTTTAATTGCTCTAGCTACTTTACATAGTTACATAGTTACATAGTTACATAGTTATTTTGGTTGAAAAAAGACATACGTCCATCGAGTTCAACCAATATAAAGTACAACACCAGCCTGCTCCCTCACATATCCCTGTTGATCCAGAGGAAGGCGAAAAAACCCTTACAAAGCATGGTCCAATTAGCCCCTAAAGGGAAAAATTCCTTCCCGACTCCAGATGGCAATCAGATAAAATCCCTGGATCAATATCATTAGGCATTACCTAGTAATTGTAGCCATGGATGTCTTTCAACACAAGGAAAGCATCTAAGCTCCCTTTAAATGCAGGTATAGAGTTTGTCATAACGACTTCCTGTGGCAATGCATTCCACATCT
Organism: Hyperolius riggenbachi; assembly: GCF_040937935.1. Taxonomy (NCBI): domain Eukaryota; kingdom Metazoa; phylum Chordata; class Amphibia; order Anura; family Hyperoliidae; genus Hyperolius; species Hyperolius riggenbachi. The sequence continues at coordinate 402,091,733 of NC_090646.1, forward strand.
TAATCACTCTTACTGTAAAGAACCCTTTCCTAAATAAATGGCTAAAACGTTTTTCCTCCATGCGCAGATCATGTCCTCTAGTCCTTTGAGAAGGCCTAGGGACAAAAAGCTCATCCGCCAAGCTATTATATTGCCCTCTGATGTATTTATACATGTTAATTAGATCCCCACTAAGGCGTCTTTTCTCTAAACTAAATAAACCCAGTTTATCTAACCTTTCTTGATAAGTGAGACCTTCCATCCCACGTATCAATTGTGTTGCTCGTCTCTGCACCTGCTCTAAAACTGCAATATCTTTTTTGTAATGTGGTGCCCAGAACTGAATTCCATATTCCAGATGTGGCCTTACTAGAGAGTTAAACAGGGGCAATATTATGCTAGCATCTCAAGTTTTTATTTCCCTTTTAATGCATCCCAAAATTTTGTTAGCTTTAGCTGCAGCTGCTTGGCATTGAGTACGATTATTTAACTTGATGTCAATGAGTACTCCTAAGTACTTCTCCAAGTTTGATGTCCCCAACTGTATCCCATTTATTTTGTATGGTGCTAGACCATTAGTACGTCCAAAATGCATGACTTTACATTTGTCAACATTGAATTTCATCTGCCATGTATGTGCCCATATAGCCATACTATCCAGATCCTGTTGCAATATGACACTATCTTCCTGAGAGTTGATGATTCTGCACAATTTTGTATCATCTGCAAAAATAGCAACAATGCTCACTACTGCATCTACTAGGTCATTAATAAATAAATTGAAGAGCACTGGACCCAGAACAGACCCCTGTGGGACCCCACTGCTAACAGTCTCCCATTTTGAGTACGATCCATTGACCACAACTCTTTGTTTTCTGTCCATTAGCCAGTTCCCTATCCATGAACACTGACTCTTCCCCAGTCCTTGCATCCATTTAGGATGAACGATTGTGAGCTATGGTGGGGGCATATAATGCATACATACATGTCTCTTCTTTCAGACTTAATTCCACACAATGGCCTATGTTGCCTACAAACAGAAGTAAACAGCCAGCTACAGGATTTAGCAGGACATAGTCCTTATTTGCCTCCTGCAATGATGAGGCAAAGTTATTGAAGCAGATTGTGGAATTGAGGCAATGACACTCCACATGTCTCCTGTATCAATAATCACCAGTCTTCTTTCCTTTCCATAGCTGTTACAGCAGAAAAATGAATAGCCTTCCATACAGTACATCAAATGCTTGTCTTGCACATCTGCAGCCACATAGACTACAATGCATGGTCAACTACTTTTCCATTCTGCCTATCCTCTACTACCATGCCCTCAGAAGCCACTATTATCCACAGAAGGGCATTCCTGTCTTGCACAACCATGTAGCCAAGAACACATCCCTGTCACTGCAGTTACACAGTGCAGATGTTCACAGAAATGCCATCAAGCAATCATTGACAGGAGCAGTACATATCTTTATAGAACAGTGGCTGATGGAAATTGAGTGGCTGGTGCAAATCAAGCTGAAAGTGCTATTGTTAGGCTTGGGATCGTCAGAAGAGACACATCCCCCTCCCCCTCCCCCTAGTTTTCACCAGTGCACCCTGTAGAGGTGCGTACACACGCAGTACAAAAGGAAACGATGGGTCTGCCAGACCCTCCCGCTGGTCGGTCTTTAGCCGACAGTATGCACATGTGTACGCGCTGTCTGCGGACTGATAAGGCAGTTTCTGAACGATCTGCTCAGCGGATCATTAAGAAACAGACTTATCAGTCTGCCGACAACGCATACACATGCGCATACTGTCGGCTAAAGACTGCCCAGCGGGAGGGTCCGACGGACCCGTCGTTTCCTTTTGTAGTGCATGTGTACGCACCTTAAGTGAGTATTTGATTGCTACCCCTAGTGAACACCAGACTACTTTGCTGCCAGGTAATCCCAGGCACAGTGGCGTAGCTAAAGAGCCATGGGCCTCGATGCAAGTTTTACACTGGGGCCGTACAAGCACTCTATACATAACAATTGACACGGCGCACCAAAACCTGCCAAGGATAACCACAGTGTCAGAGGTGCAAGCAAGGGTTGGGGAACAGTTTTTTTTAATGATTATTAGCATTTAGAGCATCTATAGAAGTGATTATTATCAGCACAGAACCAATAGAGAGCTAATACAGCAGTTGAGGGAGGGTCCCTTGAGGCCCCTCTATCCCCAGGGCCCCGATATGGTTGCAACCACTGCAACCGCTATTGCTACACCACTGCCCAGGATGTGACACCTTGCTTCAACCAACTGGAATCAAGGTCTTCTGTCTGTATGCCCCTTAGTGCAGACAATCAAGAAACAAATAAGTTGTTTATGGTATAATTTCCTTCAATAGTAAACTCAAGTCAGGTTAGTGCTGGGTGATTAGTAATCAAATAATCAGTTTAGTGTTGAGCTTGGTTAGGGACTGGTAGCATGTGTTGTAATAGGTTAGGTTCAGGAATCTATTAACCACTTCGCCGCTGAGGGGTTTTACCCCCTGACCACCAGAGCAATTTTCACCTTTCAGCGCTCCTTCCATTCATTCGTCTATAACTTTATTATTACTTATCCCAATGACATGAACTATATCTTGTTTTTTTCGCCACCAATTAGGCTTTCTTTAGGTGGGACATTATGCCAAGAATTATTTTTTTCTAAATGTGTTTTAATGGGAAAATAGGAAAAATGTGGGGAAAAAAATAATTATTTTTCAGTTTTCGGCCATTATAGTTTTTAAATAATGCATGCTACTGTAATTAAAACCCATGAAACGTATTTGCCCTTTTGTCCCGGTTATAAAACCATTTAAATTATGTCCCTATCACAATGTTTGGCGCCAATATTTTATTTGGAAATAAAGGTGCATTTTTTTCAGTTTTGCGTCCATCCCTAATTACAAGCCCATAGTTTATAAAGTAACAGTGTTATACCCTCTTGACATAAATATTTAAAAAGTTCAGTCCCTAAGGTAACTATTTATGTATTTTTTTTAATTGTAAATTTTTTAATTACAAAAAAAAAAAAATGGGGAGTGTGGGAGGTAATGAGTTAATTTTATGTGTAAAAGTCATTTATTTGTATGTGAAAAATGTGTAGGGTGTAGTTTACTATTTGGCCACAAGATGGCCACAGTAACTTTTTGTTTTAATGCGACCTCCAAGCTTCCTTCCGGAAGCTTGGAGGAAGAATAAGGAGGCTGGACACGTGAGTTTTTTCTCACAATGATCGCGCTGCCCATAGGAGAGCAGCTGATCATTGCGGGGCTTAGATCAACGAACGGGAATGGATTTTCCCGTTCATTGATCTCTGGGCGAGCGGGCGGCGGCGGTTTTACTAGCGGCGGGCGGCGTGTTTACGAGCGGGAGCGCGGGCAGCGTCGGGAACGCGGAAAGTACGTGTTTCTCCGTCCCTGGTTTTTAAAGGATGGAAAAAGGGGCGGAGAAATACGTACGCGCAGGGGTAAAGTGGTTAAGGGGTGAGGAATGGTGACCTGAGATTGAGACTGAAAATTAAAGAGGATCTGTATTGTTAAAATTGCTCAAAAGTAAACATACCAGTGCGTTAGGGGACATCTCCTATTACCCTCTGTCACAATTTTGCCGCTCCTCGCCGTATTAAAAGTGGTTAAAAACAGTTTTAAAGTTTGTTTGTAAACAAACAAAATGGCCACCAAAACAGGAAGTAGGTTGATGTGCAGTATGTCCACACATAGAAAAATACACCCATACACAAGCAGGCTGTATACAGCATTCCTTTTGAATCTCAAGAGATCATTTGTGTGTTTCTTTCCCCCATGCACTGAAGTTTCAGGCTGCTCTTTTCTTCCTGCAAACAGCTTTGTCCTTGTTTGTAATTCCTCAGTATGTGAAAGACCAGCCAGCTCAGAGGACGATTTATCCAGCTTGTAAAAGATAAGAGAGAAGAGAGAAGCTGCTCTAATCTAAATAACACACAGGCAGTGTGCAGAGAGGGGCCTGGAATTGTGAGTTCATAGCAGAACCACAACACTGAAGAACTTGGCAGCCTTCCAGACACAGGCCGACAAGTCTGACAGGGGAAAGATACATTGATTTATTACAGAGACAGTGATAGTATAAAGTGCTGCAGTTAGCCAGAACACATTAGAATAGCTTTTGGAACTTGTAGGATGATAAAAAACAGGATGCAATTTTTGTTACGGAGTCTCTTTAAGGTGGGTGATTGGTATCAGAAAAGGACTAGGTGAAAGTTAGTGGTTAAGTTGTGAAGGTTTTGAACTACTTTTTCTAAAAGAATCTAAATTTACTGTTCCATAAACGACTAATTTCTTTTAATCTATTTAAAATTAAGCAACCTTTTTGTTTGCAAAAATGATCATGCCTGATTTAAAATAACTCATATTTAAGTCCATAGCTTAATTTTGGAATTGTTTCACTGTATTATTATTATTTAGTATTTATATAGTGCAAACATCTTCCGCAGATCTGTATTGTATGAACACAATCTTAAGCCCCATGTAGACGGAGCGATCCGGCGGCTCGATTAGCCGCCGGATCGACTCTTCCGCATCCCCGCGCGTACCCGCCGCGTCCCCACACGTCCGCGCATGTGTCAGATTCGATACCCGCTCGTCCCCACCCCCGCCGCTTATCTTCCGCTCGATTCCCCGCTATTGTCCGCTGGCGGGGAACGAGCGGTGAAATCGGACCTGTCAGATGTTATCAATTGAGCCGCATCAGCGGCTCGATTGATAAGACAAATCAGCACGTGTAGACCCAGCTTTACATGTGCACCGGAATCTGGGCCTTTTATTTCCAATACACTAAGCAAGATTGTAGCCTAGGTCAGTGGAGCACTTGCTGCAGATCAGAGATGTGTACTGCGAATACAAGTATGGTAGCAAACCATTTTGTACATTAACAATGAACTGCTCAGAATTATTTGTATCTCGCCCACCACAACCACCACTGTACCATAAGCAACCTCAGAAGTGAGTAATTGCTGCCTGTGTATCCACTATCCCAAGGACTTTATATAATACAAAAATATATAATAAATATATATATATATATATATATTTGCTGTGCTGGCTTGTGTGACGCAGAGCAAAGCAAAAAGGACAACAAGAATATGTGAATTCCAAAGATTCCTAGAACATTCAATTGTAATTCTGTACAAAATGCACATTCTTATCTTTCATAGTTCCATTTTCATTATTCTGCTTGTGAAATGCCTAAAAGATGTATTGTCTAGTTAGTTCAAAAATGTATTTTCTTAGATTTTTTTCCTCCTCAGAAAGCTAATTTAAAATAATGAATTAATTGTAGAGACATTTACATTTCTTCTTTTTTCCATTACCAAATGGAACATAGTATTGAATTACTGGTGGAGCAGACTATTTTAAGTCTGCTCGCCCCTACTGTTTTTCTACTTTTCTGCTGTGTCAGGAGAACAAGTCTCTATAATGAATGCTAAGGCACTATTGTTATCATTAGAACTTTGAAAGTGTAAATTGCCACTAGCAGACTTCTTTATGAAAATGAATGGAGATGTCGCAAACCCGCGGATTTTTGTTCATGTACCTCGAACGCGAACTTGCAAAAAAGTTCGCGACCCGGCAAATCATGCTAGCCGCAATAGACTTCAATGGGCAGACGAAATTTCAAAACTACAAAAACTCATTCTGGCCACAAAAGTGATGGAAAAGATGTTTCAAGGGGTCTAACACCTGGAGGGGGCATGGCGGAGTGGGATACATGCCAAAAGTCCCCGGGTAAATTCCTGATCTGACGCAGAGCAGGGTTATAATCTCTAAAGGGCAGAAATCATATTGCATTCCTAAATTGGAGGCCTAAAGTGCTTGAAAACATCTTGTGTGTGTATACATCAATCAGTTAGTGTAATTAGTGTACTGCTTCACACTGACAGACCAAACTCACTGTGTAATGCACCGCAAACAGCTGTTTGTGTAGTGATGGCCGTGCTGGACTGGTGCGCACCATGGTGAGAGTGCAGGTGATGGCAGTTTTCAAGCCCATATGGTCGGGCTGAGGTAGCTCAATGACAGAACAACAGTGACTGAGTGCCCAGCTCATCGAATTTGGTCTGTCCACAATGAAGCAACAACCTTATTATCTTCTTGGGTCAGGTGTGCCCCCAACACACTCATATAGCCGGCCATTGCTTCATTGTGATACGCAAGCCCCTTCACCGCGGCAAGATAATGATCACGAAGGGGAATTGACATATGTACATGCCTTTTGTTTTGTTGTTGCAGCTGCAGTGCAGCCAGAAAAATTAGGCAGGCATGTACACGCACCAGAAAAATTATTATAGCGGCCACTGCTAGCAGTGGCCTTAAAAATTCAGGAAATCACCTGGAGTCCTGGACCCTGTTGGTGGTGGCGGAGAAGGCAGTCAAGCAGCCTGCCGGCAGAGATGCTGTGTGGGGATCGACTTAGTCTTGGGGCAGGCAGTCACACAGCGTGCAGACAGAGATGCTGTGTGCGCGGACTGACTTAGTCTTCGGGCAGGCCTGACTGTGCTTTGCAGACCAGGCATCCATGGTCAGATGGTCCCTTGACTCAATGCTGTGTGACAGAGGTGACACCACTTGCCTTTCAACATCACAGTACAGTTTGAGTATCGCCTTTTTTGAGAAATAATTGTGGCCTGGTATCTTCCACTGCGGTGTGGGGCTTGCTTTTGTGTGCTACTTTTCCTCAGGTGGTCGTCCTATTGCAGTTTGTGCTATTTCATCATGTGCCTTCGTAAGGTAGTTGTCCCTACGCGGATCTTGGTCTTTCCATGGATCAATTTTTTGTAGCAGAGAGTACAGATGGCATTGCTCTTATCTGAGGCAGACACACAAAAAAATGTCTACACCTCTGAGCCCTGGGATGATGGCACTTTGGTGATGGCTGCCGACAGAGTGTTACGTGGGGTGCCAGATTCTGAGCAGGAGGAGGAAGATATATCACGCTTCCGTGCGGAAGCTGAGGAAGATAAGGTGTTCTGTGTTAAATTGTCAACTACGTCCTGACAATATTGGGGGTTGATGGCACGTGCCTTCTTCTGAACACTGTACTTTGGTCAAGAGCCACACGAAATCACGACAGCATGACCTTGAACAGACCAGCTGGGTGGCCTGGCTCTGACTCTGCCTTTTGTTTTGTCCATATTGGGGGGGATGAAGTGAAAGGTATGCACTGACTTGACTAATACAATGTGCAGTCACACAGATGTAGTGAAAGGTATGCAGTGACTGCTGGTATAACAATGTGCAGTCACACCGCTGCAGTGAAAAGGTTGCAGTGACTGCTGGTATAACAATGTGCAGTCACACGGGTGCAGTGAAAATGGATGCACTGACTGCTGGTATATAAAACAGCGTGCGGTCACTCAGATACAGTGAAAGTTATGCCATGACGGGTGTATAAAACTGTGTGTGGTCACACAGATGCAGTGAAAGGTATGCAGTGACTGGTATATAAAACAGCGTGCGGTCACACAGATACAGTGAAAGGTATGCTGTGACTGCTATATAAAACAGCGTGCGGTCACACAGGTGCAGTGAAAGGTATGCAGTGACTGGTATTATAATACAATGTGCAGTAGTCACACTAGGCACTGAATGTGCTGGGCCGGGCACAGTATAGCAATTAGCAAGAACCAGACAGACAGGGCTGTATATGCAGTGTCAGTGGGCCACACAAAAAAACACATCACAAGAACATTAGCTCTCAAAAGAGCTGTTTTGGTGGTGCTTTTCAGCAACAAGTATCAGCAAGGAGCAAGCTAACAAGAGCCTAACTAAGATTGTCCTATCTCTGCAGCAACCTCTCTCCCTTCTCTCACTAAAACATCAGCACAAAGAGTGAGAACATGGCTGATGCTGCTGCCTTATATTAGTGGGGGGGGCTCCAGGAGGGAGTGCAGCCTGATTGGCTGCCATGTGTCTGCAGACTGTGATGTAGTGGGTCAAAGTTTAGCCCAATGATGTAGTATAGGGGACGGGTCGAACTCGCATAAAGTTCACGATTCGACAGGAAGGCGAACCCGCGTTGTTTGCGGGAATAAGTTTGCGTGCGAACCATTCAGGACATCTCTAAAAATCAATATATATCCCACTGTAGCTGTCAACTTGTATTTTAGAAATGTGACCTAGTAAACCACAGATGTTTATTTTCTCTTGATGAAATACATTATTTTATGCCTAAAGATGTTTAATTAGATGCTAATAATTACAATGGACAGTGCTTCATACATAATGAGAGTTGCGCTGTTTGTGCAAATCCAATTATCTTGCTTGTGTAATTTTTCAAGCAGTTCATGAATGAAGTTAGCGGGAATTGATTTTTATTGTTTTTTTTTCACAAGGTGTCACTTTCCGCTAACTTAAAATTAAAAACAATGGTGCATGAGCCAGCCTGGGGCCCCGGGAACTCTCACTGCCCGGGGCCCCAGAACCAGCATCTAACACCATGGGCCTGATTCACAAAGCGGTGCTAACAGTTAGCACGCTAGTGAAAAGCCCTTTATCATGCCTAAACTCTGTTTAGACATGATAAGTTTAGGTGTAATAAGTTTAGGTGTGATAAGTTTTTAGGCGTGATAAGTTTAAGCACCAACTGTGTTAGCACCGCAGTGCACAGCTGATCAAAAGTTTTGCGCTAGCAAAGTCTGGTGCACTTTGCATAGAATTTAATGGCGCTGCTTTGCGTGCGGGACTTTGCGCGTGATCTAAACTTATCTAAACTTATCATGCCTAAACTTATCATGCCTAAACTTATCATGCCTAAACTGAGTTTAGGCATGATAAAAATGGTTATCACGCCTAAAGTCTTTAACTGGCTTATCACCGCTTTGTGAATCGAGCCCCATATGTGAGCGCAGCCAAACCCTTGGAGCTGCCACCCCCAAGGCCTGTCTCCTACTGCTCTAAAACTTACCAAACACACAAATGGAGAAACTCACTCCCAAACAGTTCTCTGCTGCTTTATAAAGCCTGCAGGCTGCTTATAAGCCAATGAGAAGTGCACACATATATTACACCTAGCTTGCAGTGATTAATCAAACAGAAGTTGAGCAAGTCAGCCAGTCAGTTGGAGAGGGCTTCAGTTGCATATAGACAATGGCTATATGACCAGCAGGGGGCACCAGCGTGCAGGATATTCCCTCTCATCTGCCCCCCTCCTAACTAAACTGCATGGGATACTACAATAATTCTCCATTTGTGTGTTTGGTAAGTTTTAGAGCAGTAGGAGACAGGCCTTGGGGGTGGCAGCTCCAAGGGTTTGGCTGCGCTCACATATGGTGTTAGATGCTGGTTCTGGGGCCCCGGGCAGTGAGAAGCCCTCTCCAACTGACTGGCTGACTTGCTCAGCTTCTGTTTGATTAATCACTGCAAGCTAGGTGTAATATATGTGTGCACTTCTCATTGGCTTATAAGCAGCCTGCAGGCTTTATAAAGCAGCAGAGAACTGTTTGGGAGTGAGTTTCTCCATTTGTGTGTTCGGTAAGTTTTAGAGCAGTAGGAGACAGGCCTTGGGGGTGGCAGCTCCAAGGGTTTGGCTGCGCTCACATATGGTGTTAGATGCTGGTTCTGGGGCCCCGGGCAGTGAGAGTTCCCGGGGCCCCAGGCTGGCTCATGCACCATTGTTTTTAATTTTATTGTAGTATCCCATGCAGTTTAGTTAGGAGGGGGGCAGATGAGAGGGAATATCCTGCACGCTGGTGCCCCCTGCTGGTCATATAGCCATTGTCTATATGCAACTGAAGCCCTCTCCAACTGACTGGCTGACTTGCTCAGCTTCTGTTTGATTAATCACTGCAAGCTAGGTGTAATATATGTGTGCACTTCTCATTGGCTTATAAGCAGCCTGCAGGCTTTATAAAGCAGCAGAGAACTGTTTGGGAGTGAGTTTCTCCATTTGTGTGTTTGGTAAGTTTTAGAGCAGTAAGAGACAGGCCTTGGGGGTAGCAGCTCCAAGGGTTTGGCTGCGCTCACATATGGTGTTAGATGCTGGTTCTGGGGCCCCGGGCAGTGAGAGTTCCCGAGGCCCCAGAATGGCTCATGCACCATTGTTTTTAATTTTATTGTAGTATCCCATGCAGTTTAGTTAGGAGGGGGGCAGATGAGAGGGAATATCCTGCACGCTGGTGCCCCCTGCTGGTCATATAGCCATTGTCTATATGCAACTGAAGCCCTCTCCAACTGACTGGCTGACTTGCTCAGCATCTGTTTGATTAATCACTGCAAGCTAGGTGTAATATATGTGTGCACTTCTCATTGGCTTATAAGCAGCCTGCAGGATTTATAAAGCAGCAGAGAACTGTTTGGGAGTGAGTTTCTCCATTTGTGTGTTTGGTAAGTTTTAGAGCAGTAGGAGACAGGCCTTGGGGGTGGCAGCTCCAAGGGTTTGGCTGCGCTCACATATGGTGTTAGATGCTGGTTCTGGGGCCCCGGGCAGTGAGAGTTCCCGAGGCCCCAGGCTGGCTCATGCACCATTGTTTTTAATTTTATTGTAGTATCCCATGCAGTTTAGTTAGGAGGGGGGCAGATGAGAGGGAATATCCTGCACGCTGGTGCCCCCTGCTGGTCATATAGCCATTGTCTATATGCAACTGAAGCCCTCTCCAACTGACTGGCTGACTTGCTCAGCTTCTGTTTGATTAATCACTGCAAGCTAGGTGTAATATATGTGTGCACTTCTCATTGGCTTATAAGCAGCCTGCAGGCTTTATAAAGCAGCAGAGAACTGTTTGGGAGTGAGTTTCTCCATTTGTGTGTTTGGTAAGTTTTAGAGCAGTAGGAGACAGGCCTTGGGGGTGGCAGCTCCAAGGCTGGTTCTGGGGCCCCGGGCAGTGAGAGTTCCCGGGGCCCCAGGATGGCTCATGCACCATTGTTTTTAATTTTATTGTAGTATCCCATGCAGTTTAGTTAGGAGGGGGGCAGATGCGAGGGAATATCCTGCACGCTGGTGCCCCCTGCTGGTTATATAGCCATTGTCTATATGCAACTGAAGCCCTCTCCAACTGACTGGCTGACTTGCTCGGCTTCTGTTTGATTAATCACTGCAAGCTAGGTGTAATATATGTGTGCACTTCTCATTGGCTTATAAGCAGCCTGCAGGATTTATAAAGCAGCAGAGAACTGTTTGGGAGTGAGTTTCTCCATTTGTGTGTTTGGTAAGTTTTAGAGCAGTAGGAGACAGGCCTTGGGGGTGGCAGCTCCAAGGGTTTGGCTGCGCTCACATATGGTGTTAGATGCTGGTTCTGGGGCCCCGGGCAGTGAGAGTTCCCGAGGCCCCAGGCTGGCTCATGCACCATTGTTTTTAATTTTATTGTAGTATCCCGTGCAGTTTAGTTAGGAGGGGGGCAGATGAGAGGGAATATCCTGCACGCTGGTGCCCCCTGCTGGTCATATAGCCATTGTCTATATGCAACTGAAGCCCTCTCCAACTGACTGGCTGACTTGCTCAGCTTCTGTTTGATTAATCACTGCAAGCTAGGTGTAATATATGTGTGCACTTCTCATTGGCTTATAAGCAGCCTGCAGGCTTTATAAAGCAGCAGAGAACTGTTTGGGAGTGAGTTTCTCCATTTGTGTGTTTGGTAAGTTTTAGAGCAGTAGGAGACAGGCCTTGGGGGTGGCAGCTCCAAGGCTGGTTCTGGGGCCCCGGGCAGTGAGAGTTCCCGGGGCCCCAGGATGGCTCATGCACCATTGTTTTTAATTTTATTGTAGTATCCCATGCAGTTTAGTTAGGAGGGGGGCAGATGCGAGGGAATATCCTGCACGCTGGTGCCCCCTGCTGGTTATATAGCCATTGCCTATATGCAACTGAAGCCCTCTCCAACTGACTGGCTGACTTGCTCAGCTTCTGTTTGATTAATCACTGCAAGCTAGGTGTAATATATGTGTGCACTTCTCATTGGCTTATAAGCAGCCTGCAGGCTTTATAAAGCAGCAGAGAACTGTTTGGGAGTGAGTTTCTCCATTTGTGTGTTTGGTAAGTTTTAGAGCAGTAGGAGACAGGCCTTGGGGGTGGCAGCTCCAAGGGTTTGGCTGCGCTCACATATGGTGTTAGATGCTGGTTCTGGGGCCCCGGGCAGTGAGAGTTCCTGGGGCCCCAGAATGGCTCATGCACCATTGTTTTTAATTTTATTGTAGTATCCCATGCAGTTTAGTTAGGAGGGGGGCAGATGAGAGGGAATATCCTGCACGCTGGTGCCCCCTGCTGGTCATATAGCCATTGTCTATATGCAACTGAAGCCCTCTCCAACTGACTGGCTGACTTGCTCAGCTTCTGTTTGATTAATCACTGCAAGCTAGGTGTAATATATGTGTGCACTTCTCATTGGCTTATAAGCAGCCTGCAGGATTTATAAAGCAGCAGAGAACTGTTTGGGAGTGAGTTTCTCCATTTGTGTGTTTGGTAAGCTTTAGAGCAGTAGGAGACAGGCCTTGGGGGTGGCAGCTCCAAGGGTTTGGCTGCGCTCACATATGGTGTTAGATGCTGGTTCTGGGGCCCCGGGCAGTGAGAGTTCCCGAGGCCCCAGGCTGGCTCATGCACCATTGTTTTTAATTTTATTGTAGTATCCCATGCAGTTTAGTTAGGAGGGGGGCAGATGCGAGGGAATATCCTGCACGCTGGTGCCCCCTGCTGGTTATATAGCCATTGCCTATATGCAACTGAAGCCCTCTCCAACTGACTGGCTGACTTGCTCAGCTTCTGTTTGATTAATCACTGCAAGCTAGGTGTAATATATGTGTGCACTTCTCATTGGCTTATAAGCAGCCTGCAGGCTTTATAAAGCAGCAGAGAACTGTTTGGGAGTGAGTTTCTCCATTTGTGTGTTTGGTAAGTTTTAGAGCAGTAGGAGACAGGCCTTGGGGGTGGCAGCTCCAAGGGTTTGGCTGCGCTCACATATGGTGTTAGATGCTGGTTCTGGGGCCCCGGGCAGTGAGAGTTCCCGGGGCCCCAGAATGGCTCATGCACCATTGTTTTTAATTTTATTGTAGTATCCCATGCAGTTTAGTTAGGAGGGGGGCATATGAGAGGGAATATCCTGCACGCTGGTGCCCCCTGCTGGTCATATAGCCATTGTCTATATGCAACTGAAGCCCTCTCCAACTGACTGGCTGACTTGCTCAGCTTCTGTTTGATTAATCACTGCAAGCTAGGTGTAATATATGTGTGCACTTCTCATTGGCTTATAAGCAGCCTGCAGGATTTATAAAGCAGCAGAGAACTGTTTGGGAGTGAGTTTCTCCATTTGTGTGTTTGGTAAGTTTTAGAGCAGTAGGAGACAGGCCTTGGGGGTGGCAGCTCCAAGGGTTTGGCTGCGCTCACATATGGTGTTAGATGCTGGTTCTGGGGCCCCGGGCAGTGAGAGTTCCCGAGGCCCCAGGCTGGCTCATGCACCATTGTTTTTAATTTTATTGTAGTATCCCGTGCAGTTTAGTTAGGAGGGGGGCAGATGAGAGGGAATATCCTGCACGCTGGTGCCCCCTGCTGGTCATATAGCCATTGTCTATATGCAACTGAAGCCCTCTCCAACTGACTGGCTGACTTGCTCAGCTTCTGTTTGATTAATCACTGCAAGCTAGGTGTAATATATGTGTGCACTTCTCATTGGCTTATAAGCAGCCTGCAGGCTTTATAAAGCAGCAGAGAACTGTTTGGGAGTGAGTTTCTCCATTTGTGTGTTTGGTAAGTTTTAGAGCAGTAGGAGACAGGCCTTGGGGGTGGCAGCTCCAAGGCTGGTTCTGGGGCCCCGGGCAGTGAGAGTTCCCGGGGCCCCAGGATGGCTCATGCACCATTGTTTTTAATTTTATTGTAGTATCCCATGCAGTTTAGTTAGGAGGGGGGCAGATGCGAGGGAATATCCTGCACGCTGGTGCCCCCTGCTGGTTATATAGCCATTGCCTATATGCAACTGAAGCCCTCTCCAACTGACTGGCTGACTTGCTCAGCTTCTGTTTGATTAATCACTGCAAGCTAGGTGTAATATATGTGTGCACTTCTCATTGGCTTATAAGCAGCCTGCAGGCTTTATAAAGCAGCAGAGAACTGTTTGGGAGTGAGTTTCTCCATTTGTGTGTTTGGTAAGTTTTAGAGCAGTAGGAGACAGGCCTTGGGGGTGGCAGCTCCAAGGGTTTGGCTGCGCTCACATATGGTGTTAGATGCTGGTTCTGGGGCCCCGGGCAGTGAGAGTTCCCGGGGCCCCAGAATGGCTCATGCACCATTGTTTTTAATTTTATTGTAGTATCCCGTGCAGTTTAGTTAGGAGGGGGGCAGATGAGAGGGAATATCCTGCACGCTGGTGCCCCCTGCTGGTCATATAGCCATTGTCTATATGCAACTGAAGCCCTCTCCAACTGACTGGCTGACTTGCTCAGCTTCTGTTTGATTAATCACTGCAAGCTAGGTGTAATATATGTGTGCACTTCTCATTGGCTTATAAGCAGCCTGCAGGATTTATAAAGCAGCAGAGAACTGTTTGGGAGTGAGTTTCTCCATTTGTGTGTTTGGTAAGTTTTAGAGCAGTAGGAGACAGGCCTTGGGGGTGGCAGCTCCAAGGGTTTGGCTGCGCTCACATATGGTGTTAGATGCTGGTTCTGGGGCCCCGGGCAGTGAGAGTTCCCGAGGCCCCAGGCTGGCTCATGCACCATTGTTTTTAATTTTATTGTAGTATCCCGTGCAGTTTAGTTAGGAGGGGGGCAGATGAGAGGGAATATCCTGCACGCTGGTGCCCCCTGCTGGTCATATAGCCATTGTCTATATGCAACTGAAGCCCTCTCCAACTGACTGGCTGACTTGCTCAGCTTCTGTTTGATTAATCACTGCAAGCTAGGTGTAATATATGTGTGCACTTCTCATTGGCTTATAAGCAGCCTGCAGGCTTTATAAAGCAGCAGAGAACTGTTTGGGAGTGAGTTTCTCCATTTGTGTGTTTGGTAAGTTTTAGAGCAGTAGGAGACAGGCCTTGGGGGTGGCAGCTCCAAGGCTGGTTCTGGGGCCCCGGGCAGTGAGAGTTCCCGGGGCCCCAGGATGGCTCATGCACCATTGTTTTTAATTTTATTGTAGTATCCCATGCAGTTTAGTTAGGAGGGGGGCAGATGCGAGGGAATATCCTGCACGCTGGTGCCCCCTGCTGGTTATATAGCCATTGCCTATATGCAACTGAAGCCCTCTCCAACTGACTGGCTGACTTGCTCAGCTTCTGTTTGATTAATCACTGCAAGCTAGGTGTAATATATGTGTGCACTTCTCATTGGCTTATAAGCAGCCTGCAGGCTTTATAAAGCAGCAGAGAACTGTTTGGGAGTGAGTTTCTCCATTTGTGTGTTTGGTAAGTTTTAGAGCAGTAGGAGACAGGCCTTGGGGGTGGCAGCTCCAAGGGTTTGGCTGCGCTCACATATGGTGTTAGATGCTGGTTCTGGGGCCCCGGGCAGTGAGAGTTCCCGGGGCCCCAGAATGGCTCATGCACCATTGTTTTTAATTTTATTGTAGTATCCCGTGCAGTTTAGTTAGGAGGGGGGCAGATGAGAGGGAATATCCTGCACGCTGGTGCCCCCTGCTGGTCATATAGCCATTGTCTATATGCAACTGAAGCCCTCTCCAACTGACTGGCTGACTTGCTCAGCTTCTGTTTGATTAATCACTGCAAGCTAGGTGTAATATATGTGTGCACTTCTCATTGGCTTATAAGCAGCCTGCAGGCTTTATAAAGCAGCAGAGAACTGTTTGGGAGTGAGTTTCTCCATTTGTGTGTTTGGTAACTTTCCTCTAACTTGTGACAAAAAATAAAATCTTCTATGAACTCACCATAGTCCTAACAGAATACCTTGGAGTGTCTTCTTTCTAAAATGGGGTCATTTGTGGGGTTATTATACTCCCCAAGATACAGGACAATATGAGCATAGTTTAGAAGGGCACAGGGAGTAACACCACCTCTAGTCTTCCTCATAGACAGACACAGAATTTCATGGGTACACAGATTAAAAATTAGAATTTTCTTGAAAATGTCTTTTCACACGCCTTTCCAAAAATTATCAATCATGTTCTTATTTGTGCAAAAATGTGTTTTCTCGTGCCCTTATATTTTTGCCAATATTATCACCTGGGCAAAAATTACAGCATAGCAAAAATGGCCATATTTACTCATCGGTACCTTCAACTTAAAGCGGAATATAACCCTGCATTTCAACTTTGCTCTAAAACATTATTTACAGCAAATTATATGCAACCAGCAATTTTTTTTTACTAGACCAGCATTGGAAGGGTTACACACAGAGCTTTAGAGTTCCGTGGAAAGAAAAGCTGCAGCAGCCGAAGTTTAGATAGATACATTTAAGTAAATACAGTATGCTTAAGTTATATGCAGTAAATATTTAAGTAAATATGCTTAAGTTATATGCAGGGTTATATTCCGCTTTAATGCCACAAACATGGAGGCAGAGAGCCCACAGCAATTTGACCGGTATGCAAGTAGCACAGCGTGAGTTGCGCATATAGTACATTTTGCATCATGTACACACTACGCGTGTTGTATACATAACATGAGTTGTACTATGTATGCCACACACATTGGCTATCATTCATAAAGCGTTCCCGCATGCGGAAATGCTAAAAACAGCCGACTTTACCGACCACCAAGCAAAATGTGTATTCATAAAGGCTGTTTCTGCATGCGAAGCGGACTTTCCCGAGCAGAGCGATAAAGTACCGCATTATGCGGTGATTCCATGCGGAAATGTAACAAAATATCAATTCATAAAAACTAATGCAGGCGGTATGTGGACGGGGATTACCGCTCCCCTGGATGTAGCGATAGGCATGCAGAGTACACGTAAGTGAATGGGAAAGACCTCCCAAGCAGCAGCAGAGAGAACACCGCATGGAGGGACTCGGCCAGCTTCTCCTGTTTCGATAGCCTACAGCGGGATATCTCCGCACTCCTACCGCAACAGGCAACATTTTTATGAATGACCACCCTAGAAGGCTGAAATACCGACAGCGGTGTTTCCCCGCACTGATTTCATTTACCGACAGCACTTCTATGAATGATAGCCATTGAGTTGGTGACATAAACAGCAGTCTAATTGTTGTGCGCTGTCTGTACATGGCAATTTTACCAAAATGTAGTGAATCGACTCCAAAATACCAGAAATTTCACAGAATTTCACCTATACTAATTTATGCTGCCATCTTTGAATATCCTATAGCAACAGTAGTTTTTAGCAACTTTTGTTTCATTACTTATAAACTTCCCTAAAATATCCACTTCAGCCCCTATTATGGTTTTGTATTGTGGTGTTAATTTGAATGGACTTGTTGTACATCTTATATCTGTAAAGTTGCCAACATTTAAAAAGTTTGCAGCTACTAACAAGAATAAAATGTTCCTATAAAAATCCATATTACAAGTTGCCATTCAGTATCCAATCCAGTCAAACGTCACTGAAATGTCTTTAATTCTTTTGGGATCCATAGGTTCTGGACCCTTAAAGTGGTCTGAAACTCTGACATAACATTCAAAAAAATGTGTTTACCTACTTTTTATTACTCATACAGCTTTCATGTTTGCTTTTGTACATAAGTAATATTGTCTGTTTACAAATATATACGTTTATCGTACCCTGAAAGCTGGCATTGCATTTTATTCAAATTGCATTTTATTATATATGAACATCTTCTAATGAGCTTTTCTGAACTGTGTGTGTGTGTTTGTGTGTCTGAAGCACAGAGAGCTCCTTTTCACCTGTTACACTGTGTTTACGCACATTGGGCTCAATTCTGGTAGGGGTTTACATTAAATACCGAACAGTAGGGAAAATACCGCATTCATTATTTATTAACTTATTTTTAAATTCTGGTATATTTTTCCGCATTACAATGTAGTTTGTTAAATTACCGCCAGAGAGAGAGAAAGCGTGCGGAAATTGGTGCGGTATTTTCCCTACTGTTAGAAATATGAGCACCCCCGCTCCGTCCCACTACCTTCCAATGCCCTCTCTCTATCCCCCGCTGAAAGATATGAGTGGTCCTCCCTCCTTTCCCCAACCTTCCCGCTTCCACCCGCTTCCCCCTCCGAAAGCCCCGGCACCTCTGTACAAATGAGCAGGAGTAGTATTACTCACCGTAACCCTCTCTCTCTCCAGCAGTGATCGCGGAACCCCATCTCCTCCTCTGCTGATCAACTCCGGGCTGCCGTTCACATTACCGGGGGACGCGGTTCGGTATTTAATGTAAACCCCTACCAGAATAGGGGTCAGCAGGGGTAGAGAGGGGGCAACCGGAGGTAGCTGGATGGGGGGGGGCGGGATCGGGGATGAGATTGGCAGCAGATTTCCCCACAAATTTCCCCCCAGCCTCTCATGGTGCTGCGACCCCCCTCCCGAACTCCTGCCTCTCATGGTGCTGCGACCCCCTCCCGACCCCCAGCCTCTCATGGTGCTGAGACCCCCCTCCTGACCCCCAGCCTCTCATGGTGCTGTGACCCCCTCCTGACCCCCAGCCTCTCATGGTGCTGCGACCCCCCCACCTCTCATGGTGCTGCGACCCCCTCCCGACCCCAGCCTCTTATGGTGCTGAGACCCCCCCCCCCATCCTGACCCTCAGCCTCTCATGGTGCTGCAACCCCCCCACCTCTCATGGTGCTGCGACCCCCTCCCGACCCCCAGCCTCTCATGGTGATGCAATCCCCCTCCCAGCCCCCAGCCTCTCATGATGCTGCAACCCCCCTCCCAACCCCCAGCCTCTAAATGTGCTGCGGCTCCCAGCCTTGATGTTATAAGTAAAAGTGCTCAAACCCTCTTCATCTCTACCCTCCCCCCTTTCCGCCGCTGCACCCCGCAAAATCACACCGGATCCCCGGTGTTTGTATCGGTGCTACTACTCATCATTATGGCTCTCTCCTGCTATGAACGCGCACCCTCCTCCGTACAGTTCTAGCTGTTTACCGTAATGGGGATGTGGCTTGATGATGATGACGTCATCAAGCCGCGTCACCGGTACAGTAAACAGCTGGAGCTGTATGGAGGAGGGTGCGCGTTCATAGCAGGAGAGAGCCATAATGATGAGTAGTAGCACCAATACAACTTATAGTGCCGCAAGGGGATCCGGTGTGAGTGTGTGTGCGGGGGGTGGGGGGGCTGGGGTTGAGATGAAGAGGGTTTGTGCAATTTTACTTATCATAAGAACATAGAGGCGGTGGGAGCACTGTTAGAGGGGGGGAGTGGAGCAGTATGAGAGGCTGAGGTCGGAGCAGTATGAGAGGTTGAGGTTGTGAGGGGGGGGGTCAGAGCAGTATTAGAGGCGGGGGTCGGAGCACTTACTTTTAGGGCTGGTGGTTGGGAGGGGGTTTGGAGAACTTACTTTTTGGGCCGGTTCCACTACAAAGTGATGCAAATGCAGCTACTTCTCCCAATGCGGAAGTCAATGGTGGAGATGGGACGCGGATGCGGCCGTGCGAGAATCTGCAGCATGCTGCAGATTCTTGGATCGCTCCGCTCCGCACAACATGCACGCAGTGGAAACTCTTCCATTGCCGTGCATGTGTTTCAGGACACCCGCGGTGCGATGCGGCTATGTAGCCACATCGCACCATTCCTAATGGAAACGGGCCCTTAGAGGCTGGGGGTAGGAGCACTTTTATTTTTAGAGACGGGGGGGGGGGGGGGGGGGGCTCGGAGCACAGAACAAGCTGAAAAGGCTCCATGTTATGTGACAGATATCACAATTCTGTCACAACACTGCATTTATCATGTGGTAGAGGTAGGTCTAACTATGTGAGGTAAAAGACATGCAAACACGCACCTTATTTCACTTCAGAATTCAAGTGTGAGGTATTTCACTACTAAATACCACACATTTTTAGTAGAAAACTTCCACATGAATTACCTCATGAAATTACATGAGGTAAAACTTTACTTAAACTACCAGAATTCAAAAGTTGATTTTCCTCATGAGGTAAACTTAATTCCATGAGGTAATTATTTACTAAACGCTACCAGAATTGAGCCCTTTGTAACAAGATTGGAATGTAAACAAAGATACTGTTATCTACAGTTTGGATGTGGATTGAAGCTGAATAGCAGGAGAAAATGCTTTTGTTTAACCATTTCAGTGATGTTCTGCTAAAAACAAATTCTGGGATAGTAGCTTTCAAGCTGTGAGGAATCTTTTAGAGCAAAGTAGAAATGCTGGCTTTCAGACCACTTTAAATGATATCTGAGGTGAAAAGAAGCTCATGAGAAAAAGCATTGGATCTATCCTCAGTCTCCAAAAAATGAGTTTTTTAGATATCCAACAGTTTTATTTTATATTTAAATCTAGTTTGTAAATGTTTACTGTTTCATTGTCTCTGCTCACTGTCTGACACCTTCATTGAAGTATGCCAGAAACAAATTCATTAATGACCTTTTTTTTATCTCTTTCCAACTTTCAGAAGCCATTTACTAACTGTTTTATGGCTGTGATTACTTATCAGTGTGAATTATACTATAGATTGACCCAGTCCGACCAGGGCAGAAACTGTCACTTGCATACCTGATGATTAACTTTTTCAGGCAGAGAAAGAAAAAAAGGAACACCGCCTAGTTATTTGTGTGCATGGCACTGTACATACTAGGGGTGGGACGACGAATCCTGCGAATCCACGAATCCCTCGAATATTAGGAAATATTCAAGATTTGTGGATTCGAATCCCGACGCCATTTTCCGCTATACGAATCCGCCGAATCCCGACGCCGCATCGCCACGCATCCGCCGCTCGCACTCCTCCTCCTCCAACCTCCCCTGACTCCCCCGCGCCTCCTCCGCTCGCCCCCCCCCCCCCCCCCCCGCCCGCATAGTTAGCATCCACTCACCTATCCATAGTGGAGCGCAGAGCGGCAGACCTCTCGCTGACTTCCTGGTTCCTACTAGTGACCGGCTCTTACAATGACGTCATCAGTGAGAGCCGGTCCGGCCACTAGAGGGAACAAGGAAGTAACGAAGAGGTCTGCTGCTCTGCGCTCCACGGGAAAGGTGAGTTGATTCTTATGCAGGGGTGAGCGGAGGAGGCACGGGGGACGGAGGGGGCCGTGGGTGGGTTGGCGGTGAGTGGAGGAGACACGGGGGGGGGGGGTTCTACCTACCTACCTACCGGACACTATCCTTACCCACCTACCTACAGGCCGAAATACCTACCTACCTACAGGTCGCTATACCTACCTACCTACCTACAGGCCGCTATACCTACCTACCTACAGGCCCCTATACCTACCTAAAGGCCCCCTATACCTACCTAAAGGCCCCCTATACGTACCTACCTACCTACCTAAAGGCCCCTATACCTACGTACCTACCTACCTAAAGGCCCCTATACCTACCTACCTACCTACCTATCTAAAGGCCCCTATACCTACCTACCTACCTACAGGCCACTATACCTACCTACAGGCCTCAATACCTACCTACCTACCCACCTAACTACAGGCCCCCTATACGTACCTCATGAAACGTGGAATAAATTGGTCTAAGCACTGCTCACTGTAGCAATAATGGGTGAAAAAAGGGATTTATTACACATATAGAACTCACAAACTTGCTCTTTATAAAGAGCCAGACACAGTATTATATTAAAATAATTTTCTGCGCAGAAAGTGTTTAAAAACCACGGGGGGGCATCAATATCCAGATGTTTTAGTCAGGTGTCATCTGCTTATGGGGACGGCGGCCATGCTGACTCAAAACGTCCCCGCAGTCAGACGCCTACCTCCTACCACTGCAATCGTACAAAGTCAATCCTGCATTCACACAGCAGCTGCCTCCCTGCTAGCAGGGACAAGGTCCATGTAGTTATTGCATATGTGCACAGTTGGCCGGCAAGCAAAAATAATAACAGTTCATCTATTCAGCTATTTAGCTATATTTGGTATGAAGCAGATTTCTTTCTAAGCACAGCACAGCAGCATAACAGAGAAGCAACTCAATATACTATGCAGCACAGAAGCAGTCGTTAATGAGGCGGTATACTTGCAGCTTGCAGCATTCAGGCTTTTGCATTTTTCATCAGCGTTTATCAGTTTTAGAGGCTCAGCAAAGCAGCATGCACCAGCTGATACGACCATGTAATATGGAACACTGGATAATTTGTGATATACTTGCAATTTCCTGTGTTAGAGAGATGCCCTTCTTCCCAGATCTTTCCCCTAGTAGTGGACAGACGTTTCCCCGTCAACGGGTGCTATACGTACCTACCTACCTAAAGGCACCTATACCTACCTACCTACTGGACACTATACCTACCTACCTACAGGCAACTATACCTACCTACAGGCCACTATACCTACCTACCTACCGGCCACTATCCTTACCTACCTACCTACAGGCCGCTATACCTACTTACCTACCTACAGGCCGCTATACCCACCTACCTAAAGGCCCCCTATACCTACCTAAAGGCCCCTATACCTACCTAAAGGCCCCCTATACGTACCTACCTACCTACCTAAAGGCCCCTATACCTACCTAAAGGCCCCTATACCTACCTATCTACCTAAAGGCCCCTATACCTACCTACCTACAGGCCACTATACCTACCTACAGGCCTCAATACCTACCTACCTACCCACCTACCTACAGGCCCCCTATACGTACCTACCTACCTAAAGGCCCCTATACCTACCTACCTACATACCTACCTATGCTTAAGGCCCTATACCCTACTACCTATACTGAAGGTCCCTTTACCTAGTTACCTACCAATACTGAAAGCACATGTACTGTGCTACCTATACTGAAGGCCCCTATACCTTGCTACCTACCTATACTGAAGGCACATATACCCTGCTACCTATACTGAAGGCCCATATACCCTGCTACCTATACTGAAGGCCCATATACCCTGCTACCTATACTGAAGGCCCATATACCTTGCTACCTATACTGCAGGCCCCTACACCTTGCTACCTATACTGAAAGCTACCAATATTGAAGGCACCCATACCTAGCTAGCTATACTGAAGGCACCTTTACCTCGCTACCTATGCCTGGGTACCTATATTGCGGGCAACTATACCACGGATCGCACAATTTTTATGTGCAGGATTCGTTCGATTCAGGATTCGAAAGGTTCGAGATATTCGAGAACCTTTTTAGATTCGGATCCGGAAATTGTGGATCCGTCCCATCCCTAGTACATACATGTCTATCTCATTATGTGAGATGTCACATCTGTTGTCCTTTAAGTCCCAGACCCGTTTTTTAGTGCTGTGATCACCATGATTCGCTCACACCAATCACAGGGTCAAGAACAAATTAAATCAGCCCCTGACCAGTGTATGGCGATAGCGACAAGAGCAATGGGAGCATGCAGTGATGAGAGACTGAAATGTACGCCCTGGCAGGGATAAGAAGCAATTAACATGGTGTGGATTTCAATCAGCATCATCCAAACTGTTAAACATATGATATAACATTTTATTATGATTTTCATATTTACAAAAGCTATTCTGTCTTTAAGGTTCTTGTTTTACTGGACTCTGCAATATCAAAAGAGGTCAAACTCATTCACTATAGCATGTGACATGCTTTTCCAAGACCTCCATTCATCCATACTACTCCGTACTAATTTACTCAGACAGATACATGAAATTAAATAGTCTGGGGAGTGCCATTCTTACAAAACAATGCACCATTCAGTTCAAAGGTAAAAGTAGATTCAGAAATAGATTCAGAAGAGATGTATACAGAGAAAACTGTGTGTGTGTATAGTAAATGTTTTAGTGGGTTTTTAAGTAGAACTGGCATAAACAAAGATACAATTAAAAACTTGTCTCCCAATTCCTCTTTGCTTGTTAAGTTTTCCTACCTGTCGTTGGCCCAAACTAATGTCATTTTTCTGGAAATCACAGTTACACACCTGATCACAAAAGCTAATATGGAAGCAGCCATGTTGCAGTTTAATTTAATATTCAATTCAATCAAAAAGCTTTGCAGTCAAGAACATATAATTGCAATCACTGTAACTGTAACTTGCTATAAAGCCTGCAATTAAATAAAAATAAGAGAGAACACAGAGAGCCCAATATCGTGTAGTATGTTCTGGAATAGTGTGAATGCTGACAGAGTAAGTATAATACATTATACTCATAAACATGGGTTACCCCCAAGGCAACCACTGTAGATGCAGGTGGGGAGATTAGACCTGTCCCCACTTAGGATTAAGAAGTCGCTCTCTGTAGAGAGGAAAGAAGGAGGGTAGCACTCCTGCACCTGGGGTGGACTCGTACAAGTTTAAAATGAACCGAGGCGCTAAATAGCTAAAATTTTTAAAACCGGGGGAGGCAGTGGTGGACTTACCAAGCAGACACAGAAAAAGATTGATATTATATCAACAAACAGATTTATTTATACACTCCAAGGGTTCAAAGCAACACATTTTGCAGGTGTGACCTTGTTTCATCAGGCAGTAGGGAATGAAGAATACAGCAAAAATGCATCTATGACTCAGTCAAGCGCCTCTGTGAGAGAAATATTTGACAAGTAATTAAAAAATTCCACTGTAGCTGGGTGATCAAAGTCAATGTTTATATGGCTAGCTTAAGACAAATCACCCCCATTCAGCTGCCTCTGTGATTGCTAAAACTCAGCATGAGCGATGGAGAGATAGCCACTGTATTGAGACACAGACACAACATGTCACAGTTATTTGCCACTCACTGACTACACACCCACAAACATGCGTGTGGAATTACAAACATTAATCTGTAGGCAAAAGGCACTCATGGCAGGAAATTGCGTGCCTGAACTGCCTGACAAGCGCTCATTTAATTTAAGATCTTACATAAGAAAAACCCAATATAATATTTAAATAGTGAATTAAAAAGGAATACTTTCCTTCTCAGAGTGATAGATAAGTTAGTAATGAGGAAAACTTTCTCTGGTAGAAATGCTTTAGTCCCAGGCTAATATATTGAAATGTTGATGCACATAACAACAACAGCAATGTCTTACTATGTTCTCCTCCCCATTTACACAGATAAACTGCTGGACAAAATATGCTATCCACACACAAATATTTTTTTGGGATAATATTGTAATTAAATATTTTTATGCACAATACCAAAACATTTCAAGTAGTTACCGCAGTGAAATAGGGGGGATTCCCCACCACAACCCAAAAAGTAACGGCATAAAATATCAGAACCTAGATCATGGGAGGCCACGTATACGGACACTAAAAACAGATATTATCAAATTTCTGGGGGCATTTTTTTTTTATGTAGGTTTAGTTTGTACCAACCCATTGCTTCATTGACCCTCTTAAGCCACAGTGCTCTGGAAGAGGATAGGTCAGAGAACCATTTGTGGAATAATTCCTTTCTGGAATACATAAAGAGGGTCTTCACAAGTAAAATCTGATGATTGAACGACATCACAAGGCCAGATCATATGGTAAAAAGAGCTCCCCTCCCGTTTACACACATTGGCACAAACTTAATGCAGACTTGGGATTATCTGTTAGGTGTAAACCGCTGCCCGTGGTGTGAATGTCTGTGAGTGAGTGGGTCAGTGTGGTTGCAGTCAGATGTGGGAGCGCTCCATAGTTTGAGGTCACTTTAATTGTTTTTATTGTTATATCTGTTACAATTAAAATAAAGCCTTTTGCAAAATGTTGAATAGCAATAGTGGTCTATACTATAATTTGAAGCTATTAGCAATTGTTTGTACTGCCCCTCCTGCCCTTAGGGGTAGTTGATAGAATTAATGTAGTGAGATTTAGTTCTCAGTGTTTAGTGAATTTTCTGTGTGGCTCTCCCTGTTGGCTGCGTAGCTCTTCTTACTGGCTGTTTGCTACAACTGTCAATATTACCGCATGGAGAGATTGTGAGTAGTGTTGGGCGAATACCTAGATGTTCGGGTTCGCGAACGTTCGCCGAACATCGCCGCGATGTTTGGGTGTTCGCGCCGAACTCCGAACATAATGGAAGTCAAGGGGGACCCGAACTTTCGTGCTTTGTAAAGCTTCCTTACATGCTACATACCCTAAATTTGCAGGGTATGTGCACCTTGGGAGTGGGTACAAGAGGAAAAAAAATATTTGAAAAAGAGCTTATAGTTTTTGAGAAAATTGATTGTAAAGTTTCAAAGGAAAAACTGTCTTTTAAATGTGGAAAATGTCATGTTTCTTTGCACAGGTAGCATGCTTTTTGTCGCCATGCAGTCATAAATGTAATACAGAGAAGAGGTTCCAGGAAAAGGGACCGGTAACGCTAACCCAGCACAAGCAGCAGAACACGTGATGGAACAGGAGGAGGCGCAGGAGGAGAAGGCCACGCTTTTTGAGACACAGCATCCCAGGCCTTGCATGAGGACAAATAGCGTGCAGATATAGCAATGCTTTTTGCTGCCATGCAGTCATAAATGTAATAAAGATGAGAGGTTCAATAAACAGGGACCGGAAACGCTAACCCAGCAGCAGCAGCAGCACACGTGATGGAACAGGAGGAGGCGCAGGAGGAGAAGGCCACGCTTTTTGAGACACAACATCCCAGGCCTTGCATGAGGACAAATAGCGTGCGGATATAGCAATGCTTTTTGTCGCCATGCAGTCATAAATGTAATAAAGATGAGAGGTTCAATAAACAGGGACCGGAAACGCTAACCCATCACAGATGGTCATTGTTCATGTTACTTGGTTGGGGTCCAGGAGTGTTGCGTAGTCGTTTCCAATCCAGGATTGATTCATTTTAATTTGAGTCAGACGGTCTGCATTTTCTGTGGAGAGGCGGATACGCCGATCTGTGACGATGCCTCCGGCAGCACTGAAACAGCGTTGCGACATATTGCTGGCTGCCGGGCAAGCCAGCACCTCTATTGCGTACATTGCCAGTTCGTGCCAGGTGTCTAGCTTCGATACCCAATAGTTGAAGGGTGCAGATGGATTGTTCAACACAGCTACGCCATCTGACATGTAGTCCTTGACCATCTTCTCCAGGCGATCGGTGTTGGAGGTGGATCTGCACGCTTGCTGTTCTGTGGGCTGCTGCTGCATGGGTGTCATAAAATTTTCCCACTCCAAGGACACTGCCGATACCATTCCCTTTTGGGCACTAGCTGCGGCTTGTGTTGTTTGCTGCCCTCCTGGTCGTCCTGGGTTTGCGGAAGTCAGTCTGTCGGCGTACAACTGGCTAGAGGAGGGGGAGGATGTCAATCTCCTCTCTAAAGTCTCCACAAGGGCCTGCTGGTATTCTTCCATTTTGACCTGTCTGACTCTTTCTTCAAGCAGTTTTGGAACATTGTGTTTGTACCGTGGATCCAGAAGGGTATAAACCCAGTAATTGGTGTTGTCCAGAATGCGCACAATGCGTGGGTCGCATTCAATGCAGTCTAGCATGAATTGAGCCATGTGTGCCAGAGTCCTGCCAGAATCCTCATCATCCTCTTGTGAGCGTTGTGATAGTTGTTGTGATGCATCATAGTCGTCACCTTCTTCCTGGTCTGCTTCTGCTGACCATTCGCGCTGAATTTTGGAAGTCCAACGTGCACCGCTCTGGCCCTCGTCAGTGGTGGCAGGAAATTCCTGCTCCAACTCCAGCTGTTCCTCCTCCTCTTCTTCGTCATAGCTGCTGGGGCCAGCGTTTCCTTATGCGGATGGCCTGATGTTGGTACCATCACGCTGATCGTTTTCTCCTTCAGATTCCCCCAGTTGCATCATGACAGCTGTTTCCTTGATTTTCAACATTGACCTCTTCAGTAAACACAGCAGTGGTATGGTAATGCTGACTGAAGAGTTGTCACTGCTCACAAGCAACAAGGATTGCTCAAAATTTTGGAGGACTTGGCAGAGGTCCAACATGTTGGCCCAATCGGATCCACAGAAGCTTGGCAGCTGTCCGGATGCGCCTCGGTACTGCGCCGTCATGTACTGGACCACTGCACTCTTCTGCTCGCAAAAGCGGGCTAGCATGTGCAGCGTTGAATTCCAGCGCGTAGGGACATCACACAGCAAGCGATGGTGGGGGAGATTGAAGCGCTCCTGCATCTTGGCGAGTGCCCCCGAAGCAGTACTGGAATTTCTGCAATGTTTGGCCACTCGTCGCACCTTCAACAGAAGATCGGCCACGCCTGGGTATGTCCTCAGGAACCGCTGAACTACTAGGTTCAGCATGTGCGCCAGGCAAGGGATGTGTGTCAGCTTAGCCAACCTTAAAGCGCGAATGAGATTACTCCCATTATCACACACAACCATGCCCGGTTTCAGGTCCAGTGGTGCCAGCCACAAATCCGTCTGTTCCTTTATTCCCCTCCAAATTTCCTCCCCTGTGTGCTGCTTATCCCCAAGGCAGATCAGCTTCAGCAACGCTTGCTGACGCATGCCAACAGCTGTGCTGCACTGCTTCCACGATCCTACTGCTGCTGGGTTAGCGTTTCCGGATGAGGTACAGCTTTGAGATGCATTGGAGGAGAAGGAGTCAGAGAGGTAGGTGCTGCTGTTGTTATTCAGTGGGAGGGACAGCGGTGCAGCTGTTTGCGGCGTGGGCAACACCCGCACCGTAGCAGGTGAGGAATCGCTGCCAGGCTCCACAAGGTTCACCAAGTGCGCGGTAAGGGAGATGTATCGACCCTGGCCGAACGCACTCGTCCAGGTGTCAGTGGTGAGGTGAACCTTGCAGGCAACGGCATTCTTCAAGCTTCGGGTTATTTTGCTGACCACGTGCTCATGCAACTCAGGCACTGCAGAGCGCGCAAAGTGGTAGCGGCTGGGAACCACGTAACGTGGGATGGCCACTGACATCATGCCCTTGAAGCTGTTTGTCTCCACCACTCGATATGGCAGCATTTCGCAGGCCAGAAGCTTGGCTATGCTGGCTGTTACTGCCACGGCCCGGGGGTCATTTGCTGGCAATTTCCTCTTGCGCTCAAACATCTCCGAGACAGACAACTGAACCGTAGGGCTGCACACTGAAGGGCTGTTGGTTGTTGTGTTTGATGAACACTGGGAGACCTCAAGAGCACTACTCCGGAAAGTGACAGTGTCAGCATCGTCTGATGTTTGTGAATGTTGTGAACCACGCAATGGCTGGGCTACTGCTGCTGCTGAGGCGGGTCTGGTGGTGAGTCTGGTGACCCCAAGGGAGGCAGTGTTGCTGGTACCCTGTCCTGCCGCGTTTGCCCACAGAGTGGGATGTTTGGATAGCATGTGGCGGCTCATGCTGGTGGTGGAGAGGTTGTTAATACTTCTCCCCCTGCTCAGGCGGGTCTTGCACACCTTGCAAATCGCCATAGTACCATCCTCAGTGCAGTCTTCAAAGAAAGCCCAGACTTTGGAGCACCTGCCTTGCTGGCGATTTCTGTCTGCGCCTCTTTTGCCTCTCACTTGAACTTCCACGCTTGTGGTGCCTGAAATTGCGCGCCGCCTACCTTGTGGCACAAGGCGAACTCGTGCAGCAGTGGGTTCTTCAACAGACTCATCTGTGCTGCTGCTACGACGGCGATGTTCTCATTCACAAACAAAATCTGGGTCTATGTCCACATTGTCCATACCCTCCTCTTCCATCTCCTCAAACTCGTCATATGTCATTGTGGGGGGCCGCCGCCGTGGAGTAGAGCTCCCCAGAACAACCTCTGCGCAGCTCACTCCAACGTTGTCTTCCAGATCTTGTCGGCCGACCTCCTGCAATTGCAACCCCTCCTGCCCAACTTGCTCTGGGATTTGGGTTTCCAAATCCTCCTCGGACTCGCCTTGCATTTCAGTGCGCGGTGCATTTCCCACAGTTAATGGTTGTGAATCCGGGCACAACATTTCTGGCTGTTCCTCCATTGACCTTTGAAAGGTGGAAGTTTGTTGGGCTGGGAATAGCTCCTGCGAATACCCCATTGTGTCCTGAGGTAATTCATCGGACTGGTTATCTGGCAGTTGTGTGCGTGGTGTCGCTGCCGGTTGTGTCAGCTTTGTGCCCACTGGCTCCTTGTAACTGGCTGAGGACTCGGACCTCGTGCGTGATGTGCTGGTGCTGCTTAACCCACTGCTGGACGCTTGAGAGGTCATCCAAGTAATTATCTGGTCCTGTTCTTTTGGATTTGTGAGGGTTTTTGTCCTGGACAACATGGGCGGTATTGAGTGGGTTTTCTTGGGTGCTCCCCTGTGGCCTGTACGTGAACCGTCAGGGGAAACACCTCTTCCCTTGCCCCTCCCTCTTTCACCGGATTTCTTCCTCATTTCACTTAACCTTAAAGTACACGCTGACTGGCAGCAGTACAGTGGCAGTACAGAAATGCTATACAGTGGTGGGTGAGCGGTGTACCACTATTCCCAGCAGCGACACAGAGCACAATGCTATACAGTGGCGGGTGAGCGGTGTACCACTATTCCCAGCAGCGACACAGAGCACAATGCTATACAGTGGCGGGTGAGTGGTGTACTACTGTTCCCAGCAGACACAGAGTGGCAGTAAACACAATGCTATATAGTGTGGCTGAGCAAGGTACACAGAGTGGCAGTAAACACAATGCTATATAGTGTGGCTGAGCGAGCGGTGTACTACTATTCCCAGCAGACACAGAGTGGCAGTAAACACAATGCTATATAGTGTGGCTGAGCGAGGTACACAGAGTGGCAGTAAACACAATGCTATATAGTGTGGCTGAGCGAGCGGTGTACTACTATTCCCAGCAGACACAAAGTGGCAGTAAACACAATGCTATATAGTGTGGCTGAGCGAGGTACACAGAGTGGCAGTAAACAGAATGCTATATAGTGTGGCTGAGCGAGCAGTGTACTACTATTCCCAGCAGACACAGAGTGGCAGTAAACAGAATGCTATATAGTGTGGCTGAGCGAGGTACACAGAGTGGCAGTAAACAGAATGCTATATAGTGTGGCTGAGCGAGCAGTGTACTACTATTCCCAGCAGACACAGAGTGGCAGTAAACAGAATGCTATATAGTGTGGCTGAGCGAGGTACACAGAGTGGCAGTAAACAGAATGCTATATAGTGTGGCTGAGCGAGCAGTGTACTACTATTCCCAGCAGACACAGAGTGGCAGTAAACACAATGCTATATAGTGTGGCTGAGCGAGGTACACAGAGTGGCAGTAAACAGAATGCTATATAGTGTGGCTGAGCGAGCAGTGTACTACTATTCCCAGCAGACACAGAGTGGCAGTAAACAGAATGCTATATAGTGTGGCTGAGCGAGGTACACAGAGTGGCAGTAAACAGAATGCTATATAGTGTGGCTGAGCGAGCGGTGTACTACTATTCCCAGCAGACACAGAGTGGCAGTAAACAGAATGCTATATAGTGTGGCTGAGCGAGGTACACAGAGTGGCAGTAAACAGAATGCTATATAGTGTGGCTGAGCGAGCGGTGTACTACTATTCCCAGCAGACACAGAGTGGCAGTAAACACAATGCTATATAGTGTGGCTGAGCGAGGTACACAGAGTGGCAGTAAACACAATGCTATATAGTGTGGCTGAGTGAGCGGTGTACTACTATTCCCAGCAGACACAGAGTGGCAGTAAACAGAATGCTATATAGTGTGGCTGAGCGAGGTACACAGAGTGGCAGTAAACACAATGCTATATAGTGTGGCTGAGCGAGCGGTGTACTACTATTCCCAGCAGACACAGAGTGGCAGTAAACAGAATGCTATGTAGTGTGGCTGAGCGAGGTACACAGAGTGGCAGTAAACAGAATGCTATATAGTGTGGCTGAGCGAGCGGTGTACTACTATTCCCAGCAGACACAGAACAGTAAACAGAATGCTATATAGTGTGGCTGAGCGAGCGGTGTACTACTGTTCCCAGCAGCGACACACAATGACTGGGGGGACCCTGGCTAGCGTGGCTGGAGAGCGAACTACCCTGCCTGCCTACCCAAAGCTAAACCCACAGACAAATGGCAGAGATATGACGTGGTTCGGGTATTTATTTACCCGAACCACGTGACAGTTCGGCCAATCAGAGCGCGTTCGGGTCCGAACCACGTGACCCGTTCGGCCAATCACAGCGCTAGCCGAACGTTCGGGGAACGTTCGGCCATGCGCTCTTAGTTCGGCCATGTGGCCGAACGGTTTGGCCGAACACCATCAGGTGTTCGGCCGAACTCGAACATCACCCGAACAGGGTGATGTTCTGCAGAACCCGAACAGTGGCGAACACTGTTCGCCCAACACTAATTGTGAGTTACCAGCTAATCAGAGCAGGAGGTAGATACAGAACACTTTTATGTGATTTACCAAATGCTTTAATGTTTGTGAATTGCAATTTCTTGACATTCTTTTAATTATTTATTGCACAAGCAGTAATTTTACATTTTAGTGCGGTAATAGGTTTAGTGAATTAGCAGTCGACAAGGTGATAAGTAAAAGCTATTTTCTGGATTACTTACTGAATGCATTACTGAATGTGGTAATGCTTAGTGAATTGAGGCCATCAGGCCAATAAATTGTACCACTTCCCTAATTATTAAGTTTGAAAGCTCTTAAAGGGAACCTGTACTGAGTAAAATTATTTAAAATAAACACACGAGGTAAATTCAAATGAACATTACATAGTTACTTTGCCATCAGTTCCTCTCAGAAGCTCACCATTTTCTTCTGACAATGATCCCTTCCAGTTCTGACAACATTTTGTCAGAACTGAAATGTATCAGTTGCTGTCAGTTATATATCAGTTGCTGTCAGTTACAGCTGAAAGGAGATCTGATGTGTCCATGTTTCCCTATGGCTCAAGTGGGCGATATTACAGTTTAACTGTGTGCTGACCAGGAAGCTGTTATGGGGTAATGGCCATTTTGAAAATGGAGGACGGATAATTCCATTGATCACAGTGGACAAACAGGACACAGGAGAGAAGAAAGAGATTGAGGAGTAGACTACACCGCAGGTAAGTATGACTTGTGTATGGTTATTTTGAATTTTGTTTTCAGTACAGGTTTTCTTTATAAACACTACACCCCCTCCCCTGTATACAATATAGAATGCCACTAGCCAGTGTCCCCACAAACAGCCACAACCACACAAAAACACTTGCTTACTATAGAGATAACTCTTACTTTTCAGTTGCAGGATTTTAGTATCCACAATAGAGATGGCCCAAACCTCCGATTTTCGGTTGGTGAACCAGGTTTGCGAACCTCCCGCAAAAGTTTGGTTCGCGTGAACTTTCGCAAACCGCAATAGACTTCAATTGGGAGGCGAACTTTGAAACCTAGAAAAATGTATGCTGGCCACAAAAGTGATGGAAAAGATGTTTCAAGGGGTCTAACACCTGGAGGGGGGCATGGCGGAGTGGGATGCACGCCAAAAGACCCCGGGAAAAATCTGGATTGGACCCAAAACAGCGTTTTAAGGGCAGAAATCACATTGAATGCTAAATTGCAGGCCTAAAGTGCTTTAAAACATTTTGCATGTGTATACATCAATCAGGGAGTGTAATTAAAGTACTGCTTCACACTGACACACCAAACTCACTGTGTAACGCACCGCAAACAGCTGTTTGCGTAGTGATGACCGTGCTGGACTGGTGCGCACCATGACCAGAGTGCAGGCCGTGGCAGTTTTCCAGCCCATATGGTCGCCGGCCTGTTATAGCTCAATGATAGAACAACAGTGACTGTCCAGCTGATCAAATTTGGTCTGTCCACAATGAAGCAACGACCTTATTATCTTTGGTGTGCCACCCCCTGAGACACTCATATAGCCGGCGGTCATTACTAATTGTGATACGCAAGCCCCTTCACCGCAGCAAGGTAATGATCACGAAGGGGAATGGGCACATGTACATGCCTTTTGTTTTGTTGTTGCAGCTGCACTGCAGCCAGAAAAATTAGGCAGGCATGTACACGCACCAGAAAAAATATTATAGAGGCCGCTGTTAGCAGCGGCCTTAAAAATTCAGGAATCCGCCTGGAGTCCTGGACCCTGTTGGTGGTGGCGGAGAAGGCAGTCAACCGGCCTGCAGGCAGAGATGGTGTGTGGGCAGCGACTTAGTCTTGGGGCAGGCAGCCAGTCACACAGCGTGCAGGCAGAGAAGATGCTGTGTGTGGGGACTGACTTAGTCTTCGGGCGGGCAGTAACCCTCCGGGATCCATGCCTCATTCATTTTGATAAAGGTGAGGTGAGGCAGGGGAGGACTGGGACCTTTTGGCCTGGGGGGACAACACAAACTAGAGGCCCGTGTCACGGCATCACCAGCCCAAAGCCATATCTTTCTTGTGTGCAAATCTTCAAATTGTGATGACTAACAGCCCCAGCCACACACACACACAATGTACCTGATGCCTAACCCCATTTCTCCGCACAATCTACCTGTCTGTGTCTGATGCCTAACCTTAAAGGAGTTATCAGGCTTTTTTTTTTTTATGAAAATAAGTGCTACTTACCCAGGGCTCGTCCAGCCCCAAGCTCCCAGCATGTCCCTTGCCGCAGCTCTGCAGTCAGCTGTTCGCTGCCGCTGCCTCCCAGCCCCCGGCGATGACGTCAGGCCGACTGCGCCTGTGCGAGCGGCGCTGTCAATCACCGCCACATGGACCAGAGCGTACTGTGCAGACGCAGAACTACTGCGCCTGCGCAGTACACTCCGGTCCACGTGGCGGTGATTGACAGTGCTGTTTGCACAGGCGCAGTACAGGCCGACATCCAGGTCGGACTGGTGCCATCGCCGAGGACTGGGAGGCAGCGGCAGCGTATGGCTGACTGCAGAGCTGCGGCGAGGGACATGCTGGGAGTGTGGGGCTGGAGGAAGCCCCGGGTAAGTAGCACTTATTTCATTAAAAATGCCTGATAACTCCTTTAAACAACCCCCCCCCCCCCCCACACACACACACACACACAAACCTACCTACCTGGTGATGCCTAACCCCACTCCTGCCCACCCACCATACAAACTACTTGTCTGACACCTACCCCCCCCCCCCCCCCTCTCCAACTACCTGTTTGACAGTGCCTAACTGCCTGCCTCCCCTGCCGCCAATCACACCACAAGAAGAAAAAAACGTTCCCCCTCAGGCCAGGGTCAGAATGGGGATGATTATCACACAAAAAAAACCTCAGAGGGCACTGGCCTGGGCAGAGAATTGAATTTGACAGCAGTAGCAGGCAGGCAGCAAAGTGTGAGTAACTCAGTGACAAGAAGGGAGAAGAAGTACAGAAACAAAATTTATAAAAACCACCTTCTCCTCTGGCGACCTGGACCCGACCTCCTCTATCCTCCTGTCTCCTCCGTCCTACACCTCCTCCTCCTCCACAGCAGCAAGCAGCTATTGGTGGCATCTCCGACTCCCAGCCCCCAGAGTGTCCGACTCCTCCAGCCAGGACAGCCAGCCAGCCACTCGTAGCCGCAGCTCCAGGCCCCCAGCCCCCCCAGCACAGAAAGCTGAAGAGTGAGACAGCTCACTCCGACGACACCTCAGGCACAGCAGCACAGGGGAGGACTGTGCCCGACTCCTCCAGCCAGCCACTCGTAGCCACAGCTCCAGGCCCCCAGCCCCCCCAGCACAGAAAGCTGAAGAGTGAGACAGCTCACTCCGATGACACCGCAGGCACAGCAGCACGTTGCGGGCGGCAATGGCTTAAGGCGGGGGGGGAGTCAAGCATGGTCAACCCACTGGGCCGGAGAGGACCTAAGCTATTTGTGTCCTTGTGCCGCTCACATCCACCGCAGGCGCAGCCACGCACAAGGGCACACCACGGCCGGCCACCTCAGCCCCTTCTCTGATTGGATACTTCAACTTGCCGGGAAATATCGCGCGAGGTTGCGATCCCCACTGCGAACCTGTCACCTGTGGTATGTCTGCGGCTGGCCCTAATTACTTAAGATTCGGGCGGCCCGGGGGGCAATTGCCCCCCGTCCCCCTGGGCCAGTCCTCCCCTGAGGTGAGGTACTGAACACTGATTTTAATTCAAATTACTGAAGTCGTAGGGTCACATACTCAATTGAAACTGAACATTTTCTAGTTTTGTGGCATTAAATATAATGTCATTGGGGTGTGTTTTAAAACATGCACATTCTGTAAATGAACTGCTAGAAACACATACTTGCATGCAAGTCGTTTCCATCCAAGGTCATATAAAGAAGGATTAATTGCCCATATTCGGAGGAAGTGATCTAATGGTGTTTTTTATTACCCCATAAGTAAGCCGGGTATGCTTTTGAATGATCTAGGAGAAGAGGATACTACTATGAGTGACTTACATGAACACTAGAGTAGATACAAGGGTTTATTCTCTACTCTGCAGTAATCAGAATAACATGTTAAGTTTTACTGGCCACACAATGAGTAGAGCACAATGCAGTATATTACATGCAAAGCATTACACTAAACTCAGTATGCATAAATCTGTATCTATGTTAATCTAATTACCAAAGTTTAGTGAATATACTCCATGGTTAGTAGCACTGACCACAGTGAGGTAGTTAGGGGGGTATCATGCACAAAAGAAAAAAGGTGAAGAGGAGGCTATGAGAATAATACCCACACAAATTCCATGGGGGTAAGTTGCAGATTGTTTTACAATGCCTTTGGCATGTCCTGCACTTTGTTTCAAAATTGGAAAATTTGTAGGACCTTGTCCAATGCTGATTGCTAGAAGGGCCCCTAATTTAAAGGTTGACTTGTTAAAATGAGAGGTACACACAAAGAAAGTGAATGAGTTATAAAGTTGTCGGAAAGAAAAAGTAGCATAAGTGGAATGCACAGTTGTGATGGTTGCTAGATTTGAAATTCAATCACTCATTTACAAATTTAAAGGGAACCTTAACTGTGAGGGATAGGGTTGTTTCCTTTTAAACAATATCAGTTGCTTGTCAGTCCTGCTGATCTCTTTGGTTGTAGTAGTGGCTAAATTACACACCTGAAACAAGCATGCCGCTAATCCAGTCTGACTTCAGTCAGAGCACCTGATCTGCATGCTTGTTGAGGGGCTGTGGCTAAAAGTATTAGAGAAACAGGATCAGCTGGAGCATCAGGCAACTAGTATTATTTTAAAAGGAAAAATCCATATCCTTCTCAGTTTAGGTTCCCTTTAAGATGTGATAGAATATAAGAATTAGGAGGGAAATTCAATAGCATGCCATTTTGCTATTCAGTATAATAAAAACCCAAAAGAGGTAAGATGTATATGTATAATTAAATTAAATAAAGGAAAAAGAGAAATAGACTATGATAAGCAATTAAAGCGAATGCTGTGAAGATATATACTTTAGGAACACAATTGAAAGCACTACTGCATTCGGTAATGCAAAAACATCATTGATTGTATCAAACATTTCAATTCTAATAGGATGCTACCGCATGGAAAAGTGAAGTTACCGAGCAGTGAGGTAAATTACCGACTTGTGAGGTAAAAAGTCAGTAAATGTCAATTCTGAAAGATTAGAGCATGAGGTAAAACAAGCAAAAGTAGTTGCTTTTTAAGACCAGCTCTTACCTGCCGGTAACTAGAGATGGCCCGAACGGTTTGCCGGCGAACTGTTCCTGGCGAACTTCCAGGGTTCGCGATCGCGGAGAACCGCAAACTTTACCGGACGTTCGATTCGCCCCATAGTACATCATGAGGGTCAACTTTTACCCTCTACATCACAGTCAGCAGGCACATTGTAGCCAATCAGTCTACACTCCCTTCTGGAGCCACTCCCCCCTTATAAAAGGCAGGCAGCGTCAGCAATTTTACTTGTGTGCCTGCAGTAATCAGAGAAGGGAAAGCTGCTGCAGACTCTCATAGGGAAAGATGAGTTAGGCTCTTTTAGGCTTGTTAGCTTGCTCCTTGCTGAATCTTACTGCTAAAAAAGCACCCCTCAACAGCTCTTTTGAGAGCTAATCTTATTCTTTTGATCTATTTTTTGTGTGTGTGTGTGTGTGTCCCACTGACACTTGTGTTGCATAGACAGCCTTGGTAATTCCTACTGTGTGTGCCACTGCCAGGCCCTACACATTCAGTGACTGACTACTACGTGTGTGTGACCGGTGCACATTGTAATACCCATCACTACATATACCTACCTGCTGTTCACAGTGCACCCACCTACCTACGTGAGCTGAGCGCATGCAGTGTCACTGTGCCTGTCTGGTACCTGTCTGTGTGTGACAGGTGCACATTGTAATACCCATCACTGCATATACCTACCTACCTGTTGTTTACTGTGCACCCACCTACGTGAGCACACGCAGTGTCACTGTGCCTGTCCGGTAGCTGTCTGCGTGTGACAGGTGCACATTGTAATACCCACTGCATATACCTACCTGTTGTACACTGTTCACCCACCCACCTACGTGAGCGCACACAGTGTCACTGTGCCTGTCCAGGACCTGTCTGTGTGTGACAGATGCACATTGTAATACCCACTGCATATACCTACCTGTTGTTCACTGTGCACCCGACCACTAACGTGAATGCACACAGTGTCACTGTGCCTGTCCGGTACCTGTCTGTGTGTGACAGGTGCACATTTTAATACCCACTGCACATACCTACCTGCTGTTGTTCACTGCAGTGCACCCACCTACCTATGTGAGCGCACGCCGTGTCACTGTGCCTGTCCGGTACCTGTCTGTGTGTGACTGACAGGTGCACATTGTAATACCCATCACTGCATATACCTACCTGTTGTTCACAGTGCACCCACCTACCTACGTGAGTGCACACAGTGTGATATACCACTCTGTGCATACCTGTTAACTGCACCTGTGTGACTGCACATTGTATTAGTCAAGTCAGTGCATACCTTTCACTTCATCCCCCCTGATATGGACAAAACAGACAAAACAGGTAGAGGCAGACCAAGAGGAAGGCCACCTGGCAGGTCTGTGTGAGGTCGTGTTGATGTGATTTCCTGCGGCCCTGGCCCAAAGTACAGTGCTCAGAAGAAGGCACATCCCATCAACTCCCAAGATTGTCAGGACGTGGTTGACTATTTAACACAGAACACCTCATCTTCCGCAGCCACCAGCACTACTACAAGCACCACATCCGCTGCATTTGACACTTCGCAGGAGTTAATTGGTGGGGAATTAACTGATTCACAGCCATTATTGTTACAACCAGATGAAGGCGCTAAGCAAGTTACACCACCTCATATGTCTGAGTTAGGCGGCTACACTATGGATGTAATGTGTGAGGGGGAGGATGATGAAGTACCTGCTGTTGGTGCAGTTTTGGAGGTGTCTGAGGCAAGCAAAGCTGGACAGGATGATTATGATGATGACGATGATACGGGTACCACGTGGGATCCTAAGAGACAAGATGACCAAGGGGACAGTTCAGATGGGGAACCAAAGAGGAGTAGGAGGAGACGAGTTGCTGAAAGAAGCAGGGGGAGCTCTTCATCAGAAACAGCTGGTGGCAGTGACCGGCGCCAGTCAACATGCCCTTCAACGTCAGCTG
Organism: Hyperolius riggenbachi; assembly: GCF_040937935.1. Taxonomy (NCBI): domain Eukaryota; kingdom Metazoa; phylum Chordata; class Amphibia; order Anura; family Hyperoliidae; genus Hyperolius; species Hyperolius riggenbachi. The sequence continues at coordinate 402,131,099 of NC_090646.1, forward strand.
CTGATGCCACCATAGTGCCATCACCCCAGGGGGGCTCAGCGGTTTGGAAATTTTTTAGTGTGTCGTCCGTAGATCAGAGCAATGCCATCTGTTCTCTCTGCCTCCAAAAATTGAGCGGTGGAAAGGCCAACACCATCGTAGGGACAACTGCCTTACAAAGGCACCTGCATAAAAGGCACAAACTGCAATGGGAAGAGTACATGAGCAAAAGCAGCACACAATAGTAAAGCCACTCTCCTTCTCCTCTTCCTCCTTCAGGTGCAGCATCTTCAGCCACTTTCTCCCTTGCACCTTCACAGCCACCCTCCTCCACTCTGCCTCTGCCCTTGAGTGGTTCCTGCTCCTCTGCCCACAGCAGCCGGGTGTCCGTGAAGGAAATCTTTGAGCGGAAGAAGCCAATTTCTGCTAGTCACCCCCTTGCCCGGTGTCTGACAGCTGGCTTGGCGGAACTCTTAGCTTGCCAGCTGTTACCATACCAGCTGGTGGACTCTAAGGCCTTCCGTAAATTTGTGGCCATTGGGACACCGCAGTGGAAGATACCAGGCCGCAATTATTTCTCCAAAAATGCGATACCCAAACTGTACCGGGAAGTTGAGAGGCAAGTGGTGTAATCTCTGGCACAAAGCGTTGGGTCAAAGGTCCATCTGACCACAGAAGCCTGGTCTGCAAAGCAAGGTCAGGGCAGTTACATTACTTATACAGCAAATGGGTCCTTACTTGGATGTGCGGTGGTAGTAGCCACTTCTCAGGCTCCCACTCCGGACCGGAATCGAACCCTGATTCCCCGGCCATTGCCCATGGTCACTCACAATGGCAGACTTGCCCTCCATAACATATTCTCGTTGCAGGTACTGAACAGCAAGCAGAACAAGTATTTAAAAAAATAGATGTAAGCTTTAACAATGGTAGAGAAAGAACCATCTAAAGTTGATAAGGCAGTCAGACATTACCTGATATCACTGAGGAAGTGCAATCTCGTCATGGTGCGCACCAGTCCAGCACTGCCGTCACAACACAAACAGCTGTTTGCGGTGTGTTACACAGTGAGTTTGGTGTGTCAGTGTGAAGCAGTACTGTAATTACACTCCCTGATTGATGTATACACACGCAAGATGTTTTAAAGCACTTTTTGCCTGCAATTTAGCATTCAGTGTGATTTCGGCCCTTAAAACGCTGCTTTGCATCAAATCCAGATTTTTTCCCGAGACTTTTGGCATCTATCCCACTCATCCATGCCCCCCTCCAGGTGTTAGACCCCTTTAAAACATCTTTTCCATCACTTTTGTGGCCAGCATAAGTTTTTCTAGTTTTCAAAGTTCGCCTCCCCATTGAAGTCTATTGCGGTGAACTATTTACACCCAGGCTGGCTGTGAGGTTACAGTGAGAGATCTATTGGAAACCTAATTGCAGTTTTTGTTTGGATTTAGTTATTACCATGTACAGTAATGAAAATTAAATAATGATTTGTGTCTTCCTAATTAAAGTGATATATGCAAGTCATCCGGTGCATAAAGCAATGGTGTTTGTGTTTTTTTCTGTGGGATAATAAGATTTACAGTATTACTGTATATTCTAGGAACATTGGGATGGGTGGTACAATGGAAAATCATTTTTAACTATGATAAGTACATGATATCCCATTATTGAAATGATTAACTGTGATGCAACTATAAATAGAAAAAAAGGAGGGGGGACTTAAAATAAGGGTGGCTATTTTCTATGTCTGTTCAACCGAGTTTTACAGTTTAATGCTCATGATTGTATTATAGTAAAATTATTTGCTCTGAATGGATGGAGCAAGTGTTTGTTTGCCAGAGAAAATTATTGTCACAGATAGGGTTAATAAGATAATTTGGGGGTTAATATAATTAATATATTAAAAACCAGCCTCTCCACCAGGGATGAGCAGAAACTATGCCAGTGCGAATGTAAGCATCGTAGTTTGCATCTACGCATCATAGTTCGTAGGTGAAGTTTCAAAACTATGCTGACGAATTTACGCGTAGCGAAGTAACGCTACGCGTAGCTTAGGCCCACTATGCGTAGTTAACATGTGTATTGCGTAGTGAACTAAGAATGCGTTACTCGCATCTAATTTTCCGCGTGCGATTGTATGCTTACAAATTCCCAGTATAACCATTTAAAGAGGAATGAATCCGTAAAATTTTCTACATGCGGGCATAAGCATCCGCATACACTACGCTTCACACTACGCGTAATTGCGTATTTTAACGCGAAGTCTACAAAATGCATATGAAGTGAATATTTGATTTCGAAGCCGTAGTTTGGCGAAGCGTAATTGCGTAAAACTACGCATAGTTCAAGCGTAGCGAAGTTGTCTGACTACGACCATCCCAGCTCTCCACGCCTATCATGTGAGGAAGCCCATGGTGGTTAGGCACAACGTGTTTGACTCTGTGGCCATGACTGACGACACATACCCCACATTGGACACACTCCATGGACACACTCCATGTAAACTACTTCTACCCCTTAGCATAAGATATGCTGCACACCAACCTAGAGAGTGGCATGCTGACCTTGTGAAGTTTCCAGTCTTGAACTGGTACACAGAGTACAGAGAGAGGAGCATAACCACAATGAATAAGAGGGTCCTGACCGGCAGCGGAGAGGCCATGGAGGATCAGGGAAACACATGGAGTATCCAGAGACTTCCCTCTACAGTGGTTAGTACCCAACTTTTTTTTTCATGGCTTCAGGTTTGCATTAAAATATAGACAATGCTTACAGTAAGTAGGAAATGTCTCATACAACTCAAGAACAACTTTGGAAAGATGCAATTTACAGCTTTGTGGGGACCCATAAGGATCCATTTGCTGTTACACAATCACACAGGGTCATGTCAGGGACTCTCAATAGAAGCACTATATTTCGGTAGAACATAGTTTGCTTTGGGTGTCAAAGGATTGTTTCAAATACCTTTGTTTGCACACAACATCAGCAGCACAGCAAAAAAACAAAATAAACATTCCTTAAGAAATAGGCCAATTGTTTCTGTTTAAAGAAAGCAAATTTTTGTTTTCCATTTCTTAAGAAATGTCAGAAAAAAAAAGTTTTTCTCATGTAGAATTAACCCTAGTTAGGGTCATATTAGCAAATGGTGTTTGGCAGGCATTGGTTGTATCCCCCCAAAATCCATTATTTTTCAAACATTGTCAGTTGGCTTAATGGTTCTTTTCTGAATAGTTGAAAGAACGATAGCAAACTAATAGCAGAAATGGACTTCACAGCACACAGTTGCCATGGTAACAATAACAGCAGTTTACAAAATATTACAAGACATCCCACATACACAACAGAAACACCTAAATGCCATAAGGCAACGCACACATAGCCACCTTAGGGGTATATTAATTTACTAAACTGTGTTAAAATGTATGTATGTGTATTGTGAGTTACGCAAATTGCATAACATATATTATGTAATTTGCCTTACGTCAATTAATTTGTCTTATGTCCAGTGAAGTGTGTTGTCTGTGCACTTAAATTTTGATGAATACTGTCCCTAACTAACAAAACATAGCAATGGAAAGTCCACATTTTGGGCACATGGAGCATCCAGAGAGTTGAACTTGTGAGGTAATTCAAATCCCATGTATGCATGGTGGATGATTTGTAACATGTGCTCATACCAGGGCACTGCGTGGGAGCCTTTTCTGGTATGACTGGCATCCTGAGTGTCTGAGACTACTTTTTAGCTAATGCCAGCATTTTTAGCATTTTTTTGAAAAAATTCCATCCAATGATCCACCTTGTTGGTATGACACTGAAACTGAAGGTCACTTACTTGTTGACAAACATTGACAGACCTTACCTGTATTACCTGGGGCTATGCCTACCCACTGGAGTCTAAGGAAATATGTAATACCTCTGTTAGACATCTACTGCCAGTGATGACATTGCTGCTATCTTATATTTAATTAAAGTAACCCACCAGAAGTAAGTGCTACCTGCAGTCAACCCTCTGCATTGTGGCTTTAGTGGTCCAGGGGATGTTAAAAAAACAGATATGGGGATGTCCCTGAATAAATGGACTAAAAAGGAATTCAAAAGAGGAAAAGAAGGTGGAGATAGAGGTGAATGACCTACTTAATGTTAAGTAAACTGCAGTTGAAAAGGTTGACCAGCACCACAAACTATGTAAGTAAATTATGTTAGTAATGGCAGGCATGCTTGATCTCTGGTAAGGAGCCTTATTACAGCTTTGATGTGTGACAGTTGTTTCAGGAGAAAATCTCCACTGACCCCTCCACTTCTATTACTAGCATAGCTTCCTCTTAATTTACTTCTGCCTTAAATGCTTGTTTCTGTTATCTTAAAATGCATTGTTATTATATGTATATGTAAGGTATTCATTAAGTAGGGATGAATTGACCAAAAATTCACAAAATTGCCAGCCAATTTGGACCAAATTTGGTATTTTTGCAAACTGAAGTCCCACGTGCTCTTTGCAGGTCTGTGAATCAAAAACAACTACATTCAAAAGCTCAGCGTGACATATAGGCAACTGGCATTGTTTATAAGGGAATGAAAATGACAGCTTTCATAATTGTTTCACTTCTGAAGGTGCGTAGCAATAGCCGTTGTGACCTCTGTGACTTGAGGGGGGCTGGGGACTTTTTTCCTCCTCCCTTCCCCTTGCAGAGCACAGTGGATCTATGTACATAATATATTTACCTACTCTTATCACATCAGGTGTCCTCTTTCTTGCTATTGGCAGCACCTTGCTCTATGCTCCCACCACTCTTGCTCCAATTTCATGAAATGCATCGATAGCCAGGCATTCAGCAGAAGGAGAGCCTCTAGGAAGAAAAGGAGACCACTCTGCTGCATTCTACAAGGAAGAATGGAGGACAGAAAGAGCTAACCCCCATAGCGTTTAGGTGGGGGATGTTTGCTGCAGGGGGCCCAGTTGCGCACTGGGGGGGCCTGGAGGGATATAGTTATGCCCCTGCACTTTAGGTCCCGTATAAATAATGATTTGACCTTCTCATGCAACAGTGTCAATGGCGAGAGCATAAGGACTTCCACCCACATATCATGCCCTGGTACCAGCTGACACCATCACCTAAGCTTGTGCTATAATTCAGCTGCATGCACAGTTCACAGCCTGAATACAGTTTTCCAGTTTTTAACGTTTAATGTGTGCTCAGCTTGTAGGCTATACTGTGAGTGCCAGCACTGTCATCACTTTTGCCATACTCATGTATGCCCTTATCTCCATCTAGAAAGAGGACGCCTTTCTCCATGTAACATCTCTCCACCTCTCTCACCTATATATACAGGGTCGGACTGGGCCACAGTAGTACAGTTTTTTCCCTCGGTGGGCCCTGCCTCCAGATCTCTGAAGGACCCCCCTCCCTGTCTGGCAGAGCTCCAATTGCTGCCTGCAGCACAAAAATTCTCTTCTCAGTGCTGTAATCACTCATGCTGAGAGCAGTGGAGTAGCTAAGGAGCTGTAGGCCTCGATGCAAATTTTACAATGGGGCCCCCCAAGCACTCTATACATAACAATTGATACAACGCACCAAAACCTGCCAATGGCAACTACAGTGTCAGAGGTGCAAGAAAGGGAAGGGATGGGAAATAGCTTGTTAATGATTACCACTGTTCGAAGTATCTATAGAAGTGATTATTATGAGCACAGGACCAATAGAGAGCTAATACTGTAGTTGAGGGAGGGCCCTTCAGGCCCCTTTGGCCCAAGGGCCCCGATGCGGTCGCAACCTCTGCGGTCGCAACCTCTGCAAAGTAGGGCATTACTTTATATTGAAGGAGGAGACTTTATGCAAAGTTTTGCTGGGCAGCAGTGTCTCTGAATTACAATGCTGCTAAGATCATGTACATTTGGCCCTGTCCATAATACATCATGACCACGCCCACCTTCTGGTGCATGGTCACACCCTTTTTTCCCTGCAATCATGAGATGTGTGGGCCCCAGGTTGAAATTTCTTTGGTGGGCCCCCAGTGTCCCAGTCCGACCCTGTATATATATATATATATATATATATATATATATATATATATATATATATATATATATATATCATGTACATAAATACTGGAGTGGAAGCAGCGCTGAAAGGGAAAAATCGCGCTGGTGTTTCAGGAGTAAAACCCCTCAGTTGTGAAATGGTTAATTTACTGGGCAATATTAGCAGCATGTGGTGGTGACAAAGAACCCAATCAGTGTCATAGTGTCACTGACACCGTACAAGTTGAGTTAGATTCCCAAAGAATGGGAATCTCCTAGGGAGATATTTTACAGACAGCCACCTACCACATTCTTATCATCAATTCATTAATACTTTTTAATGCTTTGCTGTTTGATTCACATCACACGCATAATGCAAGATGTAACTTTTCCCCTCCATTGCATTGAGATTGTGTTTTTTACAGGATGTGCAAAGGAAACACCCCAATGAAAAACTAGCCTAATTGTAATAAGATTGACACCTAGAGTACTGCAGTACTGCAGTATTTTATTATATATGTTACAGCCAGAACCCGAAGTCTGGCCACTTCGGGTTCTGGCCGGTCAAAGCTAGAAATGGCCGGCTGAAGCGGCCAGTTTGCGAAATGGAGGCTTTTTGTGGACTTTGGCCGGCCAGAACGCATTCTGGCTAGATGTGGCCGGCCAAGTCCCGAAGTTCTGAGTCCCTGCTGCCTCCTGTCAGCTCGCCTCACCCTTCTTTCACGTCTGCTTGCTGTCTCCATGGCTGTCCGGCTCCCCGCTGTCTCTCTGGCTGTTCGGCTCATTCTCCCCTCCCCTGCTATTTGACTCCCAGGTTTCCGTCTTCCCGGGCTGAGCCCTGCGATGTCTTGATGAGTTCCCCGCCTCCGTCTCCCCTGCTATTCAGCTCCATTGATTCCAACTGATGAGCTCCCCACTCTCCACCACATGTTTTCCTGACGCTGCATCTCTGCCTCCCGTCTGCTTTCTTCTGTCTGCCTTCCCACTTTGGCTGCGCAGTTCACCTCTCCCTGTCCCCTCATAAGTGGACCTGAACTCTTGCACAGGACAAACGAAAAACAGAGAAATGCACCTGTATGAATTTAGTCTGTCTAATTCCTCTTCATCTGTGACTAATCACCATTGAAATTTGATGTCTCAGCTGGGTCGGCTCAGGAATGTAATTGGTAAACACAGGATAATATGTCTGCTTCCATGAAAGCAGGATGTAGACACACTGCAGATTATCCGCTGTAACAAATACATTTTGTAATAAAGGACGTTTTTCTTTAAGGGCTCAGACACACTATAAGCTCTTTTCTGAGCGCTTGCGATTGATTAGCGCATTGTGAGCACTTTTTAAAAATCGTTCCCATTCACTTTCATTAAAATTGCGGTAAAAAAATCGCCACATACACGTAAAAAAGTACGCAATCGTGGCGACTTTTACCGCAATTTAAGTGAAAGTGCATGGGAGATATTTTGAAAAATTGTTCAGAAAGCGCTAATCAACCGCTCAGAAAAGCGCTTAGAGTGTGTTTGAGTCTTAAGGTTCTTATGCTATTTTGTATCTTTCAGAGCAGAGACGAGGTTCTGAGTGCCTTTTGTGCTGTCGGAAAGGACTCGGGACTTGTACATTTTGGACTTTGGCCAACTGACTTTGGCCATTTCTAGAACTGGCCGGCCAATGTCAGAATTTCCCAGCATTTTGGACTTTGGCCAACGTCAAATCGGCCAGTTCTAGAAACGGACGGCCAATTCTAGAATTGGCCGATTTCTGGTTTTGGCCGTAACATATACAGCAATTGCTATGCCAATAGAGTTGGAATCATCTGGTGGTCTAACTCCCTGTCTGGTTTCATAAAGTAGAAAATTGAATAAACCCTATAGCATTTTCTTTCTATTAAAACACCAGTAATGTGATTTCAATGGAAAAAAAAATTATAGTGGTTCTTCCCTACTTGGTATAATGTGGTCTAAATCCAGTTGAAAGGAACTATCCTAAAGAAGATAAGTTGCTTCCAGCCCCCTGTATTTCTTCAGGTCCCTTGCTGCCTGCTGGTGTGAACTGTTCTGCTGCTGTACCCCTCCAAAAGCTGGCTAATTGAGCCCCTCCATCGGCAACAGCACATGTGTTGCCCTGGCTGGGTGTCTATCACTCACTCCCACATGTGCAAGTCTTACAAACCAAGCAACCATGGAAGGTTCCCAGCAATGGGAGCATCATTGAGGAGAAGTGTGGTCATGGTCATGAATTCACAGTAGGCTGTGATAGGGCTCAGTCGGTCAGCTTTCAGAAAGGCACAGAAGCAGAACAGATCCCATCAGCATGCTCCTGGGGAGGAGGAATTAAGTGGATGGTAAACTTTATGTATACTGTTCTCACACATAAAGTTTACAGTTCTTTTGTTAATGTAGCCCAAAGTCATTGCATGCATGCACATTTGCACACATATCCACTCAGGACTGATTGGGCAGCTGAGTAGCACAGGAAATGTATTCTTTTTACTTCAAGAACATTTTACAATGGTTTATTTCAACTTTTTAATTATTATCATTATTTTCAGAGAAAGTTTACCTTTAACATTTTATTGTTTGAACAACCTAGTTTTTTCCTTTACAGCCTTAGTGCTGCGTATTCACGTTGTTTATATTTTACTTGATGAAAATCTGCCTCTGGCTGGCATTCTGTGAGAAAAGCCTCAATTATGCTTGGTATAAAAGTGTTAATTTTTTCTTCCAAGAAGCCTCTGCAATAATTTACTGTACTCATCCTTTATATGGCATAAGTTAACATCTTGCAAGTTAAATGAGAGAAGCAGAATGAATCTTTCACTATGTAACAAGCTTTTAAACTGCTGAACAAAGCATTTCCTTGAAACCATAAGGATTGATATATTAGGTGTGGTAATGAGAACATATTCATTTTATACCTTGTATAAATCTTACACTGTATTTCCTTCTAATTCCTCTAGTGCCTCTGTACTTCTAAACTATGTAAAAGAAAAACCTGATTGCTCTTTCTGATGTTGTGAATCCACATAGAGGCTATGAAAAGGGTGATTTCATTGCATTTGCTGAGTGTAAGCAAGTTTAACCAAATAATTTCAACAATACTAAATAAATATACACGTTGGCAAGGCATTGTATAGTAAAATAATTTTGCACTGTTTTTTAGTCCAAGTCATGTTTGTGGTTTTGTATAGTTTCAAACATTCACATTTTAGGTAAAGGCAAATTGCTATTCTTGCAGTGGCGAAGCTAAGGAGCTGTGGGTCCTGATGCAAGTTTAACATTGGGGCCCCCAAGCACTCTATACGCAACAATTGATTGTCATACTCACTATCGGGGTCCTCCTCGGAGCTCTCGGGGGCGTCCTCTAGTGCGCACGCGCGGGGGCTCTCTGGTCCTTGTAGGCCCTCTTCCTGCACGGCGTTTGGCGCTGCGCGCGGTGCACATGCGCACAGTACTGTGCGCGCGCGTCTGCGCGCGCATAGTCATGCGCACGCACGCATGCGCAAACGGGTGCGCGCGCTAATTTCGGCGCCAATACACAGTATAAAAGCAGCACTGCCCCTAACTGCAGTGCTGCTCGTTCTGATCAGTTTGGTTAGCCTGTTGGTGAACCGTTGTTCCAGTTCTACTGATATTCTGATTTGATCTCCTGTTGTGACCCCGGCCTGTGACCCCGACTACTCCTGATCTCCGCCTGCCCTGACCTTTGGCTTGTCTTCTAGATTACCGTTGTCTGCCGCCTGCCCTGACCCCTGGCTTGTGACCCCAACTACTGCTGATCTCTGTTTGCCTGGACTTCCGGATCTTGTCTGACCACGCTTGCTTCACAATTAGTGTCTCTGTTCTCCCAACCACTTGCTGAGGCGATCCCAGTAGTGACCTGGTAGGGCACTAGGCAGCGAAGTTCCAAATTCCCCTCCTGGGAGTGTGGTCCTGCATCCCCCTCAAGGGGGTGTGGGTGAAGACCCGTGGTCACCTAGACTCCACTACTGGGTAAAGTCTCTTCCATCGTGGGAAGGTCAACAGGGACTGAAGAGAATTCCAGTCAGTTCCTAACATTGATACAGCGCACCAAAACCCGCCAATGGCAACTACAGTGTCAGAGGTGCAACAAGGGGATGGGGAACACTTTGTTAGTGATTACCACTATTCAAAGTATCTATAGAAGTGATTATTATGAGCACAGGACCAATAGACAACTAATACTGCAGTTGTGGGATAGCCCCTCAGGGCCCCTCTGGCTCAAGGGCCCCAGTGTGGTTGCAACCTCTGCACCTCCTATTGCTATGCCACTGTATTCAGGGGTGTAACTAGGGGAGGCAGAAATTGTGATTGCAGGGGGGCCCAGAGCTGTGAGGGGGCCCCAACGGAAGCAGGAAATTTGGGAACATGAGGCAAGTGGACAATATGGGTGTCGCCATTGACTCTCATGTTAAATATCGTTTGAAGGGTGCCCAATGGCAATTTAGGTTGCCTGGTGAATAACAACATTTAAAAAAGTGCCTGGTGAATAATAATGTTTACAAAACATATTTGCCATAGTTATCGTGTCTATCTATGTAAAATGTTATAACAAAAATATTCTATGAAAAACAATAAAACAATAAAATAAAAATAACCCTCAAATAACTAAATATATTGATTTGAAAAATAAATGATAAATGATACGGGAGTCTTAGGGTTAGCCACCACTAGAGGGGTCTTAGGGTTAGCGCAGCAGCAGGGGGGTCTTAGGGTTAGGCACCACCAGGGGAGTCTTAGGGTTTGGCAACACCAGGGGGACTTAGGGTCATGCCCCACCAGGCGGTCTTAGGGTTAGTGATAGATACTGGTAATATTTACCAATGTTTTACTATAGTTATGACAATGATATTTTTGTTTTCATTGTTATAGACAATATTTTAAGATTTTATTACATAAAGAAACAATAAAATATGGCTATAGACATTACATTTCTGATATACCCCGCACCCTTTTTTCCAGTTGCCCTTATTTCATGTACGTGGTCACAACTACTAACCTTTCCTTTCTCTAACACGTCAGATCAGATGTTTTTGTGGCTACACCAGTCATGGGTATGAAGATATTGATTGCCATATTTGTTCTATGAGCTACAGTATATAACATAGGCCCCCAGGCTGTGAGCATCACCAAGAAGAGGCAAAGGAGTGGTTGTTGAGAACTTTAAGGGGTCCCATCAAAGTATTGGGGGCCCCACAATATTTGGGTGCCCCACAATTTTTAGTTACTCTTCTGTTCTGAAAATAGAGAATTGAAGAAGAGTGGTGTAGAGAAATATCAAGCTATGACAATAAGAATATAAGTTACAATTCTGAACTTGCCTGTTTTTTTAGACATAGCACAATCTAACTAGTAAGACTTCTGTGCTGAGCTTCAAATTGTGCTCATATAAGTGTGAATGCAAGTGGTTTGGGGGGGGGGGGGGAACCACAACATATAAAACCTTTGAAGTTAACTCTTCTCTTACGCCACAATGGGTATGTGAAAATACTTAAGTGTGCCCCTAAATAGACTAACATGGTGCAGGCCAATGAGAAATTAACACTATTACATTTACCAAAGCCATGAAATGTGCGCATCAATGCATGCAATTATAGTAAGGTACTGTATGATCTATATAAAAGCACTGAAATCAGTTGTATCATATTGCAGCTGATGCTATGTGACTGCATCTATGCAAAAGACGCATGGTGTATATGCAGAGCTTCGGTTTGGGTTCAAGGTGCGTTTGTAGTTCCTGGGCGGGCTCGGCGCATCTCTGATTGGAGGCCATTCGGAGGCGGCTTGGTGTTGCGCTGATCCACCTTTTGCGCAATTTTCAATTTTTCAATTTTACTTGGTAGCGCACCCAGGCTATGCATATACATAGGTTAGGATTTAGTTAGTGTTAGGCCCCTCCCATGGAGGATTGACTTCTTTGCAGTGGGAGGGACGAGTACGTAATAGGTTGCATGCAAGCTGTTATAGGAAACCAACATCCTCCAGTGATAGACAGGTCATGTGTATGCTGGGTGTGTATTCAACCCCACAGGTGGGGCTTGCACTCTTTTGCAGGCAGGCACTAGTCTGTTTTTAAGTAGCGCTGCTCATTTCCTTGCTATGTACTAATTTTAATTCATTTTTGGTCAGCTGCTCCCACTTAACAGCCATGCTTTTTGTGTATATGCAGAGCTTCTGTTTGGGTTCAAGGTGCGTTTGTAGTTCCTGGGTGGTCTCGGCGCATCTCTGATTGGAGGCCATTCGGAGGCGGCTTGGTGTTGCGCTGATCCACCTTTTGCGCAATACTAGTGGATGAACTGTACACTTGTGACAATCTAGAGGGGAGCGGGGTGGAGACATTAAAGGTTAAGGTTATTTAAAGGTGATCTTAGTGTATGAGGCAGCAGCTCTGGTGCAGATGTAGACATGTCTCGAAAAGGAAACAATGAGAGAATACAGTGGTTTGCAAAAATATTCAGCCCCCTTGAAGTTTTCCACATTTTGTTATATTACTGCCACAAACATGAATCAATTTTATTGGAATTCCATGTGAAAGACCAATACAAAGTGATGAACATGTGAAAAGTGGAACAAAAATCATACATGATTCCAAACATTAAAAAAAAGTAACTGCAAAGCTGTGTGTGCGTAATTATTCAGCCCCCTGAGTCAATACTTTGTAGAACCACCTTTTGCTGCAATTACAGCTGCCAGTCTTTTAGGTGTACATGTGAGAAGTGGAATGAAAATCATACATGATTCCAAACATTTAAAAAAAAACTGCAAAGTAAAGTGGGGTGTGTGTAATTATTAAGCCCCCTTTGCACTGAGTGCAGTCAGTTGCCCATAGATATTGCCTGATGAGTGCTGATGACTAAATAGAGTGCGCCTGTGAGTAATCTAATGTCAGTACAAATACAGCTGCTCTGTGACGGCCTCAGAGGTTGTCTAAGAGAATATTGGGAGCAACAACACCATGAAGTCCAAAGAACACACTAGAAAGGTGAGGGATAAAGTTATTGAGCAATTGAAAGCAGGCTTAGGCTACAAAAAGATTTCCAAAGCCTTGAACATCCCACGGAGCACTGTTCAAGCGATAATTCAGAAATGGAAGGAGTATGGCACAACTGTTAACCTACCAAGACAAGGCCGTCCACCTAAACTCACAGGCCGAAAAAGGAGAGCACTGATCAGAAATGCAGTCAAGAGGCCCATGGTGACTCTGGACAAGCTGCAGAGATCTACAGCTCAGGTGGGGGAATCTGTCCATAGCACAACTATTAGTCGTGCACTGCACAAAGTTGGCTCTTATGGAAGAGTGACAAGAAGAAAGCCATTGTTAACAGAAAAGCATAAGAAGTCCTGTTTGCAGTTTGCCACAAGCCATGTGTGGGGACACAGCAAACATGTGGAAGAAGGTGCTCTGGTCAGATGAGACCAAAATGTAACTTTTTGGCTAAAATGCAAAACGCTATGTTTGGCGGAAAACTAACACTGCACATCATTCTGAACACACCATCCCCACTGTCAAATATGGTGGTGGCAGCATCATGCTCGGGGGGTGCATCTCTTCAGCAGGGACAGGGAAGCTGGTCAGAGTGGATGGGAAGATGGATGGAGCCAAATACAGGACAATCTTGGAAGAAAACCTCTTGGAGTCTGCAAAAGACTTGAGACTGGGGTGGGGTGGAAGGTTCACCTTCCAGCAGGACAACAACCCTAAACATAAAGCCATGGCAACAATGGAATGGTTTAAAACAAAACATATCCATGTGTTAGAATGACCCAGTCAAAGTCCAGATCTAAATCCAATCTAGAATCTGTGGCAATATCTGAAAACTGCTGTTCACAAACGCTGTCCATCTAATCTAGGCATGTCAAACCGGTCCTTCGAGGGCCGAGGTCCTCACACATTTTTGGTACAGCTCAAATTAATTGATGGGTCTGTATCAGGAAAGGTGTGGTCCATCAGGTAGAACACATTCCTCTCTTTCTCAGTCCATCGTAAACACTGGCGTGGATCTGGCCCTCCAGGCCTGGAGTATGACACCTGAAAACTAATCTGACTTAGCTGGAGCTGTTTTGCAGAGAAGAATGGGCAAGGATTTCAGTCTCTAGATGTGCAAAGCTGGTAGAGACATACCCTAAAAGACTGGCAGCTGTAATTGCAGCAAAAGGTGGTTCTACAAAGTATTGACTCAGGGGGCTGAATAATTACGCATACACAGCTTTGCAGTTACTTTTTTTTTAATGTTTGGAATCATGTATGATTTTTGTTTCACTTTTCACATGTTCACCACTTTGTATTGGTCTTTCACGGGGAATTCCAATAAAATTGATTCACGTTTGTGACAGTAATATGACAAAATGAGGCCGAATACTTTTGCAAACCACTGTATATGCTTTCCTGAAGAGTTGCATTTTGAAGAGGAACATTACTGTATATACCTAAGTGAATGCAATTGCTTACTTTTACAGTGTTCATTTATAACTTATTTAATTAATGTTTGCCCATTATAAACTCTTACCTCACCCCGTCTTACATTCTTAAATTTATCAGAGATCATTACTGCTGGTAAAGTGCATCACTGTAAACCACACTATTGGTCTGTGACATGAGCAGACAGATCACATGATCTCTTGAAGGCTGGGTGACATCATAGCCTAGGCAAAATATGACTGGAAGGGCAAGGTAACATCATGGCAATATATGAATATATATAGCATTTCTGATGCTTAAACCAGGATAATTAACCTTAACCTTTTTCCAGCCATGTTTACTTTTGTTATGCATGATCTGGCACCACATATTGCTCCAGTGTGCCTCCATCAGCCTAAAATGCAGAACAGGCATATGGAGAAATTTCATATTTCCCTGTTCCAGACACTGGATCGGCTCTCTTCTTCCTCCACCATAATGCACTGTAACTCTTCTGGGTCCCCATCCCATGTTATGACATTTGATCAGAACCCAGAGGACGATGTCAATACTACAGCGCCGATCAGTGGTGGTAAAGGGGTGATGAAAGAGGCACTTTCATTATTATGTTTTACTATATGTTATTACAGTTCATCTTTAACTACTTTGTCCTCCTGGACGTAGAGCTACGTCCAGGAGGCCATGTGCGCTCCTGCGCTGATCGCGCGTGCGAACGCATGCTACCGGCTGTGGATCGTTAGCCCAGGAATCAATGAATCGGGCCATGGTGCCCGATCACTGATTCCTCTCCCCCGCAGAAAAAGCGACAGCTTCTCTCCGAAGCCTTGCTTTTTCTGCCTCCTACGTCCCTCTAGGCGTACATGTTACACTTAGAGTGACTTCATGTAAACAAACCTAAGGTTGCCATCTTGTGGCCAAAAAGTAAAACTACATCTACATAAAAAAAAAAATAAACATATATTTACATTAAAAAAATTACTATTTACATCCCACCCTCCCAAAAGTACCCAAATAAAATGTTTATTCATAATAATAATAAAAAAAAACATTACAATAAAAAAACACATAAATATTTACCTAAGGGTCTAAACTTTTTAAATATCTCTGTAAAGATGAAATATTTCTATTTTTTTTTTTATTATAAGCTTGTAAATAGTGATGGATGCAAAATGGAAAAAATGCACTTTTATTTCCAAATAAAATATTGTCACCATAAATAGTGATAGGGATATAATTTAAATGGTGTAATAACCGGGACAAATGGGCAAATACAATACGTGGGTTTTAATTATGGAGGCATGTATTATTTTAAAACTATAATGGCCAAAAACTGAGAAATAATGAATTGCTTCCGTTTTTTTTCTTATTCTTACTGTTAAAATGAATTTACAAAGAAAGCAGAAAAAACAAGATATAGATATAGATCAGTTCATTGTGATAAGTAGTGATAAAGTTATAGGCTAATGAATAGGAGATGAACATTGCTCGGATGCATAAAGTGAAAACGACTGAGGGCTGAAGTGGTTAAGAATTTTTTTGAAACCCTCTGTCATAAAGGCACTATCTGCACAGAGTGTGTATGTTGTCTGTGTGGGTTTCCTCTGGGCACTATGGTTTCCTCCCACATCTCAAAAACATACAGATAAGTTAATTGGCTTCCCACTAAATTGGCCCTAGACTACGATACATACACTACATGATACAGACATGTGACTATGGTAGGGATTAGATTGTGAGCCCCTCTGGGGGACAGTTAAGTGACAAGACAATATATACACTATGTACAGTGCTGCAAAAGATGCATATCAAACTTTTTACTTTTTCACATATTTTAATTAATTTTTTTTCTGTAACCACGCTGCCTTAAGCCCCATACACATGCTTGATTAACCACTTGAGGACCACAGTGGTAAACCGCTCCTAAAGACCAGGCCAATTTTTACTAAAATGGCCACTGCAGCATTACATCTCTGTCATTTTTTAGTGTGATACTCCGGTTGTTTATTGCCTGATGAAGCGGGATGGTGACCGTGAAATGCGTTGCAGTTTTGTTTAGGAGTATGTGAATAAATTATTGCTTCTTCAATCAACAGCATTTTGTCTGTTTTGGTCCACCACCACCACCTGAACATTTTTAAACCTTTTAGCAAATTGTATCCTATTGGCGCCTCTGTACTTTTGTACACTGCAGCTTTAAGGCCAAGCTGCAGGGCCGCCCAACACAGCACACAAGTGACCCCCCCCCCCTTTCCCCCCACCAACCCCCCCCCCCCCTTTTCCCCCCACTAACAGAGAGCCCCCCAGTTTTTTAAAATAGATATTTATTTATTTATTTTTTTATTATTTTTTACTATTTATTTTTTATTTTTTTAACACACCCCTCCCTTCCCCCAGCCGGCCAATTCTGGCGATCGGCTGTCCTAGGCTTCTGCCTATGAGAGCCGATTGCTCTCTAGTACCCCAAGGGGACAGCCGTGTCACACGGCTGTCCCCAGTACAGCGCTGCTGCTGATCGCAGCGCTGTACTAACTGAAAAGACGGAGGTTTCGCCATCTAACAGTTTCCCGATCTCTGCTCAGAGACTGAAGGCGGGGCAGAGCTCCGCCCCTCAAGCAGGAAATGCATGCGCAGCCTGTGCATGATCTCCTGCAGTAGTCGGCCCCAGGAACTTATGCCAATTGACGTTAGGCGGTCCTGGGGCTGCCGCCGCAAGCACGACCATTGGTGTGGGGCGGTCATCAGGTAGTTAATGTTAACCGTCTCAGCTGATGATCTGGAACGTGTAGTAGTAGCCCCTGACCACTGCCAGGCAGATCAACTTTGCCAAGAGACTGTCAATACCTTTGTGCCTCTGCTTGCCCCACCCAGTGCTGGGCCAAAATTACACATGAGCGTAATTACGCATCGTAATTCAATATAAATTTACGCGTAAGCGATATGCGTAAATTACGGTCTTACGCGTAATTATTTACGCGTAAGCAGTAAAGTGGTATCGTAATTACACTGTCTACCGTAATTGCTAGGTATGCGTAATTTTACGAACACTTACGCGTAATTTTACACGTAATTACTAACGTACTAACATCCTAAGCAACCAATAGTATCTTCTCCCGCCCTTCAGTATAAGCGTACGTTTTGACGCATACGAATGATATGTACGCAATAACTGTCACATTCACTGCTATTGCGTACATATCGTCCGTATGCGTAAACAAATACGCATTAATGGGTATTACGGCACTACGCGTAACATCATAGTGTAAGCGCCTACATTACGGTATCCTTACGCGTAACTGCGTAAGTTTACGCGTAATTACAGTGATGTACCGTAGATAATTTCCTACGCCGTAACCGTAATTGCGTAATGCGTAATAGCGTAAAATTACGCGTAATGATCCGTAAGCGTAGATTTTTCCATTACGACCAGCACTGGCCCCACCCACTGCGAGTCAGCATGCCTGCACGGCAAGCCCAAGATCTACTACTTTGCCTAGGGCCCCATTATATATTAAATAATCTCTGTGTCTGAGGGTATGGGCCCAGATTCACCATGTGTATGGGCCTTTAAAATCATGACATATCAGAATACTGTGTCTGTGCCAAGTATGTATATAAATGTCAACCTGTTAAAAAAATTTAACCACACACAGCTATTTTCTTTCCTTATATTATTTTTTGTATGTAATCAGAAGAACACAGAAGACCCTATTTTCTCAAAATGCTTTACTGTTTTGATATGTGGTCACTTTATCAATTGACTTTTTTAACTCAAAGCAGAACTAAACATAATCACTGCAAATTTAGCTGTAATTTCTTTTTCTAATGTGGCAATAAAGTGGCACATAAAATACAAGTAAAACTGAGATTTCAGAAATGCTGTATTCTAGTTGCTACATGTAATATGTTCAGTGCTGTATTCTATTTTTAATCAATGTATTATTTGTCAAAACTGGCTGCCTTAACATCTTGTTAAACAGCTTGCTTTGGGAAGTGAGAAAAATAAGTGTTAAACAATGCAAATAGTCTAATTAGTCTTATCAGATTGCCTTTGTTTTATTTTGTTCTTTTTATGTATGGAAAACATCCACCATGAAGCAGGTATATCATGTTTTGGATCTACATTTTCCATTCAATGTAAAATTATTTTTGTTTTATAACTTAAAGACTATGCAGTTTCTATAATGTGCAGGTCATTATTTTGACTGTTTTAACAAAAAGACAACATACAGTACAAGACATTCAAGACATGCTTTTGAGTAACTGAGATAGTATATTTTAAATGCTAAAATAGAGGTTGAGCTGGCACTCTACTAGATCAGAGTTTCTCAAACCTGTCTTTGTGACTTCCCAATGGTGCATGTTCTGCAGGCAACCTCACCTATGCGCAGG
Organism: Hyperolius riggenbachi; assembly: GCF_040937935.1. Taxonomy (NCBI): domain Eukaryota; kingdom Metazoa; phylum Chordata; class Amphibia; order Anura; family Hyperoliidae; genus Hyperolius; species Hyperolius riggenbachi. The sequence goes on from NC_090646.1 coordinate 402,149,917, forward strand.
TGGGGTAATTAGTGTCTCAGCTACATGGAATCCACCTAACTGAGACACTAATTACCCAACCAGTGCATAGGTGAGGTTTCCTGAAAAACATGCACCATTGGGAAGTCACGAGGACAGGTTTGAGAAACACTGTACTAGATTGTGGGTGAAATTAAGTTGATGTTCTGCTGTGGGGTGCTTTCCCCAGTGTGGTTCAATGTGCTTTGGACTGCAAGAGAAGTCTGTCAAGTGAACAATTAGAAGTGTAGGCGTCTGGCACCAGCTTCATTTATTTCCAGCATGGTACAAGTAAAGGTCAAGTGCATAAGATTAAACCTCAGCAGTTGGAACAATTCAAGCATAAGTGCTTTGGCCTTGGAAGAAGCTAGGCAAAACGGTTGTTAGACCATGCACCTCCCGGTGCCCACTGCTGGACCTCTTTCTCCCACAGTGCCACTGGCTAACAATAAGCACAATACACTAACGCTTGAATTTTTACAAATGCTGAAGTTTACTCGTATGCACTTGCATGTTATGTGCACCATGCTGGAAATAAATTATGCTCAATAGTGCTGGACATCTACGCTTCTACTTGTTCATTTTAAAGTATATTTTCTTAACATTTTAAGGTTAAACATAAAAAAACGATGGAATAATTTATTGATCATTTGTTTTCCACAAGAAACGGTGGCAAACAAACCTTACAATCACTCTGAACTGTTGAACTCCCCACATGCCACAGTGCTACCTGGACTGGGAAGCTATAATTAACTGCCCTAGAGAGTTTAAAAACATTATTTCCTCTCTGAGATTCTTTGAGTAATCTAGCTTCTTTTATGTTTTATTAGTAGTGTGACGTATGTGGAGTCACCATCCAATTCCTGTTCCCTATGTCATGCAGTTTACCATTCAGCCTCAGACCCTGAGGGAATCCTGAAGGCAGTCAGCACTGCAGGCAAAGTAACCCTTTGGATTGGTTGGTGAGGCCACACACAGTCCAATTTCGATTGTAAATAAAATCAATACAATCTGGGCTCTCATATAGAGGCCAGGTCGCTGCCACCAATCCGCAATAAAGCGTACAGATGCGCTAAGTCTAACTAGCTAAATCCTGTAGGAAAAAGGGTTAATCCACAGCCTTTCTAGAGATAGCAAAATGAATGATATTAATATCAACACTGTTATGGTAACATGTCTCTCTCTACGAAGATGTGAATGCTTTTTGCGGAGATTTTTCAGAACAGCACTTAGACGATCAATTTTTTAAATCATTTATTTCAAGAAATAATGCAGGACTAAATATAGCAAATGAAACAAATCGATACAGAAATAATAAGGATTAACTGTGAAAATAACTATTAATAGTCTGAGCAATGTGTCAAGTTACTGTATGTCCTTTTGCGGTAATAAGTCCAACAGAAGATATGAAGTCCAGTTATGGAAAGTTCTGTGGGATAGATAGAAGTCCATGGATAACAAGCCGATCCGTGATGGCTGCAGCTGGACTCTCTCTCAGCCTGAGTGTCCAGTCAGTTTTTAACCTTTTCTCTGCCAGAGGGTGTGGATGGTAACAAGAGAGGTTCTTCAACCCTTAGCAATCTGACTCCAGGCTGCTGAAGTCCGCCCCTATTGTCTGAGGGACCAAATTGGTATTTTCTCCAATTATGCCATAACTCAGCGGATATCTGACATATCATATAAAAATCAGCATTTTACATTCCGCCATCATGTTCTGAACCAATCAATATCAAACTTGCTTGGGCTGATACCTTCCCTGACTAGGAAGACGATATCTCAGGCATAGAAGGTGGCAGATCACTGCTTGGTGGACCAGATACCTCCAGCTCAGGTGTAAGGCATCTCTGATTACTTTGATATGCCTGCCATCTATGGAACATTGATTAATTTAGTAACTTGTCTAAATGACTATTCTTTCCTTCCAAGCTGAATTAAAAGTCATTTCTCTACTCTGGTAAGGCTACGTGCGGGAATGTGGCCACCTAATGATTTTATGAGGGGTCTGTTCTGGCCTAGCTAGTATCATCTTTGAAGTAGGAACCAGAGACCCTGCCATCATGGTTTATGGTCCCCACTGCTATGGCAGACTATACACCACACCATTTCCTCTAATGTGTGGCTGGCTTGGACATGCAGAATATTTTCTTGTCCATATATCTTTTTATCAGAACCTTTGTAGTAGATCTGTGAGCTATGTGAATGCTCTGGTTTAGTGTTTATTGGGGCTCCCTCTAGGGAACAATGACTGTAAAGTGGATATGTTGCTTTATGGCTCCTTTGCCAGGGGGAGATATACAACTCTTCCCTGTGTAGCAGTGGTCTGGGCTGAATTCAACACTGTTTTCTACAAACAGGCTAAAGGGGTACTCCAGATAATATTTTGTATGATTTTTGTATGATTGTGCAGGTGGAGTGGTTCTGCTGGTGAACCCGACCATCACAACTAGTATTTATACCAGCACTGAGAAGTTCCAGTTGTGTCACTGGTATACATTAAATAGGAATGGCACATAGAGGCAGGAGGTCAGTGACCATGGAGAGAGAAAGGTCATATAAACTAATAATAGGAGTTGCTAATGCACAAAAAAAGCTTTAAAAAATTATAAAAAGATAAGCAGTGCTCTTACCCCCAGATAAGAGCATACCTGCGAGGCCTGCTGGATCCACTATCTTATTTTAGTTTCTATGTCCCAACTTCCTCCACAGCTTTCAGCTTGTGTGGCGCCTCCCCGGTCAGCCAAGGAATGATAAGTTTGTTGTCCTAACACCCAGTTACACCCAGTCCTTGATATGTGCACGTTATAGGAACGGAAGTTCTCCCCTTACTGCTTATTCTCAAAATACATGTGGGCTGCATAAACAGTCATTCCCTTCCTATAGCATATTTGACCAACATATATACCTTCCTACATACATGCTACTAAGTCATTTTTAGAAACAGTGTCTAGCTTAGGGTAAGAAGTTTATGGACGCATTACAAAATGACTTTGTCATCATTAAAAAAGACCAAAAAATCTATAGTATTGATAAATTGATTCAAAAATACACAGATTTTCTAGTTTTTACACATTCGTTGTTTGTCAAATACAAAAGAACAAGCAAAAAGTAAAAGTGAAGTGTTTTATTTTTGGGGGAAATATTTAATGTTGGGGGGATATTAATGATGAATAAATGACAGAAACATTTATTCCTTTACATTGCTTTCTGATGTTTTTTATTTAATAATATAGTTCAGTGGAAAAAATAATTTTTAGCGTTCATTAAGAATAACCTAATAGGACTAAAAAATGTCCTCTCCATTAGGAGAGCATCTCCATCCCCTCTAACTTTGCCCTTCAACTGTGGCATTTTTGGCATTGAATTCTTGGGATTCCTGTCCACATCACTGGCTACTCCATACAATGTAATATCAATACATTTTGCCGGGGTTCAGAAAGAGAGTAACATATCTCAGAAATGACACAAGAGGCCATAAAGTTGGAAGCCCAAACCCACTACCGCTGTTTTCAAAACTAGAAAAAAAAAGTTTTCAATTGCCACTTTAAGTTGGTTTAACAGTGCTACTGAAGCATTTGTTATATTTTTATTATATTTCTCGTTGATCTGTTTACAAATATATCTGCTTAATAGTTCTTACTGCAAAGCCTTTTTATTGTCCAGAAAATGGTAAAATTTATGGCAATGAATACACTTATCGATCTAAGTTTACTTTTAATACCACCATATAAATGTTATATTCCTGTAACAATTTTGTTTTTATTTTAATTATAACTTCAGAATGCTGTAGAGTCAACTTTAATTTTAACGTTAAGACTGATGTTTAAATTTCTGTCTGCCTTTGAGAAATATGTTGCCTTCTGTTGGTGTGCTGGGAAAAAATGTTGTAAGGTCAGGGTTGTTTCTGAAACAGAAGATCAATAGAGAAGATAATCGTGCAATACCTCTGAGTTTTGTCATGTCTGACCTTGAAGCAGTGGATTATTGCTCAATATATGATGGAGAAATGTTTCATCTTCCTGAGTATGTTTGACTAATTTAAATGAATAAACCACAGCTTCCAATACTGAGAACACAGACAAGGAAATACAAAAAGCAAATAGGTGTCACAAACACGTAAACAAAGCCATAAATTGAGATACTAACCTTTCCACTCCAGAGAAACATATTTCTGTTTTGATAATATGGACATTGCAGAGTATACAAATAAGTGACAAATATAAAAGGACCTGTGACACAACGGAAAAATAATATTAACATTTACAAACACAAATCTCTTATCTGTTAATTATATTTTCTGTATTTTAAATTAGCATTGATTTTATCTATTCTCTGTGTTAAATTATTATCACCACATTATGAAGCACTTGACATATCACATAGAATTCCTTTCTTAACTTCACATTCCTTTCCTAATATCTCCAAACCACAACCAACTAGATTGTAAGTTTGCAAGGGCAGTAGCCTCCTCCTAGTGTTCCCCACTATTTGACGCTACATAAATACAAACATTAATAAATAATAATAATAATAATAATAAAATGGACAGCAGAGTCATATGGACAGCATGAATCTGTCCACTCAACGTAACAGAGAGCTTGGCCCAAGAGGAGAGGAGGGTCTGTAGCGAAGCAATTAAAGGAACATAATTGACACAAAACATAATCGAAGGGTTGACTGTGATCTTCACCCCCAGATACTTACTACATATTTGAATATTTAATACTACATATTTAATTTGTATTTTAAACCCCAAATTGGAAGCAATAGCACTTGTAATGAAGTGTATAAGTGTATATAAGGTATATTGCAAGCCAACAATTCTAATTTTGAAAGGTTGAGTGTGAGCTCAGAGTCTGCTCTAAATCTATCAAAAATGGCCCAGAGGGTGGGTATTGAAGTGAGAGGATTAGTGATGGTCAAAGCTAAATCATCCGCAAAGAGCGAGACTTTGTAGGAAGAGCCACCTATATCATTGCCACATATATTAGTTAATTCCATGATTGTATATGCTAACTGCTCCACACAGAGGCCTGGTGATAAGGGAAACCCCTTGCAAGTGCCCCTCTCAATGTTAAAGCTAAAAGGTGAGGTGGCTGGAAATTTGTGAGTAGCTGAGGGTGAGCAGTATAATATCTCAACTGTCTTCAGGAAGGACCTGGAAATGCTGTAGAACTTGCCTCATGTACGGACAAGATAAGCAGTCAAATGCTTTTTCAATGTCTAATACAAAACTGCTTGGAGATGCTTGGTGGTATGAGCATGATGTACAATATCTAATAACTTTCTGATGTTATCACTCAGTTGCTTGCGGTGGCATAGCAATAGGGGGTGCAGAGGTAGCGACCACATCGGGGTTCTTGGGCTAGAGGGGCCCACCCCTCAAACACAGTTTTAGTTTTTTATTGGTCCTGTGCTGATACTATTCACTTCTATAGTTGATTTGAATATGAATAGTAGTAATCATTATAACACGGTTTCCCATCCCCTTCTTGCACCTCCGACACTGTGGTTGTCCTTTATTGGTCTTGGTGTGTTGTATCAATTGTTATCTATAGCATGCTTGGGGGGCCCCAATGCTAAACTTGCACTGGGGCGCACGGCTTCTTAGCTACGCCACTGGTTGCTTGCCAAATTGGTATAAAGCCAACTTGATCTTTATGTATGAGGAAAACCAGGAAGTTGTTAAGCCTGGTGATGATTGAACTCAAGAATTCAGACTGGACCTCTATGCCTTTCACTATAGCATTACAGCGAAACCGTAAATGAGGAATGAGCAGGTGCTCAAATTTCTTGCAATACCTGTGAAGCCACCAGGGCCTGGTGATTTATGATTTTTCTAGTTTTTTTTAATTCCTTTGTGTATCTCCTCTGTTGATTTAAGCTCATTAAGCAGCATCCTAGCAATGGGTGTGAGGCATGGCAGAGGCAAGCCACCCAAGAATGAAGCAACATCTACTTCAATGGGAGGATGAGGATCAGTATACAAAGATTGATAATAGGACAAAAATCGCTTGTGAATTAGGTCAGGGTTGGATGATTCAGAACCGTCAGGGAGCCTTCTTTTTCTGCTTCTACCTTTAGGGGAGAAGACAGTATATATGAATGTAATATTCTTAGATGCCCCTCTCCCTTCCTCAAACAACATTGCCAATAGCCCAAGTCATTGAGCCTAATGGTAAATATGTCTCTGTGTTTAAATGAATAAAATAAGACATATACATAGCTTTGATTTTGATAACAAACAGAACAAAAACTACAACAAGACCAAGAGAATAAGATCAGATGTTTTAGGTATAGAAAGGTGTCTCTTTCATGGTAATACGAAATATCAAAAACTACTGTAAACTAAATGGAAAATTGATTTGTTAACTTAATATTTTGTAAAAAATAAAAATGAAATTATATATTAAGAAATGATGCCCATTACATAATATCTGAAGCGAGTAAGCTTTTAAATGTGCAAGAAGTTTTCTTAAGTAGGTCAGTTTAACTGAATTAGTGTTTGGCTGTGCACCTCTGTCACTTTGTTTCAACTCAGTTTGGCTCAGAAAAAAAAGCACCGATCCTGTGCTTTTATGGGTTTATGAAGTCCATATGGATCTTGCACCTGCTGTATAAACTGATACTACAGAACACTCATTAATGTGTTTAGTACCTTTTCCCCAGTTATATTACATTCAGTAACCCCTTTAGACACTGCAAATTGCACAAAAAATCTGCAACCAAAAATATTGCCATATATATATACTGTATATTGCCCATATAATCTGTGGGGGATGTGTGCAACATTAAATACAAATCTATTAGTGAATCCTTCACTCACAACTTAACACAGTTGTAGATTCTGCAATAAGCTGTCAGTGTTAGGGGTGTCTTTGATGATAAGTGGTTCTCAATGAGATTGTGATGGTCAATCAGGATTCCAGCTTTTCTCTTTTGTAATAAATAAGATTGGCATTGAATGGAAACTGCTTACCCAGACACATCATGATGTGTGTTCTGAGTCTCGTTATGTTACCTCCTCTTTTCTTCCTTTACTACTGTTACAGATTGCCCAGCAAGCTCATGGTGAACCAGAACTCCTGGGAGGGTGTAAGGAACTGAAAGAGATCAAAAAGCTTCCTTACTAAAATGCTATGCAAAACATAAGTTTGCCTTCTTAAAACAGAAGGTATTTGTGATTATTCAGGTTGGAGTGAGCTTTGAGGTGTCCCAAAGTGCATCACTGCTGAATATGCAAATCATTTCTTTGTTGTCCCTTTGTTTTACCTTTACTACTTTCAGACAGATCTATGCAGGGAATGTTCAGTGGCCAATATATCTACACAAAATAGTTACAGTTGAAAGAAGTGGAGGAAGATAGGATAGGAGGCAACAAAGGGAGACACGTAACTAAAATGGAAAAATGAAGTGTTTCAGTTAATAGTCCTCACTTAATACTAATGATGATTATTACTCTGAGAAAAGGTGACCTAACCGATGACCCTATTGAAAACTACTAGGAGCCTGAATATCCATTACCAGACAAACTACATCATGCTATACTAAATCCTCTGATGCCATCAGTCAGCACTACTCCAACAGGTTGCTTTGCTCATTATAGCTTAACTCATTAAACGTCATTAGTACCTGTATAATAATGTTTTTGAGAACTTCCCCTTATGTCACGATTTAAAACCAGTCTTGTGTTAATTAGAGTCCAATTATGTGGACTGCAAAACTGCAAGAAATTGTGAATAGATTGTCTCATTTGATATTATCAAATAATTTGTGACAGTTTTTTTTTTAGCTGACTTTTACGCATCAATACAAGAAGACTAGTTTAAAGTGTAACTGTGGGGTATAAAATCAAAAATCAATTTTTTGTTTTTATCTGGTAAACAATAAGAATGCTAATCAGGCAATGCAAAAGTTAAAATCTCTATTACTTTTCTTGTTTATAAATGATCATTCCCCAGTTTACCTGACTCTTATTTGGTACGTTGCCGCACAAATGAAGTTGCAGGACATGCTGGGTTGTCCTTTTTCGCTTCTGTACATTAGTTAGGTCTGAGGGGAAATAAAAAAGCAAAAAAAGACAACCCAGCATGCCCTGCAACTTCCTTTGTGCAGCAATGTTCCAAATAAGAGTCAGGTAAACTGGGGAATGAGCATTCATAAACAAGAAAAGTAATTATCCTCCTACTCCTAAAAATGACCTTTTTAAGTATCCCAGAGTTTTCTTTTTTAATATTTAAACATGTATAAAGTAGATTGAATGTTTTACAATCTTTAATCAGTGGCAGACTATTAAGTGTCCCAAAGTTGGAAAAAGGTCAATAGTTCCTGTATTTTATCTCTCCCTGCCCTCAGAAGTTGTACTCTGCTAAGAAAATGTCTATGCTGTAATTTGCTTATCAGTAATATTTAGTATATTCCCAACAAGGTACAGATGAGACAGAAGCTATCACTTCCATGTCCAAAAAAATAACTCTTTCAGGTAGCGAAATAAAGCACATAAAACAACCTAGCTTATTAAAGAGGAGCTGTCAGCCATACTATCTCAGAGAAAAAAAAATGTATATATAAGTAAATAAATACTTGCTCTACTTACATGACATATGTATTGTGCTGTCCACATTTTTATTTTAATGAGTTTTCTACTGTAAAAAAGAGAAAATCCTTCTTAATATCCCATTTTAACTGTGGGTATTTTGAAGCCAATCCTGATGTAATTTCCTTCCTTACTCTCCTCTGCCTGATTGTGTAGGCAGTGCCCACCCTTAACTATAGAAGTCTCAGCATGAGAAATATTGGCCAATCAGAGAGGAACAGAGATGTGGGAGGGGAAAACAGAAGGGAAAGAGGCTTCAGCCAATCAGGCTGCATTAGTTAGGTCTGAGGGGAATTAGGGAAGCAAAATAGGGCAACCCAGCATGCCCTGCAACTATCTTTTTGTGTACCAAATTTTGTGTGTAACAAATAAGAATCATGTAAACTGGGGAATGATCATTTATTAATTACAAAAGTAATAGTGATTTTAACTTTTGAATTGCCTGGTTAGCATTACTATTACTTGTTTACCAGATCAAAATAAGGAATTGATTTTTGATTTTACGCCCGACAGTTACACTTTAATATGTTTTTTACTGTACAGTCATCATGTCACATATCGCCCGGGTACACTTTAAGACTTGTCTTTAGCAGCTCCAATCTTCATAATTAAAGTAAATTTGAAATAGACATTTGTTCAGGCTGTAATTGCATATTTTGTGTTTTACAGTACGAAGAAAAATTAAACAGTATAATGGTCCTATCTGGAGCTTTACTCTCTCTAACTCCAGCAATAAGAGCCACAAATGAGCAGAGTGAGCATGGGGTACATTTTAACACCAACTTCTGTGGCTAACAGCAGTAGGTGGTTGTGCTCCATAGGGCAGTTTACGAAAGGCTCATCAATACACCTAGCTCCTGTAGACACAGTTTTTTTACTACCCGTTGGCCAGGTGGGGTACCCATCAGAGGTTTGTAATGCTATCCAGGTGTCTCAATAATTATACAATCAGAAAAGTTCACCTGTCTTTCTTCATCAGACCCCTCACACATTTACCACTGTTGTAAAAGTCATTAACTCACACAGAGGTTTTTATTCTAAGTTTTCTCCTGGCTGATATTTTCACACTTTATCAATAAAAACCTTTTAAGCCACCATCAAGCATGAAAATACTTATAATAAATAAAATAATTTTGACAGTACTTTTCCACTGACTTTTTGATACTTTTTGAATTGCAGAATAGTGATGATCATAATCTGCTATTTCGAGAAATTTTGTAGAAATTTTCTCAATTACGGCCATACGTAATTACGATTTGGACGTTCAATTGGTTTTGTGTAGTCCATTCAAAATTTTGTGTAATTATGTGAAATTTCCTGTAATTTTTTGCTGACTTTAGTGGTTAATAGCCAAGCTCCCAGACAGCATGTAGTAGTTAGTAGTATGACGTTTTTGAGAAAATCAATTTTAGAAATGCAGAGGACAAATGGTTTTAAAACTCAAAAAGTTACATTTTAAAATCCATGTATTCTTTGTATGTTAAAAAAAAATTCTCAAAAACTACAAGGTCTTTCTGATTTTTCTTTTGAACTTGTTACCACTATACCTTTTAACATACATAGCAATTTTGGTGATGACAGCATGTAACTGCTAATTACACCACCCAAGGAAAGAATGGTCAACTCACAGCACCATCTGTTGGAAAGTGTTGCGAATTACAATTATGTGAAATTTGTACTCATCACTAGTGCTGGAAAGTTACTCTAAATAGAAGATGAAAAATTATCTCCTAGGAGGAAACTTAGGAGAGAAAAGGGAATAGAATAAGGGCCTACTTTATAAAATTAGATTTTCTGTAAGTTTATTAGTTTTTAGGGTTCTTTTGCAGGACACGTATATCCACTACTGGAGTGAAAATTCTTCTGTTCTTTGATTGAAGCCTCTTATTATTTTGAGAGCCTCCATTTGGGGTTTATTTGAATTCTCCCCCATAGATGACATAAGCTTAGCTAACCACATCACCTAGACGAGTCAAAAAATATGGACAGGGCCAATGGCGATATATTAGAGAAGCAGAAGAGCTTGAAGACAATAGATGCATCTTCTAGTGTCTCTTTAAGCAACAGAATTGATTACAAGTAAAATGAAAGCTGTTACTATAAACTCAACAGGAAAATAACCTTCAATCAAGAAGTGGATCAAGATGGAGATGCCTGACAAGGAGCTGAAATACACCTACAAACTTAAAGAAAAAAAATGCAACTATCATGTGGTTTATTGACACTAACTTTACAACTGTGGCAAATGAGTTCAGGGTTTTTAGGAAGACCCATATACACATTTGCTGGGGTAGGGATGTTTAACCTAATACAACATTATCAGAGTGATAACACCATAAATCCATGTTCTTTACTACCAGTTACTCTTTGAAGAAGGAGAGATGTAGTGATTGTGGTACTTTGTGAGTGGAGTAGGCCTTTGACACACTTTCTTCCAAGACACCTCCACCTGTTGCTGATGGGAGCTGGTGGTATCCACACGTGAGTCCAATCTGTTTCTAACCAATACTAGCTTTTATTGTTGGCGGGTAAGGCAGAGGTGTCGAACTCCAGGCCTGGAGGGCCAGATCCATGCCAGTATTTAGGATTGACTGAGAAAGAGAGGAATGTGTTCTACCTGATGGACCATACTTTTCCTTATTCAGACACACTTTCTTCCAAGACACCTCCACCTGTTGCTGATGGGAGCTGGTGGTAACCACACGTGAGTCCAATCTGTTTCTAACCAATACTAGCTTTTATTGTTGGCGGGTAAGGCAGAGGTGTCGAACTCCAGGCCTGGAGGGCCAGATCCATGCCAGTATTTAGGATTGACTGAGAAAGAGAGGAATGTGTTCTACCTGATGGACTATACCTTTCCTTATTCAGACCCATAAATTAATTTGAGCTGTTTCAAAAATGTGTAAGGACCCCGGCCCTCGATGGACTGGTTTGACATCTCTGCTCTAAGGGAAGGCCCTCATGACATTTGGTTTCCTGAGAGCAGAGAATATTGAGCACCTTTAAAAGTTTTCCTCAGTAACTGAAAGATAATTTCTTATTATATATATCCTGTGTCAAAGGGGCATAAAGCGATGGTCAATGAGATACAAATAATTCCAGCATACAAGTGAGAATTATTACATCTCATTGACCATCTCTAGTCCTAAAATTGGGACAAATGCTTTTTGTAGGTGTTCCACTTAAATGTGCAGGACATGATCTCATCAGCAGAACAAATAATGTAATGTAGTTTACCTTTCCTGCAGGATCTTTAATCTAGCAGGTGCAGCAAGAGAGCAAGATCACCACTCACCATGCTTACTCCATCTTCCAACTTATTCAACAAAGAAAAGAACTGCCACACCCAAAGTCAATCTATTGGTTCCATGTAAAAGAATACAGCAAACATTTTCGGAACCATGTAGGACCCCTTTATCAAGGCAATGTCTGCTCGGAGGCAAAGATCTGTCAGCTGCTCTACAAAAGTTCTTGTAGAGGAAGTCGGAGTCTAGCTCCTCTAGACACTCGCAGAGAACGATGTTTATACATCTGGGATAAGCTGCTGCTGTTAAAGGGGTCCTATGTGGCTCTTAAAAACATTAGCCTTATTCTTTTACACAGAACCAATAAAGATTGACTTTGGATGTGCCAACTTTTTCTTTTTTTGTTGAATACTGCATAGAGGGTGTCACCCCTTTTTTTCAGCAGTTGCACTCACCTTAAAGACTATGGGTTTGAACCTTTAGTGTGTGTGAGACAGGACTACAAATGTGATCTTCCAGCTTCAAGCGCCAAAAACTTCCAGGCACATGAACAGCTTCTTCCTTCAAGCAGTAGCCATGCTTAGTGCAGAACCATGTTAGAACTGCTAGAAGTCAAAGCAATACAGCACAGAACTGAAAATGAACACTTCTCACCCTGTTTACTACTACTTTAACTTATATGCTGTACTTAAAGAAAACCTGAACTGAAAATTAAAAGTCAAAATAAGCATACACAAGTCATACTTACCTCCAGTGTAGTCTACTCCTCAATCTCTTCCTCCTCTCCCGCGTCCTGTTCGTCCACTGTGATCAAGGGAATTCTCCGTCCTCCATTTTGAAAATGGCCATTTTCCCATAACAGCTTTCTGGTCAGCACACTGTTAAACTATAACATCATCCACTTGAGCCATAGGAAAACATGGACACTACCGGGCACATCAGTTGTCCACTTAGCTATAACTGACAGCAACTGATATATAACTGACAGCAACTGATATATTTCAGTTCTGACAAAATGTTGTCAGAACTGGAAGGGATCATTGTCAGAAGAAAATGGTGAGCTTCTGAGAGGAACTGATGGCAGGTAACTATTTAATGTTCATTTGATGTTACCTCATGTGTTTATTTTAAATAATTTTACTCAATACAGGTTCCCTTTAACTTGTTGTCATACTCACTTGTCCCTGTTGTGTCCAGCAGGTGTTTATCTTGCCACTTGTGCACGCGTTTCACTTCCTTAATTGGCGACATGTGCGGCATGTGTGGCATGGAGTTGACATTGTACGTGTACAGCATAATTAGTAATACATAGGACAGCAATCTGGGCTATAAAAGCTAGTCTAACCTATGCAATCATGCTGATGGTTCAGTCAACTTGTGGTTAGCCTAACCGCTTGTCAAACATTCCTTGTACCTTTGCTCTGAGTTTGCTCCTGATCCAAATCTCCTGTTACTGACCCAGCTGGCCTGACTATTCCAGTTCCTTGCCTGATACCTGTATTGACCCAGCTCTTCTGACAAATCTAGATCTGATTCCTCGGTTTGACCTCTGGCCTGTTTCCTGAACTCCCTGCTTGCCACCGTCCTCGACACTAGCCTAATCAGTGAACTCTGCAAGTACTGTGCCTGGACCGACTGCCCTTTTCTCAGCATGTTTCTGACTAAATCTTCAAGCCTTATGTCTGATTAGAGAGCAACTTGTCTCTTCCAAAGCATGGTATCACCCATTCCCCCTACCACTGTTGGGGTGTCTCTTGCATTAAAACCTGGTAGGCACTAGGCAGAAAAGACCATCCCCCCCTGCAGGACACTCTGGTGAAGACCCACAGTCACTTAGAACTTGTGCCATGAGAATGCCCTTGTTGCAGTGGAAAGTGCAATGGTCACCACATTCATAATGCTTGTTGTAATATCTATATTGTCTGCCCTTGTATTGTTTTGTTTGGGCCCGTTGAGCAACTGCCAAGTCAAATTACTTGTAAGTGCAAACTTACTTGGACAAAGAAAATTGATTCTGATTATTTGATTTGGAATTTGGATTAACTTTGATATATGACACAGCCTCATCTACCACATTGTTTTTTACCAAAACAGGTAAAATCTTGAACAAAATGCCTGCTTATTTATTTTGTTAAGGACAATAAGTAGTTTCAATTAACTACTACACAGCTCTTAACAATCACATTAAATTAAAGTGTATTTCATGGGCAAATTTAATGAAAAAAACAGTAGTTTAGACCAACCAAGCAGCAATCATCTGACATTAATTTACCAGTTCATGCTATGCTATGACATGAAAGTACATATCTTTAACTATACTTCTTCTTCTGCAATTGCAATAAGGAGACTAGATCTAAAATGTCAAAGAGAATATGGAACTTCTGCTTATCGGTTTGTTGATGTTGTACTTAAATCTTTACCCACCAAGGAAGAAGCAATTACTCTCCTCTCCAAAACTCAAGACATGCTGGCATTAGTCAACCACATTATCTCAAACAGCAGTAAGTTAATGAAAGAACTCCACGCAGATGACTACATTACTAGTCTAAAAAACATTAATTCAGGAACCTAAATTCTGTCTACACTCTGTAGTCTTACTTGCGCTCAAACAAACTTCACATTCACAGTGTTATTCTCCTAAAAGACTCTCCATTTAAAAAAAGTTTTACTTGTGTTAAATAACAATTATAACGTACTGGAATTTTGCTCTAGCAACAATTTAAAGGAATTTATTCAGAATGAAACTTACCCCAGAGTTACATTAACTTGAAATACCCAACAAACCCAAGAAACTGAGAAAAACTAGAAGACACTAGATCATCCCTAAGATGATATTGTGCTACGACTTCCTTAGCTGCTAAAAGTAAGTAAGTAATTTATTTTATTTTATGAGTATTTCATCTAGACCATTACATTTGTGGCTATTCTCCAGATTTTTGTTAGACTCAGCTAACTTAGAAATATAAATATGCAGTTACAGCAGCTTTAGAGATCGCAGACGTTATGAAGAGCAAAATAGACACTGAAATGTATTGGTAACTCTACACTGCAAACTGCAAGTTAGTATTGTACTACATGCGTGATCAGATTAAACAATTGTATGAGTACATCAACTATGGAGTAAAGCACATCAGGGAATGTTTTGCACAAGAAAAATTGCAACTTGTTTTTTCAGATCTGGATCTTTTAGACCATGATACTAGGGCAGCATTGGCAGATAGACTTAGCAAAATATCATGGCTGTTACCATAGGAATTTGTGCACAAGTTATAACAAGTGGTAGTGGACTAAGGAAATGCTTCAAGAATATTAATACCAAAAATGATTGCTCATTATATAATAGTTGAGCTCTCCTAGTCCATATCTATCCCTCAAACAGTAATGCTAGCTTGCTGCACTACCAATAGTGTTGCATTATACAAAAAACATAGAAGGTTCAGAGTGCACTGCCAAATGTCAATACAAAACTTATCACCCTAAAAGGAAATCAGTCCTCTTTAGAATGCCCTTCTTAGATTATATATGATCAATGATGGAATGATTCAAAAGGTCAAAGTCAGGGTGTTAAAAATTGCAAGTCCATCTCTTACCTATAGAAGCTCAGTATATTGGGGCCTGATACATTAGTCTCAAATCACCTTGCTTGTACTTTAACAACTTATACTGTATCTTCAAATACTCTGAGAATCACAATTATGGCTTAATGGAAATGCTGTATCAGCAGTGACAACTTTCTTAATTTAATGATAGGTTCTTTTTATATTTGATTGAAACATAGATGAGATTGGAAGTGCCTGCTATTTTTGTCATCTGAGTTGTAGGTCAGGACCATTTGGCAGCTCTTAAAGGACAAGTAGAATGCTTCAGGCTTCAGCTAATATAGACTATGCTATTAAACATATTGTTTTGTAGTAGGGCTCTGTCACCTATTTATAGCCAGCTCCGTCTTGGCTGAGCTCAGTTAAAGTGAACCTAGGTAAAAATAAACTAATGAGATCAACAATTGTATCTATCCTCCTACTCCTAAAAATGACCTTTTTTATACATATATTTTTTTACATATTTCATGGTTTTATTTTATAGTTAAACATTTACAAAGTAGATGTAATGTTTTATTGTCTCTCCTAAAGGTCAGTCTATTAAAGAGGAACTGTAAAGTAGAAATTAACTCACCACCAGTGTGAAGCTGATGGCAGGTTTGTCAGGGAAAACCCAGGTCTTAAAGGGAATATAAAGGGAAAATAAACCTATGATATAATGATTTGTATGTGTAGTACAGCTAAGAAATGAAACTTTAGTAGCACCGATCTGAGTCTCATATTGTTTCCAGTACAGGAAGAGTTAAAAAAAACTTTAGTTGTTATCCATGCAAAAGAGCTTCTCTGAGCTCACCGATAGAGATGGCTCAAACGGTTCGCCGGCGAACGGGAACCAGTGAACTTCCGGGGTTTGCGATCACGGAGAACTCGCAAACTTTTCCGGAAGTTCGATTCGCCCCCATAGTGCATCATGAGGGTCAACTTTGTGACCCTCTACATCACAGTCAGCAGGCACTTTGTAGCTAATCAGGCTACACTCCCTCCTGGACCCCCCCCCCCCCCCCCCTTATAAAAGGCAGGCAGCCTCAGGCATTGGACTCACTCGTGTGCCTGCAGTAATTAGAGAAGGGAGAGGTGCTGTGCAGAGACCTATAGAGAAAGCTTAGTTAGACTCTTGTAGGCTTCTTAGCTTGTTCCTTGCTGATTCTTATTGCTAAAAAAGCACCTCTCAACAGCTCTTTTGAGAGCTAATCTTGTTCTTGTGATCTTTTTTTTTGTGTGTGTGTAGAAATAGAAAGTCTTGGTAATTCCTACTGTGTGTGCCACTGCCAGGCCCAGCACATTTAGTGACTACCTGTGTGTGTGACATGTGCACATTGTAATACCCATCACTGCATATACCTACCTGTTGTTTTCTTCAGTGCACCCACCTACATATGTGAGCGCACGCAGTGTCACTGTGCCTGTCTGGTACCTGTCTGTGTGTGACAGGTGCACATTGTAATACCCATCACTGCATATACCTACTTGTTGTTCACTTCAGTGCACCCACCTACCTACGTGAGTGCACGCAGTGTCACTGTGCCTGTCCGGTACCTGTGTGTGTGGGACAGGTGCACATTTGTAATACCAGTAATTGCATAATTGTTCACACTACCTGTGTCACCGCACGTTGTGTAATATACCACTCCGAGCATACCTGTTAACTGCACCTGTGTGACAGCTCCACATTGTATTGTAATACCAGTCACTGCATACCTTTCACTGCACCTGTGTGACTGCACATTGTATTAGTCAAGTCAGTGTATACCTTTCACTTCATCCCCCCCCCCCCGATATGGACAAAACAGGTAGAGGCCGAGGCAGAGGCAGGGGAAGACCCAGAGGCAGGCCACCTGGCAGGTCTGTTTGAGGTCGTACTGACATGATTTTGTGCGGCCCTGGTCCAAAGTACAGTGCTCAGAAGATGGCACGTCCCATCAACTCCCAAGATTGTCAGGAAGTGGTTGACTATTTAACACAGAACACCTCATCTTCCACAGACACCAGCACTACTACTAGCACCACACCCGCTGCATTTGACACTTCACAGAAGTTATTTGGTGGGGAAATCACTGATGCACAGCCATTCTTATTACAACAAGATGACGGCGCTAAGCAAGTTACACCACCTCATATGCCTGAGTTAGGTGACACTATGGACGTAAGGTGTGAGAAGGAGGATGATGAAGTACCTGCTGTTGGTGCAGTTTATGAGGTATCTGAGGCAAGTGAAGGATGATTATGATGATTATGATGATACGGTTGCCACGTGGGATCCTAAGAGACATGATGACCAAGGGGACAGTTCAGAGGGGGAGTCAGAGAGGAGTAGGAGGAGACGAGTTCCTGAAAGAAGCAGAGGGAACTCGTCATCAGAAACAGCTGGTGGCAGTGTCCACCGCTATGTATCGCCACCTATGGACAGCCAGCCAACATGCCCTTCAACGTCAGCTGCTGAGGCCACCATAGTTCCCACACCCCAGGGTGGCTCAGTGGTGTGGAAATGTTTTAGTGTGTATGCCAAAGATCAGAGCAATGCCATCTGTACTCTCTGCCACCAAAAATTGAGCCGTGGAAAGGCCAACACCCATGTAGGGACAACTGCCTTACGAAGGCACCTGCAGAAAAGGCACAAACTGCAATGGGAAGACCACCTGAGGAAAAGCAGCACACAAAAGAAAGGTCACCCTCCTTCTCCTCTTCCTCCTTCAGGTGCATCATCTTCAGCCACTTTCTCCCTTGCTCCTTCACAATCACAGCCTCCCTCCTCCACTCCACCTCTCACCTTGAGCGGTTCCTGTTCCTCTGCCCACAGCAGCAGCCAGGTGTTCGTGAGGGAAATCTTTGAGCGGAAGAAGCCAATGTCTGCCAGTCACCGCCTTGCCCGGCATCAGACAGCTGGCTTGGCGGAACTGTTAGCTCGCCAGATGTTACCATACCAGCTGGTGGACTCTGAGGCCTTCTGAAAATTTGTGGCCATTGGGACACCACAGTGGAAGATACCAGGCCCCAATTATTTCTCCAAAAAGGAGATACCCAAACTTTACCATGAAGTTGCAAGGCAAGTGGTGTCATCTCTGCCACAAAGCGTTGGGTCAAGGGTCAGATGCCTGGTCTGCCAAGCACGGTCAGGGCAGTTACATTACTTACACAGCCCATTGGGTCAACCTGGTGACCGCTGGCAAGCAGGGAGTATGTGGCTGTGCAGTGGACCTAGTGACACCTCCACGGCTTGCAGGCAGGCCTGCTGCCACCTCCTCTCCTCCTGCTACATCCTCTTTGCTGTCGTCTTCCTCCTCCTCCTTGGCTGAGTGGCAGTTAAACTCTACTGGTGCTGTGATCTCCTCTCCAGCTACACAGACCCATCTCCCCAGGGCCTATGCTGCATGCCAGGTACGACAGTGTCATGCCAAATTAGACATGTCTTGTCTCTAAGCGGAGAGTCACACTGGAGCAGCTCTCCTGGCTGCTCTTAACAAACAGGTGGATCAGTGGCTGACCCCACACCAACTGGAGATCGGCAACGTGGTGTGTGACAACGGCAGCAATCTAATTTCTGCTTTGAATTTGGGAAAGTTGACACATGTAACCTGCATGGCACATGTGCCGAATCTCGTAATTCAGAAATTTGTGTCTAAGTACCCAGGCTTACAGGACATCCTAAAGCAGTCCAGGAAGGTGTGTGGCGGTCTTACACGGCCATGGCACGCTTTGCCAATATACAGCGGAGAAACAACTTGCTGGTGAGAAGCCTGATTTGTGATAGCCCACTGGAATTCAACACTCCTGATGCTGGACCGCCTGCTACAACAGGAGAAAGCCGTCATAAAGTATCTGTATAACTATAGTCAAAGTACACAGTCTTGGGAGATGGGATGTTCTGGCCGAAGTACTGGACACTGATGTGAAATGCCTGCAGGCTCACGCGGCCATTTGAGGAGGTGACAAACCTGGTGAGTCGCAGTGAATGTGCCATCAGTGATTTGATCCCGTATGCCTTCTTCCTGGAGTGTGCCGTGCGTAGAGTGGTGGATCAAGCTGTGGAGGAGTGTGAACAGGAACAGGAGGAAGAGTTGTGGGATCAATTCTCAGCAGAAGCAGATGATTCCTCAACACCTACGGCAGCACAGAGGGGGAGGAGGGGGAGGGGCAGAGGAGGCGGAAGAACAACCGCAGCAGGCGTCGCAGGGGGCTCATGCTGCTCAACGTTCCCGTGGCATTGTTCGTGGCTGGGGAAAGGAGGAGAACTTAGCTGACATCACTGAGGAAGAACAGGAGGAGATGAATATTATTTCTGCATCCAACTTTGTGCAGATGGCATCTTTCATGCTGTCCAGCCTGTTGAGGGACCCCCGTATACAAAAACTCAAGGGGAATGAGCTGTACTGGGTGGCCACACTACTAGACCCACAAAGTGGCGGAGATGTTTTCAAATCACCCGAAGGCAGAAAGGATGCAGCACTTGCAGAAAAAGCTGGCAATTATGCTTTACAATGCGTTTAAGGGTGATGTAACAGCACAACGCAATAAAGGTACCACTGCCCGTAAACTTTCTCCCATGTCCCTGCAGGCAAGGACAGGATGCTCCAGCGATCTCATGGTGATGTCAGACATGCGGACATTCTTTAGTCCAACGCCTTGCCTTAGCGCTTCCGGATCCACCCTCCATCTCAACCGGCAGGTAGCAAACTACCTGGTCTTAAGTAATGTAGACACCGTGAGCAGCGATGAACCCTTAGACTACTGGGTGCGCAGGCTTGACCTGTGGCCAGAGGTGTCACAATTTGCCATCCAACTTCTGTCTTGCCCTGCCTCAAGCGTCCTGTCAGAAAGGACCTTCAGCGCAGCTGGAGGCATTGTCACTGAGAAGAGAAGTCACCTAAGTCACAAAAGTGTTCAGTACCTCACCTTTATCAAAATTAATGAGGCATGGTTCCCGGAGGGTGACTGCCCACCCGAAGACTAAGTCAGTCCCCACACACAGCATCTCTGCCTGCACGCCGTGTGACTGGCTGCCTGCCCCAAGACTAAGTCACTCCCCACACAGCATCTCTGCCTGCAGGCCGCTTGACTGCCTTTTCTGCCACCACCAAAAGGGTCCAGGACTCCAGGCGGATTCCTGAATTTTTAAGGCCGCTGCTAGCAGCGGCCGCTAAAATAATTTTTCTGGTGCATGTACATGCCTGCCTAATTTTTCTGGCTGCACTGCAGCTGCAACAATAAAACAAAAGACATGTACATGTGTCAATTCCCCTTCGTGATCGTTACCTTGCCGCGGTGAAGGGGCTTGCGTATCACAATGAAGCAATGACCGCCGGCTATATGAGTGTCTCGGGGGGTGGCACACCAAAGATGATAAGGTTGTTGCTTCCTTGTGGACAGACCAAAGTCAATCAGCTGGACAGTCACTGTTGTTCTGTCATTGAGCTACCTCAGCCTGGCGACCATATGGGCTTGAAAACCGCTATCGCCTGCACTCTCGCCATGGTGCGCACCAATCCAGCACGGCCTTCACAACACAAACAACTGTTTGTGGTGCGTTACACAGTGAGTTTGGTATGTCAGTGTGAAGCAGTACTCTAATTACACTCACTGATTGATGTATACACATGCAAGATATTTTAAAGCACTTTAACCACCCTGGCGTTCTATTAAGATCGCCAGGGCGGCTGCATGAGGGTTTTTTTTAAATAAAAAAAAAACTATTTCATGCAGCCAACTGAAAGTTGGCTGCATGAAAGCCCACTAGATGGCGCTCCGGAGGCGTTCTTCTGATCGCCTCCGGCGGCCAAAAGTAACACGGAAGGCCGCAATGAGCAGCCTTCCGTGTTTGGCTTCTCTTGTCGCCATGGCGACGAGCGGAGTGACGTCATGGACGTCAGCCGACAGCCTGACGTCAGCCGCCTCCGATCCAGCCCTTAGCGCTGGCTGGAACTATTTGTTACGGCTGCGCAGGGCTCAGGCGGCTGGGGGGAACCTCTTTCGCCGCTGCTCGCGGCGGATCGCCGCAGAGCAGCGGCGATCGGGCAGCACACGCGGCTGGCAAAGTGCCGGCTGCGTGTGCTGCTCTTTATTTCATCAAAATCGGCCCAGCAGGGCCTGAGCGGCACCCTCTGGCGGTAATGGACGAGCTGAGCTCGTCCATACTGCTAAGGTGGTTAAAGGCTTTCAATTTAGCATGCAATGTGATTTCTGCCCTTAAAACGCTGCATTGCGTCAAATCCAGATTTTTCCCCGGGACTGTTGGCGTCTATCCCACTCATCCATGCAAAAACTCAGATGTTAGACCCCATTAAAACATCTTTTCCATCACTTTTGTGGCTAGCAGAAATTTTTCTAGTTTTAAAAGTTTGCCTCCTCATTGAAGTCTATTGCGGTTTGCGAACGTTTGCAAGTTCGCAAACGGTTGCAGAGGTTTGCGAACCCGTTTTGCGAACTTAAAATCGGAGGTTCGGGCCATCTCTACTCTCCGACCAAGCTTAACCAGATTAGATTTTTGGACGTGAATTTCAAATCCTGATTATTCCTCCTGTGAAGGTAATATTCATGTCCTGCACTTTTAACACCCGCCGTGTGCGTGTACGTGTGCTCCCGCACCTGCATGTGAGCGCTCCATTGCTCCTGCACATGCACATTTACTTAAATGTGAATGGCTGCTGCTAATATCAGCACTCATTCATGTAGACAGAAAAAAAAATCAAAATTAAAGAAAAAAAAGTTTAAAAGTGTCAATGACGCCATTGAAAAAGAAAGTGTTTACAGCCCCCCTCCGAGAAAACTATGAATGCTTATCTAATCTAATTAAACCCTTTTGTCACCTATACTTAGCCTTAAGATCAGTGGACACTTGTAAAGTGATCAAATGCAATCACTAGGGTGACAGTTCAGAGACCCAACGCTGTACAGATACATTGCTATGTTGTTGCTTAGCAATGTATCTGTACAGCACTGGGGTCCCCAAACTGTGTGCCATAGTGATCGGATCCAATTGCTACAAACACACAACCTGGCGATAATGGTAAGCCATATTCCCAACTAGTGATGAGATATGGCATGTAGGGTAACATTTTAACCGGAATAAGATAAATAATGGGCAGCACGGTGGCATAGTGGGTAGCTCTCTCGCCTTGCAGCGCTGGGTCCCTGGTTCGAATCCCAGCCAGGGCACTATCTGCAAAGAGTTAGTATGTTCTCTCCGTGTCTGCGTGGGTTTACTCCGGGCACTCCGGTTTCCTCCCACATTCCAAAAACATACGGATAAGTTAATTGACTCCCCCTAAAAATTGGCCCTAGACTACAGTACTTACACTACATAATATATAGACATATGGAAATGGTAGGGATTAGATTGTGAGCTCCTTTGAGGGACAATTAGTGACAAGATATATATATATATACACTGTACAGCGCTGCGTAATATGTCGGCGCTATATAAATACTAAATAATAATATATTTTGAGGTGTTTTATAACTGTGGCACTTGTCATGTAAAAATTTTGAAGGGTGTAAAATGAAAAAAAATGTTTCTGTTCTGCATTCACACCTATTTTTTCCTACAAAATCCCAATAAAATTGAATCATTATTGGAAACAAATATTAGCAGAAGAAAGCCTATATTGTTGTAATAGATTGCGGAAAAGCCGCCGCACAGACTGGCAGCGAGGTGGCTGGTTCCGCATCCAGCTCAGCGGTTTACATGCGGCAGCGTGCGTCTGATGTGGCTGGGCCTTCTAGTGCACACAGATTGAGGAATACGCGCGCGCGCTGAGAGGCAGAACCTTTATGACAAACGAAGAGGGATCAGCTGATCTCAGAGCGGGCGGCTATTGGTTGATCAGCGATGGGTGGCGCCGGGGAGTGCCGGTCTATATATAGTTATTGCTGGTTAAACTCAAGTTGTCTGCCGTTGCAAACACTTACGTGAAAGCACTCAGACCATAGTCAGATCCCACAGTGTGTTAGAACCAGGAGGACCTGGGAATTCACACTGAGCCAGATTACTACTGTGTTACTATTGTGTTATACTTCAGACTAGTTCCAGGGTGTTGAGACCACGGACCTCACACCCAAGACTAGGGATACTGTGTTACTATTGTGTTATACTTCAGACTAGTTCCAGGGTGTTGAGACCACGGACCTCACACCCAAGACTAGGCCTTGTTTGATATCTGTTATGACCTATTGCTTTCCTGACTCTGCTTCTGCTTTCTGATTTGGTACCTACGCCTATCTGATTACCTGTTGCCAACCCTGCCTGTCCCT
The DNA here is from genome assembly GCF_040937935.1 of Hyperolius riggenbachi. Lineage (NCBI taxonomy): Eukaryota > Metazoa > Chordata > Amphibia > Anura > Hyperoliidae > Hyperolius > Hyperolius riggenbachi. The sequence continues at coordinate 402,173,595 of NC_090646.1, forward strand.
GGTTACTGAATCAGCCTTCTGTCTCTGTACCTTATCTGCTCGTGTGTTGCCGACCTAGCCTGCCCGACCTTGCGAGCTATCCCTCTCTACTGAGAGATTAGTCTTCAGTCCTGCTTGTGACGCCCACCTTCTAGGTGTCACTTAGCCACAGGGCCTTCCTGCTATTCAGCCTGGGGCTCCACCCCCTTGGAAGTCTCAGGCTGCTGGAGGGTCTTCGCACTTCCCAAAGGGAGGTATTTCTCATACTGCCAAGGACCACCTGCTCCTCGGGTGGTCCTACTCAAAGTCATTACTGTTGCACCAAACACTCACACTATATACTGTAGGTGTCAAGAGGTTAGGTCGTTACAGAACAGCAGACCATAAAAACAAAATGGATGCACTTAACAGCCATCTTGATGCACTCACCACCTCGGTGGAAAATTACATCCGAGTGCTGGACAGTCATCAGACCCAGATCAACGCTTTGTCTGGGTCTTTACAAGTCCTTCAGATGGCTGTGAATACAGTGCGATCTCCTCCAGGTACAGACTTACATATGCCTGTGCCCGAAAGGTTTTCTGGTCACAGATCTGACTTTCAGAATTTTAAAAATTGAGTGTTGTCATACTTTGAGTTAAGGCCTAATTCATCAGGAACCGTGACACAGAGAATTACTTTTATTAAGACTCTGTTGTCAGGGGATTCCCAGACCTGGGCATATAGTCTCCAGACAGGGCATGAGGCCCTAACTTCAGCTGAGGAATTTTTTAAAGCGATGGCTGTAATTTATGATGATCCAGACATTGCTTCCACCGCTGAGCGGAAGCTCAAGACTTTGCGGCAAAGCAAGGATCCGGTTGAAATTTATGCAGCAGAGTTCAGGAAATGGGCAGTATCAGCTAGATGGGGGTCATTTGCACTTCTGGACAGTTTTTTGTCAGGGTTGTCAGACGCGGTCTCTGATCTAATGTTGGGACATCCTGAGCCGAAGTCTATTGATGAGGCCATTTCATTAGTAGTCAGGGTTGATCATCGTCTACGCTACCAGAAGCAGACTCGGAGTAGGAACAATGTGAGATATGTCTCCTACGCCTCTCCTCCACCCGTTTCACCTCCGCCTGAGCCAATGCAGATTGGTCAGTCAAAATTGTCCCGGGTGGAGCAGAATCGCAGAAAGACAAAACAGCTATGTTTATACTGTGCAGAGGAGGGTCACAGAGTGCAGAATTGTCCCAAAAAGTCGGGAAACGCTGCCGCCTAGGTGTAGTCAGAGGTAATACCCTAGGCGCGCAGTCTTTACCTCTAAACGATGAACGTTTGCTCCTTCCTTGTTCTATATCATGGGAGGATCAAACAGTTGCTACTGTAGCCTTCCTAGACTCTGGCTCAGCAGCCAACTTTATGGATTACGAATTTGCGAAAAAATTGGGGATTCCTATTTTTCCTTTGAATCAACAGATTCTGGTCACTGCAGTAGACGACTCTCCTCTGCAGAGTAAATACCCTCTGTCTCAGACCCCAGAGTTAAGGGTCACGGTGGGGGTGTTACATAGTGAGAGTCTACAATTTCTGGTTTTGCGGATGACAACTTCCACGATCATTCTTGGCATGCCATGGTTACAACTTCACTCCCCTCAGATCAATTGGGCTTCTGGTCACCTAACGAGCTGGTCTACCCATTGCCATCATTGTTTAGCGAAGGTAACCATGGGTAACACCAAGATTCAGGTGGAAGGTTTGCCAAGCCAGTATTCAGAATTTGCTGACGTGTTTTGTCCCAAATCAGCAGATAAACTTCCTCCCCACCGTCCCTTTGATTGTCCCATTGATCTCAGGTCTGGTTGTATGCCCCCTAGAGGTCATCTTTATAATTTGTCTGGGCCAGAGAAATTGGCTATGCAAGAATACATCAGAGAAAATTTGGCTAAAGGGTTTATTCGTCCCTCTCGGTCACCAGCAGGGGCAGGATTCTTTTTCGTGAAAAAGAAGGATGGAGGCTTCCATCCCTGCATTGATTATCGGGGCTTAAATAAGATTACAGTGAAAAATCGCTATCCTTTGCCTTTAATTGACGATTTATTTACTCAGGTCACCAATGCAAAAATTTTCTCGAAACTGGATTTGAGGGGTGCATACAACCTTGTACGTATCAGGGACAGTGATGAATGGAAGACGGCTTTTAACACACCCGACGGGCATTACGAGTACCTGGTGATGCCCTTCAGGTTGTGTAATGCCCCGGCCGTCTTCCAGGAGCTAATTACCGAGGTGTTCCGGGAGGTGTTGGCCAAATTCGTTGTAGTGTATCTAGACGATATACTGATTTTTTTATCCAACCTCTCAGAGCATAGGAAACATGTTAAGTTTGTGTTACGGAAATTGAGACAGAATCTGCTGTATGCCAAATTGGAAAAATGCATTTTCGAAGTGACCTCTGTCGCCTTTTTGGGGTACATTATCTCGACCTCTGGCCTCTCTATGGACCCTGGAAAGGTTTCTGCTGTCTTGGAGTGGCCTCAGCCTGTGGGACTGAAGGCACTCCAAAGATTTCTGGGGTTCGCCAACTACTACAGGAGGTTCATAAAGGGGTACTCTACGGTGATCTCACCTCTCACCAGTCTCACCAAGAAAGGGGCAGATACTCACCACTGGTCCGCAGAGGCCCATGCTGCTTTTTCCACGCTAAAAAAACTGTTCTGTTCTGCACCCATATTGAGACATGTAGATGTCACTTTCCCCTAATCGTGGAGGTTGATGCCTCAGAGGTGGGGGTGGGGGCTGTATTGTCTCAGCGTTCTGGTTTGCAGGGAAAACTCCACCCATGTGCCTATTTCTCTCGTAGGTTTTCACCCGCAGAGAAAAACTACGATATCGGCAACCGGGAACTCCTAGCCATCAAGTTGGCCTTTGAGGAATGGCGACATTGGCTGGAGGGGGCAGAACACACCATCACAGTTTACACGGACCACAAAAATTTAGAGTACATAGAGGGCGCCAAGAGACTTAGCCCCGACAGGCCCGGTGGTCGTTGTTCTTTTCAAGATTCAGATTTGTAATTACGTATACCCCTGGTAGTAAGAACATCAAGGCCGATGCCTTATCCAGGTGTTTCGAGCCAGAGACAGCACAGCCCTCAGCCCCTGAGACCATTCTACCTCAGAAGGTGGTCTTGGCAGCCACTGAGACCTGGAAAGACTGGACTGTCACTCTGAGTCCATACCAACAGGATGTTCCAGAGGGGAAGCCTGAGGGGGTTCTGTTTGTGCCATTGCCTTTTCGCCTACAACTGTTGCAGCTGTTTCATTCTCACAAGAATGCTGGGCATCCTGGGGCAACCAGAACTCAGGACCTGCTTGCTAGATGTGCTTGGTGGCCGTCATTGGCAACAGACTGTAAGGAGTTTGTGAGAGAGTGTGCAGTGTGTGCTAGGAGCAAACCCTCCCGTCAGGCACCTGTTGGAACGTTGCAGCCGTTACCAGTTCCGAGTGAACCTTGGACCCATTTGTCCATGGATTTTGTGGGAGAACTCCCCAGGTCTGAGGGCATGACGGTCATTTGGGTGGTAGTTGATAGATTCAGTAAGATGCCTCATTTTGTCCCCCTGAAAGGACTCCCCTCGGCCCAGGAATTGGCTGATCTCTTCATCCAGCACATTTTTTGGCTGCATGGCATTCCGGAAAATGTAGTGTCAGATCAGGGAGTCCAATTCGTATCTAAGTTTTGGAGGGCACTCTGCCATCAGTTGTGTACTGTAATAGATTGCAGAAAAGCCGCCGTGCGGACTAGCAGCGAGGCGGCTGGTTCCGCATCCAGCTCAGCGGTTAACACGCGGCAGCGTGCGTCTGATGTGGCTGGGCCTTCTAGTGCACACAGATTGAGGAATATGCGCGCGCGCGCTGAGAGGCAGAACCTTTATGACAAACGAAGAGGGATCAGCTGACCAGCGATGGGTTGGTGCCGCTCTATATATAGTTATTGCTGGTCAGTCTCAAGTTGTCTGCCGTTGCGAACACTTACGTGAAAGCACTCAGACCATAGTCAGATCCCACAGTGTGTTAGAACCAGGAGGACCTGGGAATTCACACTGAGCCAGATTACTACTGTGTTACTATTGTGTTATACTTCAGACTAGTTCCAGGGTGTTGAGACCACGGACCTCACACCCAAGACTAGGGATACTGTGTTACTATTGTGTTATACTTCAGACCAGTTCCAGGGTGTTGAGACCACTGACCTCACACCCAAGACTAGGGATACTGTGTTACTATTGTGTTATACTTCAGACTAGTTCCAGGGTGTTGAGACCACGGACCTCACACCCAAGACTAGGGATACTGTGTTACTATTGTGTTATACTTCAGACTAGTTCCAGGGTGTTAAGACCACGGACCTCACACCCAAGACTAGGCCTTGTTTGATATCTGTTATGACCTATTGCTTTCCTGACTCTCCTTCTGCTTTCTGATTCGGTACGTAAGCCTATCTGATTACCTGTTGCCACCCCTGCCTGTACCTGGTTACTGAATCAGCCTTCTGTCTCTGTACCTTATCTGCTCGTGTGTTGCCGACCTAGCCTGCCCGACCTTGCGAGCTATCCCTCTCCATTGAGAGATTAGTCTTCAGTCCTGCATGTGACACCCACCTTCTAGGTGTCACTTAGCCACAGGGCCTTCCTGCTATTCAGCCTGGGGCTCCACCCCCTTGGAAGTCTCAGGCTGCTGGAGGGTCTTCGCACTTCCCAGAGGGAGGTATTCCTCATACTGCCGAGGACCACCTGCTCCTCGGGTGGTTCTACTCAAAGTCATTACTGTTGCACCAAACACTCACACTATATAGGTGTCCAGAGGTTAGTTATACTTGTATTATTGGTGATTCTGCAGATCATCAATAATCAGGTATATATCTGTATTCTTGGTGATACTGCAGAACACCAATAATCAGATTCTCTCTGTGTGCTGACACCGATCGTTACAATTGTCCTAAAAAACAAACAAACAACATGTGTATCACTTTGATGACATAAGTAATAAAAAAGTTTTTGCTGTATCATTGCGACATTGCTGATTTGCCAAAATAGTCAAGAATCTTAAGGGGTAAAAACCCTGAAAAGTGAACTGGTTAATCAGCTACAGTGCTGTTTTCTGAAGCACTTAACTCAATCTGTCTCTTACAGTTTCCTGAGAACCAGAGGTGGGTTCTAAGAACGCTAATTGCACACAGAGGCTGGGTCTACATATACTGCCCAGCATCTGTTGCTATACTGATCCCCCCACAGGCGCCCCTGCGCTCTGCTTGTCCCCCATACATCATACGCCGAGCTGTCAACACGCAGCGTGTTGCAGCCAGCTGTTTATCTTTGCATCTGTCATTCTCACTGCTCTCCTGCCTCCTCCATAGCTCCGGTCCCTGCCCACATTCCTTCCCTCCAATCAGCAGGGAGGGAAGGGAAGCGCTATGGAGGAGGCGGGGGAGCGCCGAGAATGGCAGATGCAAAGATACACAGCCAGTTGTGACACTCTGCGTGTCGACAGCTCGGCGTATGATTTATGGGGGACAAGCAGAGCTCAGGGGGGCCTGTGGGGGGATCAGTATAGCAACAGAGGCTAGGCAGTATATGCAGACCCAGCCTCTGTGTGAAATTAGTGTTCTTAGAACCCACCTCGGGTTCTCTTTAATGTTTTACTGCAGGAGAGTTAAAAGGGTCATTAGCTCTGTTCTGTTTCATAGTTGAAAATACATAGTGTAGTTTGTAAACTGCAAATGTTAGAGAATGATGCAATGTTACAAAAAAGCTATATAACTGAAAATAAAAATATGAGACTCTTTTCTTTGCTACATAGTTCTATGTATTATTTGTACTACACATACAATTCATTAGATCATACTTTTTTTGCGCTTCAGTGTCACTTTAAAGCGGAAAAAAGTGAAAAGGTGAATACCCCCCCCCCCCCCCCTATAGTATTAACATAATTAAAATGTGGACTACTGATGCACAGGTAACGACATTACATGCAGCTCATTTCTGATTTGCATATGCTGATATTAAAGGTTTATTATTTCAGTACTCTTAGCTCCTACACACTCCAAATCAAGAGGGCAGGGAGGGAACCTCCTGAACTACCTCTGTGCCAAATGACAACTTCCCGCTGGTTCACAAGATAGAGTTAATATACCCTATCTCAGGAACCAGCAATGTAGTTCCCCACACACTAGAGGTCAGTGGTGCGTACAAAGCTGCAAGTGAGACAGAAAGATGGCTGTCTGGAATGGGTAGACAGTGAAGCCTGGACTTCTAGTAGCAAGCACAGAGCTGCAAGGATAGTAAGGGTGGGAAGATGGCTTCCAGGAATGAGGAGAGGTAACTATAGATACAAGCACACTTCCAATGCTCACTCTACATCACATGCATTAGAGAAGGTTAGACATTGAGGGTTGAAGAGGTATCTAGATACAAGCATACTTACATTGCAAACTCTGCATCGCATACATGGGGGAGGCTAGAGGGGGTTCAGCTTATAGGCGGGTCACACATTATTATATTTGAGGGGGGTCAGCCTATATGTTACGGAGTCAGCCCACATGCGGGATGGCTTATATGCAAGTATATAGGGCATGTGATCGGCCAAAATGTATTGCCTGTAATCATTCATCAACCAAATAATTATTGATTTATTGACTGTTTATCATTAGTCTGCAGACAAATTCACTTCTAGTCATCAGACTGTCCAATAATTAGATCAGATTGTTCACCAGGTGAGAAGTAAATATCAGCTTACATAGGCCTTAGATGTTCCTATCAGTGCTGCTTCATCCCACAGTAGAAATAGCAAGTACCAATGGGAGAGCAACACTACAGGCAGTAGTTATTTGTCCAGCTTTAGCAGGAACACAAAGACAGTTTTGTGATGCTTTCTATTAAGTCCTGCAATGTAGAATACCTCAGACTATCCACAAGCCATGCCATTCTACTTCCCATGACCTGCTTGTTTTTTCAGTGAATCAGTGATTGGTATCATGGACTACATGAAGCCTCACTAGTTCCTATTTCAGTGATTGGTGTCATGGACTACATGAAGCCCCACCAGTTCCTATTTCACAAGTTATATCACTGCTACTGTGTTTCTTGGTTTCAAAAATAGCTCCAAACTTCTTTATAGCCAGATGCCAACAAATTTGCTGAGCACTTTGAAGATGCTTTTAAAGCCTGCCATAGACTGGCAAACATTTCTCCTGATGTACCCAAAAGCTAGAGCCCTCTGTTATTGGCATCTGATCAGAGAGTGGTCTATCGCTGCCACACAGTGCACATCGATTTTTAATAGATTTCAGCATTAAATATATTAAAATTCAACTACTGCGTCTCCCCCAGGTGCCCCTTGCTAATACTTATCACCCTGGGGCCCCTGCGAGAATTAGCGCAGTGGAACAAAGTTGCACTCACCTTTCCTGCAGGTGTGCTCCTTCCTGTGTGCTACCATCTCCTCCCATGCCCGTATCCTGTTACCCAGCATCATGTGCATGGTCACCCTGGGTGGTCACTCCAGAAGACTACAGAAGCAAGCACACTGGCTAAATAGGTGAGTGTGACTTCACTCCACTGTGCTAATGCTCTGCACGGGCATTGAGTTGAGCAGTATTAGCAGATAGGACACCAGAGGAGATGTTCACTAGCTGTGGTGCATCCGCATTTATACTACCACTCCCCCACCATGCCGCCACCTGGGTCCTTTCAACTACCTTTGACCACCACAAAACTCATAATGTCCAATCTATAATGTCATTCGATTTCAGACAGAAATTGGTTGAAATTACAATAGGGAAGCATGTTGGGGCATCAATCCTCAGCAGATTCAGTCGTGGTAATCAAATCTGCTGAGGAATATGGCATAGTGTATGGGCACTTTAAAGGGGCCCATACACCTAATGATTTTTCCACCGATATACAGCAGATTCGGTCACTGTGATCGAATCTGCTGTGAAATCGTTGCGCAAACGCTGACAGAACCATCGATTTCCATCTGAAATCAATTGTTCCCATCGATTCCCGTCAAGAAGATTTCACTCGATCGCTGGTGGGTCGGGAGTGCGTCCATAGCGGCGTTCGACAACCGACCGACCAACGCTAGCAGCAATACATTACCTGTTCCGGCTGGCGTGTGTCCCCTGGTCTCCGCTGTCACTTCTCCGTGCTCGGCTCCTCCAGCTTCACTGAACTTCCCTCTACTGTTTAAACTTCCCTGGCAGGAAGTTCAGTGAAGCTGGAGGAGCCGAGCACGGAGAAGGTAATGTATGCAGGGGGGCGGGGGGGCAGGGGCAGCACCACTACAGATTTCATGCTGAAATCAATTCACAATTTGTTTGCAGTAAAGGCAGCCATACGATCCCTGAATAATCCACCTTGGTGCTCAGATCCAGCTAACCTGATATAGGTAGCAAATGCCGGTGCTCTTTCTTTGCAGGTCCACCACTCCTGCCAAACGTACACTCCACCAATGTAGAAAAAGGCACTCCACAGGCTTCAAACTTGCGTTTGTGTTTATTGAGCAAGACACACTACATGTTACGAGTCAACTGACACACTTGAGGAAGGGTCAGTTGACTCGTAACATGTAGTGTGTCTTGCTCAATAAACACAAACGCAAGTTTGAAGCCTGTGGAGTGCCTTTTTCTACATTGGTGGAGCCATACGATCCCTCTCTGATCAGATTTGATCAGAGAGGGATCTATCTGTTGGTCGGATCTGATGGAAAATCAACCAGTGTATGGCTACCTTAAGGGCCCTTTTCCACTAGCGCGTTTGCGCTAGCGGAATCGCAAAATCGCAAACCGCTAGCGATTTTACAATCACTAGGGTTTGCTAAAGAACATAGGAATCGCAGTAGGGTATTTCCACTACCGCGATTCATTTTTGCCTGAAACGCGATTGCGGCGCGGAGCGATATTTGCCACGATTTTGCTATGCAGTGCATAGCATAGCAAAATCGCGGCCGCAAACGTCGGGGAATCGCCGGTAAATTTTTACCTTTTGCGATTCAGCAGTCGCTAGCGTTCAGCGTGAACGCTAGCGACTGCTAGTGGAAAAGGGCCCTAAGGAGGATTTGCAAGGGAGAGGTGCAGATGAAGAGAAAGATATCACTGAGGGTAGGAACACACTAGGCAGAATCGCATATGTGTTTTCCATTGCACATGCTGGAAAATGCATATGCGATTCTTCCCAGTGTGTTCCTACCCTGAGAGCAGAACAAATAAAATGTATCACTTGATGAAGTCATCAAATGAGGACCCTAATCTACAGTACAGCACAATGCCTGCCAGAGTATGGAGAGAAGGGGACATGGCAGCATGGTTGCAATGTCCAAGCTACACCCGCTGTGCACAAAGAGAGGGATGTATCAGAGCCTAGCCTGGGGACACCGCTGTCATCGCTCCCAGGATCCACCAGCGTAAGTGACCTCTTCATGCTGCAGCCGCAATCCACACATAGAGGGAGGGAGAGCCTAGCCTGGGGACACCGATGTCACCGCTCATGGATGCACCAGCATCAGTGACATGTTAAGGCTGCAGCTACAGTGCATCGGAGGAAGGAAGAAGTTGGAGCCTAACCTAGGGGCTGGGTGGATGCTACTATCACTGCAGACAAAGCAGGGTGTCCTGGGACAAACCAGGGTGAGAGGCACTAATGTTCTGTCCCATCCTCCCTAGGCAGGCTAATTTCTATCTGTTTCTAAGCTGACACCTGCATCTTCACAAAGCCTATTTTACTTCCTTATTCTTGCTAGCATGCAGCATTTCCCTTCACATGGTCTCTCTCTCTTTACTGCTCCATCCTTTTTTAACACAATTTTTTTGTATTAACAGCAGCACGTCTCTGCATGTGGTGATAATGTTGGTGCTCCCAGGGGGGAGGGGGAAGGTCCACAAGATGCCCTTGCACCATGGACGACCAGGTATAGTGTATTTTTTCCCTGTTTTTTGCCCTCTAAATCTAAGTGCATCCTATGGTCTGGAGAATCTTATGGTCAGAAAAATACGGTAATAAAAATGTTAAAATTTGTATAGCACTTTTCTCCTGTCACACTCATAGTGCTTGAGAGCTGCAGTCGCTGTAGGCCACCCTGTAGGCCATCATGCAGTGTAAGTGAGTTTTGCCGAAGCACATTTTACTGATGAAGTAGCTGTTTCCAGCCAGGATTCAAACCTTGGTCTCCTGTGTCAAAGGTGGTACCAATACACTATCCAACCATCCTATTACCTGATAAAATCAATAATGTCATTCCTAATGCTCATTCTGAGTTTTTATGCCTAGGTATATGTGAAGATGAGCTTGTACACCAGATGGTGATGTAAAGAAGCACTTAGAATAAGAAGAGAAAGAACAGGATGAGACACGATGTAAACTGGCAGAACAATCTAAACTGTCAAAAGCAGCTTTGGGTGAATGAAACTCACAAAATCAAACTTGCAGAAAAATATATGATTTTGCTTTCAGTAAAATACTGTTCCATTTTTGCATGAATTTCCCTCACATGAAATTGCACTCTTATAAAGCTGAAATGTTAGTTGATAGCTGTGTCAATGTCTTTTCCTGCTGGTGATTATCTGAAATGCATTGAAACTAAACCAAGCGTTTTGGGATGAAGTGGTGCTGCTTCTGGTTATGACAAGGCCTCTGCCTGGTACCAACTACCTGAAATTGTCTTGCAATTTAACTTTGGGGTCCTGACTCTTGAGGTGACAATTGGTGTAGCAAATCCTGTGCCTGCTGCTTTTTCCTTCAGATTACCCTGCGTGACTGTTCATCGAGAGGTTTAGCCGATCTCTGTGCCAGTGCCTTCATCCATTTGTAGCACAAATGTATTATTTAAACTGTGAAGTGGGAATTAACCTACTTCCTAACCCCATACGGGATAATTGGGACTGTATGTGAATATTCCAATATGTGAATATTCCTATGATTACATTATCTATTTTCGCTTTAGATGCCTGCTAATTTGGAGTTCCCAGCTTCTACTCATTACAAATTTGCTACATACAGTATATATGTGTTTTAGATATGTTCGATAACACTGAATTTTTCACTCTTTTTTTCTGAAACTTATAATTTTTTTTAAACAGAGTAGGAAAAAAAGCTCATTTTTTTTAATTAAATTCCAGAAGATGGCTTAATTAGCAGCATACAGTAAACCATACTGAGGATAAGCTAATTACTTGATTGTCAAATGAAATAACAACAATTTTCTCTACAAGTAAAAGCTTCCCCGCTGTAATTAGGTTATGTCATCATTTGAATAGAATAATAAAAACACCAAACCAGGCAGTTTATTGACTAGATTCTTCAGTCTAAAAAGACTACTCTGAAATAGTTCTTAGATGATGTAGCTGGAGTGCCAGAATATTAAATGCCATTTTGTTTATTAGAATTGAAATGTAACTAGCTTCCCTGCTGTTGTATTTTATGTTACCACCATGGCAGTAGAACCACAGGGCTATAACTGATACTGTGTTCAATGTGATTTTTATGAGATAATAGCAAAGAACTCTTTGAAGATCTGTCAGAAAAAACTCCCAACCAATAATTTAACTCACCACATTTGCTGCTTAATTTTCTAAAGTCTTTCAGATAGGGGGTATGTCTAGGCAAAAATACTTGAATCCCTATGGCAAACGGAATGACTTTATAGAAATGCCTGTTTGCCTTTCTGTATAGCGCATTGCAGAAAATAATTAATATGAAATTGGGCACGGGCAATAGGCAAGATAGAAGTTTTTGCCAACTTCTGATGATAACCTGGCTTTTTTAGTCAAATTTGGTGGGGGTTATGGATGTTTTGGCTTTGGTGCATAGAGAGTGTAATATATAATAACATGGATGCCTGATCTGTCATACTGAAATGTGTAGAGGACACAGTAGATGCTGGCATATAGGAAAACTGTAAATAGCAGAGGCTTACTAACTTCATGCTTACTTACCTGTCATTGCATGGAAAGCTAAAATATAACCTCGGCTGATGCAGAACACTCCCCGTCTGACATTTTGATGTTTACGATATTAAACATAACGGATGTTATGCTAACAGCAGTTTGTTGTATTCAAAGAACCTGAAACAAAAACAAAGAAAAAGCACATATTGCAAATATTAAACTGTATCTGGCAATATGGAAATAATCCTGCAAGGGGTTCAAGTAATGTTCTTGACAAGATTATTTCTCAAAGAGAAGCAATAACATTAGTCCAGTGGTGGATAGGGTGAAGGTCTTTACAGTTACTATTCTTGTGACTCTCACTTCCAGCTTATGCTCCTTTGCATCCTTGCTGGGAAAGCTGTGATTAGACCCATAGATCAGTCAATCCTTTGGGCTTGTTGATCCTTTACAAGCACAACAGCAAGGGCAAGGGTAATGAGGTATTTGATCTCAGAATGAATGTTTGGAGCATTTTCAGAGTCTGAAGGTGTCATCAGCAGAAGTCTCTTTTGTATTCTTCATCAAGAGTTTTGGACCTGTAAGCCAAGAAGAATTTCCAAATGTGTTAGACAGTTGATACGGACCTGTAAACGATCTCTGCTGGGTTAGCCTCAGATGGATCATAGTGCCAATGATCAGACCGGGAGGATTATCTGATCCTGTCCTCAATTGACAGGGCTATAGTGTTGTCATCAGATGTGATGTGAAACAGAGTTCCTTAACTAGTTAATGCAAAATGGACTTATAAAATGTTTTAAAGCACTTTTCAGTGCAAAAAAAATGTTTTAAAATAATGGTTTGGCCCACGGGTGTCAGGGGGGGGGGGGGGAGGCTTTGCACATTTACGTGGACGCCAATGGCTCGGTGTGAAATAGTTAAGTTGTCACTATAGGGAATGCTGTTGACACACTTTGTAATGAATGTCTGAAGTGGGTAGTTTGCTCATTTCTTAGCACTTGAGAAATACACTGCAGATGGATTATGATGTTTCTCAATGCAAGCATTGCCCAGAATTATCCAAACTAGATTCAGTCTTTGTGCATATGCTTTGTTGCACTTCTAACGCATCTTATGTACGTAATCTGAGAATGTCTCTGCTCAGCAAGATTGAGATCTTGGCATGGTTGTCCATAGCAAGAATCTGATTTGCTAGTTTGCTTTATGAGTTCAGTGCAAAATTCTGAATATCCTGAGTTGAGTTTGCATTGAAGTTATTGTCAGAAAAATTGGAATTCTGCCTATTGCTGTTTTTTTTGTATGCTATTTGTGCAAGGAAAGTTTGAGCATATCATAAACATAATTTTAGGGACAGTAAATTTATGCATCAGAATTCAGTGAATTCCAGATTTTTACTTTCAACTTGAAATTATGAAATTCAGATGTCAAATCAACAACAACAATAACAATAACATTTCTATAGCGCTTTTCTCCCATAGGACTCAAAGCGCTTAGACTTTCTCAGGTTCAGTAATTGGTAGCAGGATGAAGTGGTAACACAATAAAATTATATTTCTGCAAATGCCAGAGTGAACAGGTGGGTTTTCAGTCTGGATTTAAACACGTCCAGAGATGGAGCTGTCCTGATCTGCTGAGGTAAGGAGTTCCATAATGTAGGGGCAACATGACAAAAGGCTCTGGGACCAAAAGTTTTCAGGTGGACTCTGAGTATGACTAGATTATTGGAGCCTGTGGATCTGAGATTGCAGGGAGTGCTACGTAGCTGCAACATTTCTTATCCTGGGCCCAAATTATGAAGTGACTTAAATGTCAGTAGGCCGATTTGAATAGGATCCTCCGTTCTATAGGTAGCCAGTGAAGGGAGTGCAGGACTGGTGTTATGTGGCAGTGACGGGGTTGGTTGGTTAATAGTCTGGCAGCAGTATTCTGTATCAGCTGTAGGCAGTACAAGTCCTTTTTTGGAAGGCCGGTGTAGAGAGCATTGCAATAGTCTAGTAGGGATGTAATGAAGGCGTGAACTATGGTTGGGAGATCTTCTGGTGGGATGAGGTGCTTGGTTTTTGTGATGTTCTTCAGGTGAAAATCAGGTGATTTCACCACAGCAGAGATGTGGGTTCTGAAGTTTAGATCCCAATCAATAACAACTCCCAGGCTACGCATATGCTCACAGCTGTGTAGATCTGTGCCTCCTATTCCCTGTGGTGTGGTGAAGACTGCAAGTCAAGTTGTTTTGGTGTCATGCGCTGCCCTCCGATCATAAGGACTTCAGTTTTTTCTGTGTTTAGTCTCAGCCAGTTGTCTCTTATCCATTGCTGTACTTCGGCTAAGCAGGCGTTTTTAGTTGGAGTTGGGTTTGGAGTTGGGTCTGACACACCAGGCTTGAAGGAAAGATATAGTTGGGTGTCGTCAGCATAGTAGTGACAAGTCAGGCCGTGTTTGATTAGTTTTTTAAGTGGTAACATGTACAGTGGGTTGCAAAAGTATTCGGCCCCCTTGAAGTTTTCCACATTTTGTCATATTACTGCCACAAACATGAATCAATTTTATTCGAATTCCACGTGAAAGACCAACACAAAGTGGTGTACACATGAGAAGTGGAACGAAAATCATACATGATTCCAAACATTTTTTACAAATAAATAACTGCAAAGTGGTGTGTGCATAATTATTCGGCCCCCTTTGATCTGAGTGCAGTCAGTTGCCTATAGACATTGCCTGATGAGTGTTCATGACTAAATAGAGTGCACCTGTGTGTAATCTAATGTAGTGTTGGGCGAACATCTAGATGTTCGGGTTCGGGCCGAACAGGCCGAACATGGCCGCGATGTTCGGGTGTTCGACCCGAACTCCGAACATAATGGAAGTCAATGGGGACCCGAACTTTTGTGCTTTGTAAAGCCTCCTTACATGCTACATACCCCAAATTTACAGGGTATGTGCACCTTGGGAGTGGGTACAAGAGGAAAACAAAATTAGCAAAAAGAGCTTATAGTTTTTGAGAAAATCGTTTTTAAAGTTTCAAAGGGAAAACTGTCTTTTAAATGCGGGAAATGTCTGTTTTCTTTGCACAGGTAACATGTTTTTTGTCGGCATGCAGTCATAAATGTAATACATATAAGAGGTTCCAGGAAAAGGGACCGGCAACGCTAACCCAGCAGCAGCACACGTGATGGAACAGGAGGAGGCGCAGGAGGAGAAGGCCACGCTTTGTGAGACACAACAACCCCGGCCTTGCATGAGGGCAAGAAGCGTGCGGATAGCATGCTTTGTACCGCCATGCAGTCATAAATGTAATAAAGATAAGAGGTTCCATAAACAGGGACCGGCAACGCTAACCCAGCAGCAGCAGCAGCAGCAGCACACGTGATGGAACAGGAGGAGGCGCAGGAGGAGAAGGCCACGCTTTGTGAGACACAACAACCCAGGCCTTGCATGAGGACAAAAAGCGTGCGGATAGCATGCTTTTTACCTCCATGCAGTCATAAATGTAATAAAGATAAGTGGTTCAATAAACAGGGACCACGCGGCAACGCTAACCCAGCAGCAGCAGACATGATGGAACAGGAGGAGGCGCAGGAGGAGAAGGCCACGCTTTGTGAGACACAACAACCCAGGCCTTGCATGAGGGCAAGAAGCGTGCGGATAGCATGCTTTGTACCGCCATGCAGTCATAAATGTAATAAAGATAAGTGGTTCAATAAACAGGGACCACGCGGCAACGCTAACCCAGCAGCAGCAGACGTGATGGAACAGGAGGAGGCGCAGGAGGAGAAGGCCACGCTTTGTGAGACACAACAACCCAGGCCTTGCATGAGGACAAAAAGCGTGCAGATATAGCAGCAATGCTTTTTGCCGCCATGCAGTCATAAATGTAATACAGATGAGAGGTTCAATAAACAGGGACCGGAAACGCTACACCATCCCAGATGTTCATTGGTCATGTTACTTGGTTGGGGTCCTGGAGTGTTGCGTAGTCATTTCCAATCCAGGATTGATTCATTTTAATTTGAGTCAGACGGTCTGTATTTTCTGTAGAGAGGCGGATACGCCGATCTGTGACGATGCCTCCGGCAGCACTGAAACAGCGTTCCGACATAACGCTGGCTGCCGGGCAAGCCAGCACCTCTATTGCGTACATTGCCAGTTCGTGCCAGGTGTCTAGCTTCGATACCCAATAGTTGAAGGGTGCAGATGGATTGTTCGACACAGCTACGTCATCTGACATGTAGTCCTTGACCATCTTCTCCAGGCGATCGGTGTTGGAGGTGGATCTGCACGCTTGCTGTTCAGTGGGCTGCTGCTGCATGGGTGTCAGAAAATTTTCCCACTCCAAGGACACTGCCGATACCGTTCCCTTTTGGGTACTAGCTGCGGCTTGCGTTGTTTGCTGCCCTCCTGGTCGTCCTGGGTTTGCGGAAGTCAGTCTGTCTGCGTACAACTGGCTAGAGGAGGGGGAGGATGTCAATCTCCTCTCTAAAGTCTCCACAAGGGCCTGCTGGTATTCTTCCATTTTGACCTGTCTGACTCTTTCTTCAAGCAGTTTTGGAACATTGTGTTTGTACCGTGGATCCAGAAGGGTATAAACCCAGTAATTGGTGTTGTCCAGAATGCGCACAATGCGTGGGTCACGTTCAATGCAGTCTAGCATGAATTGAGCCATGTGTGCCAGAGTCCTACCAGAATCCTCATCATCCTCTTGTGAGCGTTGTGATAGTTGTTGTGATGCATCATAGTCGTCACCTTCCTCCTGGTCTGCTTCTGCTGACCATTCGCGTTGAATTGTGGAAGTCCAACGTGCACCGCTCTGGCCCTCGTCAGTGGTGGCATGAAATTCCTGCTCCAACTCCAGCTGTTCCTCCTCCTCTTCTTCGTCATAGCTGCTGGGGCCAGCGTTCCCTGAGGCGGATGGCCTGATGTTGGTACCATCACGCTAATCGTTTTCTCCTTCAGATTCCCCCAGTTGCATCATGACAGCTGTTTCCTTGATTTTTAACATCGACCTCTTCAGTAAACACAGCAGTGGTATGGTAATGCTGACTGAAGAGTTGTCACTGCTCACAAGCAACGTGGATTGCTCAAAATTTTGGAGGACTTGGCAGAGGTCCAACATGTTGGCCCAATCGGATCCACAGAAGCTTGGCAGCTGGCCGGATGCGCCTCGGTACTGCGCCGTCATGTACTGGACCACTGCACTCTTCTGCTCGCAAAAGCGGGCTAGCATGTGCAGCGTAGAATTCCAGCGCGTAGGGACATCACACAGCAAGCGATGGTGGGGGAGATTGAAGCGCTCCTGCATCTTGGCGAGTGCCCCCGAAGCAGTACTGGAATTTTTACAATGTTTGGCCACTCGACGCACCTTCAACAGAAGATCGGCCACGCCTGGGTATGTCCTCAGGAACCGCTGAACTACTAGGTTCATCACGTGCGCCTGGCAAGGGATGTGTGTCAGCTTAGCCAACCTTAAAGCGCGAATGAGATTACTCCCATTATCACACACAACCATGCCCGGTTTCAGGTCCAGCGGTGCCAGCCACAAATCCGTCTGTTCCTTTATTCCCCTCCAAATTTCCTCCCCTGTGTGCTGCTTACCCCCAAGGCAGATTAGCTTCAGCAACGCTTGCTGACGCATGCCAACAGCTGTGCTGCACTGCTTCCACGATCCTACTGCTGCTGGGTTAGCGTTTCCGGATGAGGTACAGCTTTGAGATGCGTTGGAGGAGAAGGAGTCAGAGAGGTAGGTGCTGCTGTTGTTATCCAGTGGGAGGGACGGCGGTGCAGCTGTTTGTGGCGTGGGCAACACCCGTGCCGTAGCAGGTGAGGAATCGCTGCCAGGCTCCACAAGGTTCACCCAGTGCGCGGTAAGGGAGATGTATCGACCCTGGCCGAACGCACTCGTCCAGGTGTCAGTGGTGAGGTGAACCTTGCAGGCAATGGCATTCTTCAAGCTTCGGGTTATTTTGCTGACCACGTGCTCATGCAACTCAGGCACTGCAGAGCGCGCAAAGTGGTAGCGGCTGGGAACCACGTAATGTGGGATGGCCACTGACATCATGCCCTTGAAGCTGTTTGTCTCCACCACTCGATATGGCAGCATTTCGCAGGCCAGAAGCTTGGCTATGCTGGCTGTTACTGCCACGGCCCGGGGGTCATTTGCTGGCAATTTCCTCTTGCGCTCAAACATCTCCGACACAGACAACTGAACCGTAGCGCTGCACACGGAAGGGCTGTTGGTTGTTGTGTTTGATGAACACTGGGAGACCTCAAGAGCACTACTCCGGAAAGTGACAGTGTCAGCGTCGTCTGATGTTTGTGAATGTTGTGAACCACGCAATGGCTGGGCTACTGCTGCTGCTGAGGCGGGTCTGGTGGTGAGTCTGGTCAACCCAAGGGAGGCAGTGTTGTTGCTGGTACCCTGTCCTGACGCGTTTGCCCACAGAGTGGGATGTTTGGATAGCATGTGACGGCTCATGCTGGTGGTGGAGAGGTTGTTAATACTTTTCCCCCTGCTCAGGCGGGTCTTGCACACCTTGCAAATCGCCATGGTAACATCCTCAGTGCAGTCTTCAAAGAAAGCCCAGACTTTGGAGCACCTGCCTCCTTGCTGGCGATTTCTGTTTGCTCCTCTTTTGCCTCTCACTTGAACTTCCACGCTTGTGGTGCCTGAAATTGCGCGCCGCCTACCTTGTGGCACAAGGCGAACTCGTGCAGCAGTGGGTTCTTCAACAGACTCATCTGTGCTGCTGCTACGACGGCGATGTTCTCGTTCACAAACAAAATCTGGGTCTCTGTCCACATTGTCCATACCCTCCTCTTCCATCTCCTCAAACTCGTCATATGTCATTGTGGGCCGCCGCCGTGGAGTAGAGCTCCCCACAACAACCTCTGCGCAGCACACTCCAACGTCGTCTTCCAGATCTTGTCGGCCGACCTCCTGCAATTGCAACCCCTCCTGCCCAAATTGCTCTGGGATTTGGGTTTCCGAGTCCTCCTCGGACTCGCCTTGTATTTCAGTGCGCGGTGCATTTCCCACAGTTAACGGTTGTGAATCCAGGCACAACATTTCTGGCTGTTCCTCCATTGACCTTTGAAAGGTGGAAGTTTGTTGGGCTGGGAATAGCTCCTGCGAATACCCCATTGTGTCCTGAGGTAATTCATCGGACTGGTTATCTGGCAGTTGTGTGCGTGGTGTCGCTGCCGGTTGTGTCAGCTTTGTGCCCACTGGCTCCTTGTAACTGGCTGAGGACTCGGACCTCGTGCGTGATGTGCTGGTGCTGCTTAACCCACTGCTGGACGCTTGAGAGGTCATCCAAGTAATTATCTGGTCCTGTTCTTTTGGATTTGTGAGGGTTGTTGTCCTGGACAACATGGGCGGTATTGAGTGGGTTTTCTTGGGTGCTCCCCTGTGGCCTGTACGTGAACCGTCAGGGGAAACACCTCTTCCCTTTCCCCTCCCTCTTTCACCGGATTTCTTCCTCATTTCACTTATCCTTACAGTACACGCTGACTGGCAGCAGTACAGTGGCAGTACAGAAATGCTATACAGTACCACTATTCCCAGCAGCGACACAGAGCACAATGCTATACAGTGACGGGTGAGCGGTGTACCACTATTCCCAGCAGCGACACAGAGCACAATGCTATACAGTGGCGGGTGAGCGGAGTACTACTATTCCCAGCAGACACAGAACAGTAAACAGAATGCTATATAGTGTGGCTGAGCGAGCGGTGTACCACTATTCCCAGCAGACACAGAACAGTGAACAGAATGCTATATAATGTGGCTGAGCGAGGTACACAGAGTGGCAGTAAACAGAATGCTATATAGTGTGGCTGAGCGAGTGGTGTACCACTATTCCCAGCAGACACAGAACAGTAAACAGAATGCTATATAGTGTGGCTGAGCGAGCGGTGTACCACTATTCCCAGCAGACACAGAACAGTGAACAGAATGCTATATAATGTGGCTGAGCGAGGTACACAGAGTGGCAGTAAACAGAATGCTATATAGTGTGGCTGAGCGAGCGGTGTACTACTATTCCCAGCAGACACAGAACAGTAAACAGAATGCTATATAGTGTGGCTGAGCGAGCGGTGTACCACTATTCCCAGCAGACACAGAACAGTAAACAGAATGCTATATAGTGTGGCTGAGCGAGCGGTGTACCGCTATTCCCAGCAGACACAGAACAGTAAACAGAATGCTATATAGTGTGGCTGAGCGAGCGGTGTACCACTATTCCCAGCAGACACAGAACAGTGAACAGAATGCTATATAATGTGGCTGAGCGAGGTACACAGAGTGGCAGTAAACAGAATGCTATATAGTGTGGCTGAGCGAGTGGTGTACCACTATTCCCAGCAGACACAGAACAGTAAACAGAATGCTATATAGTGTGGCTGAGCGAGCGGTGTACCACTATTCCCAGCAGACACAGAACAGTGAACAGAATGCTATATAGTGTGGCTGAGCGAGCGGTGTACCACTATTCCCAGCAGACACAGAACAGTAAACAGAATGCTATATAGTGTGGCTGAGCGAGCGGTGTACCACTATTCCCAGCAGACACAGAACAGTAAACAGAATGCTATATAGTGTGGCTGAGCGAGCGGTGTACCACTATTCCCAGCAGACACAGAACAGTAAACAGAATGCTATATAGTGTGGCTGAGCGAGCGGTGTACCACTATTCCCAGCAGACACAGAACAGTGAACAGAATGCTATATAATGTGGCTGAGCGAGGTACACAGAGTGGCAGTAAACAGAATGCTATATAGTGTGGCTGAGCGAGCGGTGTACTACTGTTCCCAGCAGCGACACAATGACAGGGGGGACCCTGGCTAGCGTGGCTGGAGCGCGAACTACCCTGCCTGCCTACCCAAAGCTAAACCCACAGAAAAATGGCGGAGATATGACGTGGTTCGGGTATTTATTTACCCGAACCACATGACAGTTCGGCCAATCAGAGCGCGTTCGGGTCCGAACCCGTGACCCATTCGGCCAATCACAGCGCTAGCCGAACGTTCGGGGAACGTTCGGCCATGCACTCTTAGTTTGGCCGAGCACTGTCAGGTGTTCGGCCGAACTCGAACATCACCCGAACAGGGTGATGTTCTGCAGAACCCGAACAGTGGCGAACACTGTTCGCCCAACACTAATCTAATGTCAGTACAAATACAGCTGCTCTGTGAGGGCCTCAGAGGTTGTCTAAGAGAACATTGGGAGCAACAACACTGTGAAGTCCAAAGAACACACAAGACAGGTCAGGAATCAAGTTATTGAGAAATTTAAAGCAAGCTTAGGCTACAAAAAGATTTCCAAAACCTTGAACATCCCACGGAGCACTGTTCAAGCGATCATTCAGAAATGGAAGGAGTATGGCACAACTGTAAACCTACCAAGACAAGGCCATCCACCTAAACTCACAGGCTGAACAAGGAGAGCGCTAATCAGAAATGCAGTCAAGAGGCCCATGGTGACTCTGGACGAGCTGCAGAGATCTACAGCTCAGGTGGGAGACTCTGTCCATAGGACAACTATTAGTCATGCACTGTACAAAGTTGGCCTTTATGGAAGAATGGCAAGAAGAAAGGCATTGTTAACAGAAAACATAAGAAGTCCCGTTTGCAGTTTGCCACAAGCCATGTGGGGGACACAGCAACCATGTGGAAGAAGGTGCTCTGGTCAGATGAGACCAAAATGGAACTTTTTGGCCAAAATGCAAAACGCTATGTGTGGCAGAAAACTACCACTGCACATCACTCTGAACACACCATCCCCAATGACAAATATGGTGGTGGCAGCATCATGCTCAGGGAATACATCTCTTCAGCAGGGACAGGGAAGCTGGTCAGAGTTGATGGGAAGATGGATGGAGCCAAATACAGGGCAAACTTGGAAAAAAAACCTCTTGGAGACTGCAAAAGACTTGAGACTGGGGTGGAGGTTCACCTTCCAGCAGGACAATGACCCTAAACATAAAGCCAGGGCAACAATGGAATGGTTTAAAACAAAACATATCTATGTGTTAGAATGGCCCAGTCAAAGTCCAGATCTAAATCCAATTGAGAATTTGTGGCAAGATCTGAAAATTGCTGTTCACAAACGCTGTCCATCTAATCTGACTGAGCTGGAGCTGTTTTGCAAGAAGAATGGGCAAGGATTTCAGTCTCTAGATGTGCAAAGCTGGTAGAGACATATCCTAAAAGACTGGCAGCTGTAATTGCAGCAAAAGGTGGTTCTACAAAGTATTGACTCAGGGGGCCGAATAATTACGCACACCCCACTTTGCAGTTATTTATTTGTAAAAAATGTTTGGAATGATGTATGATTTTCGATCCACTTCTCACATGTACACCACTTTGTATTGGTCTTTCACGTTGAATTCCAATAAAATTGATGCATGTTTGTGGCAGTAATGTGACAAAATGTGGAAAACTTCAAGGGGGCCGAATACTTTTGCAACCCACTGTATATTGTGAAGAGCAGGGGAGAAGGGATTGAGCCCTGGGGCCTGTCTTTTGCCATGAGCAGGTGGTTGCAGATTTGGATGAAGGCAGTTTCAGTGCTGTGATGTTTCCTGAAGCCAGACTGGAATGGGTCATAAATGTTGTTGAAGCCAGACTGGAATGGGTCATAAATGTTGTAAGATTTTGGCTTCTAGCTGGAGGCATACGGCTTTTTCAATTACCTTCCCCAGAAAGGGAAGGTTAGAGACAGGCCTGTAGCTGGTCATTGCATTTGGGTCCAGGGCCTGATGATTGCTTCCTTCAGTAAAGTAGGAAATACCCCCAATTGTAAGGAACAGTTTACCATTTTGAGGAATACCGGTATAAACAAGTTGGGGCAGTTTAACATGATCTGTGTTGGGCCAGGATCCAGGTCACAGGTAGTCTGACGGGGGTGGAGGAGGATGCTTGATGTGACTTCTTCATCAATTTCCTTGAAGTATTACCAAGGTGTTACATTGTCTCTGATAATGGTCTTTGGTGCTAAATTAGGCTCAGATGTTGTAAGCTGGATGACGGCCCGAAAAGCAGAGACTTTGTCTGAGAAGAAATGGGCAAATTTGTCACAGGGATCCTTTGAAGACTGGATACTGAGTTTTTGGCATTCCGGGGTGCAGAGTTTTTCCACTGTGCTGAACAGTAGGGCTAGCTTGTTTACTGCATTTGCAATCTCATGTGATAGAAAGGATGACTTTTTCTTGGTGATTACCTTTTGATAGTTCTTCATGTGAAGGATAAAGGCATGTTTGTCTTCTGGGGACTGAGATTTGCGCCACAGTCTTTCAAGTTTCCGGCCTTGTCTTTTCAGTTATCAAACCGCTGTGCATGATGGTGCGGGGTAAGATGTTTGGTGCGCAGAGGAGCAATGGTCTCAAGGGTGGAGGACACACATTTGTTGTATTTAAACACCAGAGTATCAGGGTCAAAACTGGAGTTTGTCAATTCATCAAAGCAAAGGTGTTAGCCCTTTTAAGCGGCAATATTTTATTTGATTCTTGAACTGGTGTTTGACAGCCGGTATTGAGAGGGAGAAGTGGATAGGGTGGTGGTCTGACCAGACTACAAAATTAATTTCCACATTGGCTATTTACAGACCAATATGGAATATAAGGTCCAGAGTGTGACCTTTCCTGTGAGTAGCAGAGCAGATTGATTGGAAGAAGCCCAGTTCATATAAGGCACAAGGTAGCTCTATTCTAAATTGTGAAGAGGGGTCATCCACCAATGTATTGAAATCTCCAAGAACAATCCATCTGAGGTTTTCCAGTGTTAGGTTGCATAGGAGTTCTACAAGTTCATTAAGAAAAGTCAAGTCCTCTCCTGGTGGACAGTAGATCAGCATTATGTTAATGTTTTTCTCAGCTAAAAGTTGTGCTTCCAAGCATTCAAATGAGTCGGTAGGTCCTACAGAAAGTGGTCTGATTTTTAAAGCTGATCTGAAGCAAAGTGCAACCATTTCGCCCCTGCGTTCTTTCCTGTTGCAGTATGTCACAGAATAATTGATTGGCATGGCAGCCTCCAGGGTGGGGCCCACTGGTTCAGAAAGCCAGGTTTCAGTCAGGCAGGCCAGATCAGATCATGTATTATTGCTGTTTTGTTGTTTTTGTTGTGTATTATTTTTGTTGTTTGCAGTTTTGTTGTTTATCGATCTGACATTACAGAGAACAGGCTTGATAGGGCTATCTTGGGAGCTGAGGTCTGTGATTGAAGACTCCAGGAGGGAACAGTCTCCAGATGTGTGGCTGTCATCTCTGCATGCTCTGCATCCACTCTGTGCCAGTACCAACATGTAGTATACAGAAATATAGCTGAAGGGAAACTACTGGCACACTATGGAAGGGAAACTATCGCAGAAACAGTGAATTTTGAATATGGTATCCCCGCCCTGATACTTTTAAAAGTGCACATCTGTTTAGAACTATATCTCCTTCCACTGCACCTCCAATGTGCAGTCTAGAAACCTCCACCACAGGTATCACATGCCACCCATGCCACCAGTGCTTAGTTACTCCCCCACAGTGCCCACAGTCACCCCAGCATACCCCTTTCTCATACCATTACTCTTTTTCAATCAATGCTTCCAAGCTAAAACTAAATAAAACAAGATAAAATTGCACTCAGATTAATGAGAAAATATGTCCCCTGCAACCACTTCCCCAGTCTGTCTTAGATCTTGTGCATCTGTGCTCTGGTTGGTGAATGGTGATCACAATGTTGTAAGATATAAGCACATTGATATTCTGGCCTTGTGAGTTCTATCTTGGGAGAATTGATTGAAAGAAAGAGTGATGGCGCCAGGTAAACAATATAACTGACCTGCAGGACGCCTCAGACCTCTACAGAGGCACTTCGCCCAGAGATTGACCTTCCATTGGTAAGCAACAAGGGTTTTCTTTTTATTTCATGCCGCCGTGCATACGCAATTTCACACTTTATACCAACATACATTAACAGTTTATTATACATATAATTTGGCTGCACTTAGTGTACATGTACACCTGTATTTGATGCCAGGGTACACATACATATTCCGGCTCATGATTTGATACTTTATTACTTGAGTTAACAGCTTTTGTTGAACCAATATCTTATGCAACCACACATGTATGTAATTACACGATGCATGTTTTATATAATCACAAACCAACTGAGGTTGATATCTTCTATACAAAATCACATGGAAAAGCTATGTACAGTTGATGAACAATTTATTGTAGATCATGTGAATTTTTGTTATGCAAATGCATAGTGGCAATGATTTGTTCCAAGCATCCCCTAGCATTGTTTTTTCCTTTATTTTTTTCCCCAGTGTTCTCCAAACTTGATTGCCTGATGAAGCGGGATAGTGGCCCGTGAAACCAGTTGCACACTTGGAGAGTTTCAAATAAATGTTACTGTTATATTAATAACGGCTCATTTTGACCGGTCATTGACTTACCTGAGGGAGGTGAGTCCACCCACTTCCCTTCTTTTAAACAGATTTTAATCATTTTTATTCTTTGTTGGCACCTCTGTTATTCTTGTTATACTGTGGATCTCATTGCTTAATCATTATTTAATTATGTTAGGAAATTAGATTTAAAAAGTAATTTTGCTAAACAACTTTAGTCACACATAAACATCTAAACTATGTATCAGTCCTGATATTTATATTGTGGTGTTGAAAAAAAATAACTATTTAAACATAAAGCTATCAACATACATGCAAATGGTTTAACTCATGGCATATAGAGTAAATATAAAGTCATTGCAGATTACCTAGAATTCGCATAGTGCAGTGCTGTCTGCTTTACCACTCATATTTAAGTGCTGCGCCTTGTGAAAAATGACAGTATCTAACCACTAAAGAAAACTGTGAACAGATAAACTTTCACTTGACTTCATGTTTTCATATTTCATCTTCAAGCCTATAAAGTAAAGAATTGATTTTCTTGCTTGGTCCATGAAGGAGACATGAAATGTTATTTACCCCAAAAAAGAGAATACAGTTGATAACTTAATCTCCTGTTCTTTCCTATTTTGATCTATAGAACGGTTAACTGAAGCCTGGAAAATAAAATAGAAAATCTAGCCATCGCTGAATACAAGCCATAATTTTTCCTAAATGTATTTGTATTATATATTTTTAATACCTGGGACTGGGCCATTTAGATATACACAACGCCCTTTATTGGCTACTGAATCTACACAAAAAAATCACTGACTGGATAGAGTACAATGACCCAATTAGCCATTAAATGTATCATGACATGGTCTCATTAGTGAGATGTTTAAAAAGCCAGATTTTTTTTTTAAGGCAGATGTCATCTTTCATCTGCATGCAAGCGGATTTCAGAAGATTACAGAGATCATTGCAGAGGTTGCTAATTTCTGCATCGATGGTAATGAGTAGTGTTGCTGAATTTGGGCTAAAGACAAACTTATACTGAATATTTGTCTTTAGTAACAACAAGTGAATATGGCTATTTTACTGTAGTAATAATTTCTGCAAAACTGCATATTTTTTATGAGGGTGAAATTATCAGTACAATGTATTTTATTTATTCATTTTATTTTTATTTTTTTATTTTTCAAAATGACCCTTTACACAACATTCATTAAAACCAATAAAATGTGACAAAGAGTGTTTTTGAGAAATTGACAATTTAAACACATTCTTATTATGCAATAGACCATTGCATTTTCATAAAAAATATAATGTGAGAAAAGTGCTATTCGTATAGCAAAATAAGTTATGTAAATTTCTCCAGTTCAATCCTAATCATTGGGCAGCCAGTAAAGAGCTTTGTGGAGAGGTCAACAGTTGAGGAGGAAGACCCCAGAGAAGGGGGCTACATTATTCAAGACAGGATATCATAAGGACATACGCTAGAATTTGAGTAGTGTCCATGCGGAAGGGATGAATGTGAGTAATAGTTTACAGGAAATGGTTAGAAAGCAAATGCAATTAATTCAAAAGTAGAATATGACCTGCTATCTTTCCCAGGAAAGACCACAGCTCTGTACTCACATCCATTTTTTGTGAACAAGACCAAGATGGCGCCTGTGCGGGTCGCCTCGGTCACATGGCTCCTGGCTTTTCTGTAGTTTTCTTTAGTTTTCTGTAGTTTTTTTTTTGTAGTTTTAGTAGCAGTTTTTAGTAGTAATCGTAGTAATAGTAATAGTTTTAAGTTTAGCAGGCTAGGGAATGTAGCAGTAGCGTAGCGTAGTAGTTTTCCACTCACCTGGCACAACTGATCCAGCGCGGACCGCACATCGGGTCCCACGCCGACATCGGCGCCCTGCCTCCTCTCCATCACTGCCGCGGATGTTCCTCCTGCCGCCTCTCGAGATCTCTTTCTGCCACCTCAGCCACCTCTGCCATGTAGGGGGCTTCCTCTGCCGCCGTCACCACTCTAACCCCAGGAAAGCAAGGCCTCAACGCACGTGGCTACCGGTCCTCGACTGAGCACAGGGACACCAGGCCCCGCCGTCCCAGCAGAACAGCCGCCGGTAAGCAGCATCCCCTCCCAGCTTCCCCTCCCAGACCACCAGGAGCACTGCAGTCCCTCTGGCTTCACCCACCCCCAGATGACCGGCTCCTCTAACCGTCAGCAGCACCACTCCAGCACCCAGAGGACCAAGATCATCATAGGCCTGCACTCTGAATGGTGAGTCACTAGCTGCTAACTTTCCTGCCTCTCTCAGCCTCCCTGCACCCTGGATCACCATCACGTCTTGTGCTAGCTCTGTCTGCCTCTCTGCACCCCCAGCTTACCATCCATGCCTGCTCCGTATGCTATTGCACTTTAACTCCTACTGTGCCTGTTCCGCATGTCACCTGCACCTCACCTGCACCTCAGACTATCATTGGCCTGTTCTGCATGCTTCTTGCACCTCAGACTACTACTGTGCCTGCACTGTATGCCACACGCACCCTAGAACACTTTTGTGATTGCACTGCATGCCACCTGCACTTTGGATTCTACGGCTGTGCCTGCACGTTTTTGCCTCCTGTTCTGCATGACACTCGGCCCCCAGATCATTACTATGCCGGGACTGTATGCCCCACTTGTGTCTTGTGTACTTCAGACTACCGTGCCACTCTGCACCTCGGACTCCTTAGACTGGTCCGGCGCCTCTCCTTGTTAGCAGCTGAAGCCATCCTGCTTTGCACCGCCTGCTCAGCCTGGCCTGGCAGCAAACCGATCTCGGAATGGGCAAAGAACTACCCTCCCAGCCCATTGTCACCCTATCCAGGGAGGAGCTCCTGCTCTGAGAACCTCTAGCCGACATCAGCAAAGATGCTCCCCTGCGGGACGCGGTTGATGCCCACATCAAAAAGCTGGTTGCATACCGCGGCACGGGAAGACGCCGCCACAGGGGGAGGAGAGCAGGTGCTCTTGTAAGACTTAAGAGCAAGGGCCTTCACTCTCCTGTCCCTGCTATCCTACTAGCGAATGTGCGCTCACTCCCGAATAAGATAGACAAACTGCTTCTCCTACTAGGTGGCAAGCCCTCGTTTTGCATGAACTCCCCGGTTCTCTGCTTTACCGAAACATGGCTGAGCAAACGTATCCCGGACAATGCTCTTCAGGTGCCGGGCCACAACATCTTTCGAGTAGACAGAGATCAGGCCCTCTCAGGGAAAAAGCATGGAGGAGGCATATGCTTCTACATAAACACCTCCTGGTGCACCACCACCACCATCCTCAGCAAGATCTGTTCCCCCGATGTTGAGCTACTGGCCATCAACTGCAAGCCCCAGTACTCACCCAGGGAGTTTACATCCTTTGTTCTCTTTGGAGTCTACATCCCCCCGATGCGAACACCAAGACTGCCCTACAAGTTCTCAGCGACAGCATCCTGCGGTGGGAAACTGCTCTTCCAGAAGCCCTCTTCATCATCCTGGGGGATTTCAACCGAGCCAACCTCCGCCAGGAACTGCCCCGGTACAAGCAGCACATCACCTGCCCCACCAGGAACCACAAGACCCTGGACCCCTGCTACACAGTGCAAAAGAATGCTTACAAGGCCACTCAGGGAGCTGCCGTGGGGAACTCGGATCACTGCCTAATCCATCTGATCCCCACCTACCAAAGGCTCCTGGAATCCACTAAGCCTGTCATCAGGACTGTCAAAAAGGGCACAGACGATGCAAAGTTGGAGCTGCAGGCATGCTTAGATTGCACAGACTGGTCGGCCCTGGAGGCACCCACCTTGGCTGAATGGACAGAGAACGTCACCTCCTATATAAGCTTCTGTGAGGAGTTGTGCATCCCTACTAAGACCTTCTAGGTGTTCCCTAACAACAAGCCCTGGTTCACCAGTAAGCTGCGCCGGCTTCGGAAACTCAAGGAGGAGGCGCACAAGTCCGGCATCCCAGCTGAGTTCAGGGAGGCCAGGAATACCCTGAACCGGGAACTAAAAGCTGCAAAGAGGGCCTACTCTGATAAGCTGAGGCTCAGTCTCCAGTCAAACAACTCCCGGGAGGTCTGGAAAGGCCTCAGGGCAGTTACCAACTTCAAATCTGCCCACCATCAGGCGATCCCTAGTATCCAACTAGCTGAGGAACTCAACGAGTTTTACTGCAGTTTTGAACACCTCTCCACACCAAAGGACATTCCTCCCCCTCTAACCTCCCCATGGGGGCATGATGATGCTTCGGCGTCAATCAAAGTCCAGGAGGAGGATGTACTGCGTCAACTCCACAAACTCAACCACAGGAAGGCTGCAGGCCCGGATGGCGTGTCGTCAAAGTGTCTGAAAACCTGTGCAGTCCAGCTAGCTCCCATCCTTACCTCCATTTACAATAGATCCCTAGCGGAAGGCAGGGTCCCCCCTTGCTTCAAAAGGTCCACAATTATCCCAGTCCCCAAGAAACCAGGAAACATCGATCACAACAACTTCAGACCTGTAGCCCTCACTCCCATCATCATGAAGGTCCTTGAGCGACTAGTCCTTGCTGTCCTGAAGAGCTCCACCAATGCCCTCCTCGATCCTCATCAGTTTGCGTATAGGGCGAACAGGTCAGTGGAGGATGCAATCAATGTCAGCCTGGCGTATATCACGGAGCACCTGGACAGACCTGGCTCCTATGCCAGAATCCTGCTCTTGGACTTCAGCTCGGCCTTCAACACCATGCGCCCAGACATCCTGCTAAACAACCTTGCGCAACTTGGTGTCGACCCATCCCTCAGCAGGTGGGTCGGGGACTTCCTCACGAACAGAACACAGCAAGTCAAGCTCGGCACCTGCTCCTCCAGTGTGAGAATCACCAACATAGGGGCACCACAGGGGTGTGTACTGTCCCCATTTCTGTTTTCCCTCTACACCAACAATTGCACCTCAACTGCCGACTCTATCAAGATCATGAAATTCGTGGATGACACAACTATCATCGGTCTCATCCGCAGCAATGATGAGCAAGCCTACCACAGCGAGATTGAGAGGATCTGTAACTGGTGCAAGAAAAACAATCTCGTCCTCAATGCATCCAAGACCGTCGAATTAATTGTGGACTTCAGAAAACACCCTCCTGCCCTTCCACCAGTCCTCATTTAGGAAACTGAAGTCACCAGGGCACCAAGTGTTCGGCTCCTGGGCACCACCATAACTAGTGACCTAAGATGGGGGCAAAACTACACCAGAATTCAGAAGAATGCTCAGATGAGGCTGTTTTTTCTGCGTCAGCTGAAGAAATTTGGCATCCCGCGTGATCTGCTCACCAGTTTCTACTCCGCTACAGTTGAGTCCATCCTCTGTTCCTCCATCATTGTCTAGTATTCGGGAGCTAACGCCAGGGACAGGTATAAACTTCAGAGAGTAATTAGCGCTGCGGAGAAGATCATTGGCACACCTCTGCCCCCTCTCGACCTCCTCCACACAGCCAGAATGATGAAAAGAGCCGGCAGGATCTCCCAAGACCCCTCCCACCCAGGAAGCCCCTTCTTTGAGCCCCTCCAATCGGGCCACCGCTTCAGACTAGTCCGTTCAAGAACCATGAGGCGAAGAAACACCTTTTTCCCCCAGGCAGTCCTCCTACTGAACACTCCTCCCATCCGGGCTTCTACAGCTTAGTCCATGTACAACTCAGTTCCCCAGTCGCCAACATTGACTCTGCACCGACGCAATGCTTTTTAACTGATATGCCTGTATGTATGTATGAATGTTTGTCTGTCCTATGTCTTTTTGCTCTCTGCCTTGCCATGTGTACCATAATCAATTCCAGGGGAGCCAACAGCGCACTCAGCGAATAAAAGTGATTCTGATTCTGATGGACTACATCTCCCGGCATGCATGCAGATGGGCAACTTGACCTGGAGATTTAAAATGCAGTAGCTGCAGTTTCTCCTGGGGAAGATGGTGGGGCCAGGGGAGCAGCTCCCTGTAGGTAATTATGATCACCCCCCAACAGTGCATTCTATTATGAGTTTCCATTATGGGAAGGTTCATTTTATACATTTGCACTTACAGGTGCTCAGTTGCCTTTAAGAAATAAATAAGGGGCACTATTTTGCATATACATTTAAATAGATACATGTGGGTTGTTTCATGAAACCACAGTACAATTTATGTGCACATAAGCAAAGGTAACATGTACTGGCACACAAAGGGTTAGGCACCATGGGAGGAGGGTTAAGGGTTTAGCACCACCACGGGAGGCTTAACCACTTTGCATCCAGACCTTCTTTTCTCCTTATGGACCACAGCAGTTTTGACGCTTTAGCCATGTCCCTATTTAAACAACCATAACTTTATCCCTACTCACGACACCTAAATGATCTAGGTATCGTTTTTTTCAGGACATACTGAACTTTCATGGGGGGGGGGGGGGGGGGATATTTTGACCCAAGTAAAAAATAATTCTATGCATTTTAATGGAAAAAGAGGGAGGGGGGGGGATGAAAAATTGCATTAATCCTTAGAATTCACCAATTCTAGTAAAAATTTAAAAATGCTACAGTAGATAACAAACATGTCACCAGTATTATGTCCCCCAAGGATAGATAGCCAGGCATGTCCCCAGTATCAGCCCCCCCCCCAGTATAGCCAGATGTGCCCCCCAATATCAGCCCCCCAGTATAGCCATATCTGACCCCCGTATTTGCTAGCCCCCCATATAGATAGACAGATGCGCCCCCCGGAATAGGGCCCACCATTATAGCAAGATGTGTCCCTGGGATCAGTGTTCCCCATTGTAGCCAGATGTGCCCCCAGGATTAGCGCCCCCTCCCCATTATAGCCAAATGTGCCCCCAGTGTTAGGTTATGGCCCCCAGGACCATCAGATGTGCCCCCATTATTAATTCCCCACCCCCTATTACCCTGATGGGCCCCAAAATACATTTCAACCCCCCCTCTTTCGGAAAACACTACCCCCACCCTCTGTTATGGGTAGCCAGATGTGCCCCCCCCCCCATACTACTCTGCCCCCTCCAGGGCCAGATCGATAAAAAATACCCCTGCAATCAGAATATCTCACCTTACCTGGTTCCTGCAATCATCCTTCAGCCCCAGCTTCCATTCACCGCGCTGCACTCAGCCCTGTGATACCTAACACCGGGTCCCGGATTGATGACGTCATCAAGCCGGGACCCGGATGTTCGGCATCACAGGGCTGCGTGCACCACGGTGAATGGAAGCTGGGGCTGAAGGATGATCGCAGGAACCAGGTTAGGTGAGATATTATCCTTGCAGGAGCATTTTTTTAATCGATCTGGCATGGAGGGGGAGAGATGAAGGATCACCGCGTTGATCATTCATCCGCAGGGGGTCACTAATTGGCTACAAGGGAACATTTTCCCTTTCACCAATTAGCAAGGCAGCTGCCAGTGCTGGGGGTTCGCTCTGAAACGCACCCGATCGTGCACAGCAGGGCTGCAAGCAAGTCAGTATATCTATGTCATGGTGGCTTGGAGGGTGCCACAGATGATGTAGATATACTGTAGCAGTAGACAAAGTGGTTAAGGGTTAGGCACCATCGGGATGGGTTAAGGGCTAGGCCTTGGTAGAGGGAGGATTAAGAGTTATGCATCGTTAGAGGTAGGGTTAATGGTTAGGCATCAGTGGAGGGATGGTTAGGTCATAGTAAAATATTGGTAAAGATTATGGAATTAAGTAGTAGGCTATCAGGAATTCTACCGATATTCTACTTGTGGCAATATCCGGTGCCCTTTTTTGTGTTTGCCTTTAATACACGTTTGCTGTAATTGCATGTAATACTTTTGACTGGTGATGGTGATGCATACATCTGTTCTGAAATCTCTGATATTCCTACAGCAATTTCCGTGTGTTTAAAAACGACCCCTGCCCCCCCCCCCCCCCCCCCCCAATATAAGAGCATAACAGTTGCAATTACCATAGACTGCTGTGAAAAACCGTGGTCATTTTCTGCAATGCAAGTTTGGTTCCAGCCTAAGAGTGATAACTGGCTGTAACAGCGATCACCCCCCCCCCCCAAAAAAAAAAAAAACAATGGCAATGGGCTATGACCCAGTAATTTACATGGATGATCGATTTTTCCCTCTTTGCCCAAGAGTGGGAGATGTGTAAAATTGGGTCTTGACCTGGATTTGGGCCGATTGACCAATTTATTATAAGTGATACAGTATAAAACATGATGTTTCAACCTGTATGGTCTTTTTCAAGTGGCAGTTTGACATCTCTGCAGGGATGTTCATCCGGATTACGGATATCTGAACTTTTTTACGCTATCCGATTCAGATTTTTTTAATAATCCGGATAGCTATCTGTGGATATTTGGACGCATAACCTGGATATCCGTGGATATTACAGAAATTTGGATCCCAAACCAAATGCAAAGATAAAAAATCTCTCTCTCTCTCTCTCTGTAGGATGTCAAAAGCAGGCTCACATACATTGGCCAGGAATCGAACCCAGGTCAACTGCTTGGAAGGCAGTTATGCTTACCACTATACCACCAATGCTACATGCTGAAGACAGCCTAGCATGTACCATTGTGATATACCCAAGAGAAAAATAAGCTTGCTTATTTGCCTGATTTGCTAGATGAAAGCAGTGGGAAACATGGTGATACTGCTTACAGGCTTCAATTCAAGACTTCAGAAAGATCATGTGCCCCCCTGGATGATGCTGGTGTAATACACACAGCCAAGGACAGCAATTTGAAGTCTGGAAGATTCCAGGGCAAGGGTGGGAAGGATGAAAAGCTAGGTGGCCATGCAACCATTTCTGCTAACCTAAAGCTTACTTGTGTCTTACAACACATTGGCTTAAGACTTTACCAAATCCAATGCTCCAATATGGGGAAGCTTCTCTGTTTGCTGTTTTTTTTTGTTTTTTTTAAGTGTGGTGTCACAATTCACTCATCTCTTCAACTACAAGAAAGGCCCAGGAGTAGTCTTAGCTACCGTAATATCTATGTTACGGCAGGGCCCTTATTACACTTTTTCTTACAGGGCTATGGAAACCGTATTGCCCATGCGATAAAGCAAGGTGCAAAAATGAAATCATGCCTAGCAGAGAATGGTTTTGATCCATCAAACTCTGGGTTATGTGCCCAGCACACTTCCACTGCACCACTCTGCCTACATTTGTATACATTCTTCAAGTTTAAGAAGGGTAAATTAGTTACACTACAATCTATGTTACAGCAAGGCCCTAATGACACTTTCTATTAAGGGGCTATGGCCGCCGATTGGCCCATGTCGTAAAGCAAGTTGTGAAAAAACAAAGTACACCTAGCAGACGACGGTTTTGATCCATCAACCTCTGGGTTATGGGCCCAGCACCACTCTGCTGCCACACAGTGAATGCTTCGTTGTAGGAAAAAGTGGCATTAAACTTCTTGGACCACACTTACTTCCTCCCTCCAAAAGACATACATACATCCCCATAAAATCATTTAGCAGCAACTGTGTGCACAGTCTCTGTGGCGCAATAGGTTAGCGCGTTCAGCTGTTAACCGAAAGGTTGGCGCTTTAAGCCCACCCAGGGACGGCTTTATATGATCCTTTCATGATGACAAAGGCCAGAAAGAAGTAGGCGAAGGAGTGCCCATTTTTCCGTACCAGTGAGTGTCACTCACTTTTTCCTACAACAAAGTGTCTGCTGTATGGCAGCAGAGTGGCGCAGTGGAAGTGTGCTGAGCCCATAACCCAGATGTTGATGGATTGAAACCATCCTCTGCTAGGTGTACTTTGTTTTTTACACCTTGCTTTACCACATGGGCCAATCGGCAGCCATAGCCCCTTGGAGCCTTTGTGAGCCGTGTCCTAGCCTCTTGACGTTACAACGCTATACGCCCTATTTGGCTTTGTGGTACTAGCACGGCCAGCACTGATGCTGTGATTCTACACCATGGCCTGTATCCTGGGTAGCAGCCATCTGGCGTGTATCAGCACAATCAGAGCTAATGCTAACGCTGTGACAGCGTGGAGGCACTGAGGCACATATTGGCAACACCCATCAAACACTTCATAGTATTGTTGCCCACGTGGATGTCATGTTTACTATGCCGGCTGGCAAAATTGTTAATTCAACATGACAGCGTGTAGATGGATTCCGCAGGAATGCAGTGAGCCTGGTCCTGGATGACCCTTTAAATCATGTGGTTGGAAGGAATGCATATTGGAACTGAACTGTTAATTCAGCATAGCAGTATGTGAACATCTTCACCACCACTGCTTGTGTTGTGTATGCATGAGTGAGTTTGCAGGATTTGGTAATACAACCTAATATTTATAAAATGTTTCATGTATTATATTACTGCTTTTTGAAGTTTAGGAGGCTAGACAAAGTGACAGGCTGTCATTAAGCAGTATCCACGAATTGTTCAGTGTTTTTAGTGATTGTGAGAAGTGTCCTCACTCCTCAGCCATCTGGTCAACTCCTGACTTATGAGTGGTTGTGTGTTTAAATGTTTTGTCCAATAAAGGATTTGGGGCTTGATCCACTAAGCTTAGCGTCAAGTAACAGCGCAAGTTAGGTACTGATACATGTGCTAGTGGATCAGCGTTCCTTAATTTGTCACCCTGCAATCTACGCGCACTAGTGGCAGCATAGCGTGTGTAATCAGGGGCGTGGGCAATGCAGCATAGCAAACACTAGTAATTGAGTGCAGGGATCAGGTCCTTTAATGTGTCAGGTGTGTTTGCTATGCTGCTGACTGCCCGCTTTACTGATTACGCACACTATGCTGCCACTAGCGCGCATAGCATGCAGAGAGACAAATTAAGGTACGCTGATTCACTAGCGTGCATAACAGTAGCTAACTCGCACTGTTACGCAGCACCAAGCTTAGTGAATAAAACCCCTTTGTATTTTCAGATAGCTCCTTGACTCACATGCATCTTACTTTTTTGATCAAATGAGCTATGTCTTGAATTTTTACGACAATGAACACAGTCATTTGCACAATGCAAGATAAATGGACTTAACACCTTACATTTAGTTTAGTTGTTTAGCATAATTAAGTGGACCCTGCTAATAACAGAATAGCCTAATACAAGGGAAATTATGTCCATCACCTTGGTGCATAGCGGAGACAGCTTTGCGGGCAAAGTATTGTCTGCTTGGATTTTTCTACTGGGGAAAAACACAGGCCATCAGCTCTTAGGAAAGAGCTTTGCCCACAACCCTGGAATCCACAAGCTGCAATGCCAGGAGTTTTTCTACACGTGTGCAATATGCTTAGTTTGATACTTTTTTTGGTGTCTATGAAGCAGAAACTCTGATATGCATTAACTTCCTTGTCAAGTTGTCAATGAGATGGGAAAATATCATACAATTTTATTTTTAAGCTCATTATTAACCACTTAAGTACCAGTAGTCTCTGCCCCCTTAAGGACCAGAGACCGCCGGTACAAGAACGACGGAATCCCAACGAATCGCTGCGCATACCCGCCACAACCGCCATCATCATCGCTGGGATCCTCAGGACATAGACTCTGCCGTCTCTATGACGGCAGAGTCATGTGAGCCGGTCAGGAGCCGCTTTCATTCGCTCCTGAACGTGTCTATCAATGTAAGTCACAGGAAGCAGCTTACATTGATAGACACAGCCCGAAGACAATGAAATCGGCTCCTGACCGGCTCACATGGCTCTGCTCGGATACCCCTTTTCAAAATCTGGATCTGATTCGGATCCGGATACCCCAATATCCAATCCGGGTCAGATATCGGAAGTTCAAAATTTTCTGATCTGAATACGAATCAGATATCCGACTCTAGTATCCTGCGGATTCAGATATCTGGATAGAAAACCGGAAGTGGCCTTTAAATTGCTTTAAAAATGATTTTTTAGGGTATATGAGACATGTAGGCTGTAGCATTATTATTTTGTAAAGGGGAACACTAATTGTTGATGTGGGGACTTAAAATCCACCCCCCCCCCCAAAAAAAAAGTGGCTGTCTATTAACATTAGGCCTAGGTTCCAGACAGCGGTCGTGCAGTCTACATTGTGTCCAAAGTCCAACCGCACAACTGGGACATGACAGGTTTCTGCCAAGACACCTCCAAAAAATTACGCAGCTATTGTGTTTTGGGTTAAATATAGGTGGTATCAGTTGCCTGTGGCACCCTGGCCTGGCAATGGGAGCTGCACAGGCAACAGGAGCAGGGCAATGCAGCAGCAGCAGGTGTAATGTGTGCCAGGAGCATGTCGGACGTAGCACGTGGCAATTGGCACTTGGCACGTGTCACGTCACGTGGCACTTGGCACGTGTCACGTCACATGGCACTTGGCACGTGTCACGTGACACGTGCCAAGTGCCATGTGGCAAATGCCTTGTTACACGTGGCACGTGGCAAGTGCCATGTGACACAAGCCAAGTGCCACGTGACACGTGCCAAGTGCCGAGTGACAGTCAGACAGCAGAGGAGAAGACACTAGTGCACACTAACTGTCACACTGGCTCTGCTCACAGC
This sequence comes from Hyperolius riggenbachi, assembly GCF_040937935.1. Classification (NCBI taxonomy): domain Eukaryota; kingdom Metazoa; phylum Chordata; class Amphibia; order Anura; family Hyperoliidae; genus Hyperolius; species Hyperolius riggenbachi. The sequence goes on from NC_090646.1 coordinate 402,211,396, forward strand.
ACAGCAGTTCTGTAGAAAGCTAACACAGTAGTACTACTACTCTAACAACTACTAGCACTGACTGCAGTACTACAGTACTAACTACACAATAACACAGTAATCCTATCCCCTAATCCCTAACCTAACCTATACCTAAGGCTAATAGCTGGCCAGAAAGGAGCAGCTGGCCAGGTCTGTGCACAGCACACACACAGACACATAGCAGCTGCCTGCAGCACACACTCTGACTGTCACACAAATGACATCAAGCTAATTAATGATTCAACAGTAGTGTAGTTATAGTGAAGGGGTTAATCACTGAACAGATTTCGGTTTATCACTGATTACTGCCCTTGCTAGGCCAGCAGCACTGGAGCACACACTCTGACTGTCATACAATGACATCAATCAAGCTAATTAACGATTTAACAATAGGGTAGTGACAGTAGTAAAAGGGTTAATCACTGAACAGCTTATCACTGTGTACGGTCCTTGCTAGGCCCAGCAGAACTGGAGCACACACTCTGACTGTCACACTATGACATCAATCAAGCTAGTTAATAATTTAACAATAGTGTAGTGATAGTAGTGAAGGGGTTAATCACTGAACAGCTTTAGGTTTATAACTGTGTACTGCCCTTGCTAGGCCACCAGCACTGGAGCATGTCTCTCAGTGAGCATTCAGCAAGCTAAGACGATATGTCTCATCATGGCAGCCCTCCTTATTATACAGGGGGGCTGACCAGTGTTCCTTTCTGTGATTGGGTCCAGGGTTTAGGCTGGGAGCCCTCTGATTGGCTCAATGAGGTCAGGTGGGGCTGGCCAGAGTTCCCCTCTGTGATTGGTTGCTAGGGCTTCTGCTGGGAGCCCTCGGATTGGCTCCAGGACGTCATCTCCTTAGTTACAGTATTCTCAGATCGGGATATCTGCAATATCCATGGATATCCACGTTATGCGCTTAAATATCTGCAGCTAGCTAGCCAGATTTTTTTAAACATCCGGAATCCGAATCCGAATAGGATAGCGGAAAAAAGTTCGGATATCCAGGTTACACGGATATCCAGAATCCTGATGAGCAGCACTGTCTGCTGTCATAGAGACAGGCAGAGCCTGTGAGCTGCGGCAAGAAACTTCGGGTTTGAGCGGCGCGTTCGGCGGGAGCGACGGAAATGGCGGATGCGCGCAGCGGCAGCTAATTGAAATCTACGGCCTGCCAGCCAGGAGCCCACCAAAACAGGTCATAGATTTCAATTAGCCTGGTTTGAAAGAAGTTAAGCTAAGTAATTATATGTTTTTCACTTTCTCAGAAATAAATGCAGTTTACAGCCACAGGCAGCATGAAAATGCAAGTTCTTATTCTATTTAGCTGCTTAGACAGGAGTTGCATTGTGGGAATCTTCTCAAAGATACCTGTGAAGAAGGGATTAGGTAAGCAGAGGCAGTTTTCTTCATTTTCTGCCCAATCTTGTCTAAGCTGCCCACCCTCTGGTCCTTCCAGCCGCCCCCCACCCCCCCCACCCCCTTTCCATCCCATGTACTTCTTCGTTCTTTCCTAAGCTAGCTACAGCATGGAGTTTAAAGGGTTTAAAGATGATTTAGCGACAATCTAGCTGAGCAAGACTGGACCTGATTCACAGCAAAATTCTGTTTGGCAATGTTGCACGCTCATACCTAATAGCCTATTAACTGAAATTTGAATTTAAAGTTAACCTGAAGCCTAAATCTCAAAATACCCCAGCTCAGTTAGTACCATCAGGTATTTGCTGTAAAGTATTCTTCCTTTTCCTGAACGGTATTTACATTTTGAAATGCATGAATTAGTCATTCGGTCCAAAAATAATAATTTCTGTCAATCCCACGGAGGTTGTGCTGGGACTTTTTATTGTTTCTACAAAATCATTTCATAGATTTTCTTCCATGTCAGACATATTAAGACCACACTATTTTTTTCAGAATTGTGCAGACATAAAAAAACACTTAGTGTTCACTTGTTTTTAGCATTTTTACAAGCTGATTCACTCAGGCACATCAAATGGTGACACTCTGGTTTAAGTTTCTATTACATGTCAAGTCATTAATTAATGTTTTGTTAAAGTGATTTGAACTCTGTAATACTCATAAACAAGGATGAGCTTATATTTTTACACTGCATTTTTTTTTATCATTGTTGTATATCCGTGCATGTTCATTGCCTCATTGCCCAGTAAGCCTAGAAAAACCTGAAAATAACCAAGGTCCAGTAGTCTAACTAAAGTGCAAGATCATTGAATCTGGAAAGTTTGTCTAAGAGGCAATCTATATAGAAAAGTCAATAGTTAACTTCTGTGTATAAAAAAAGTACTTAAAGTGAACCTAAACTGAAAAGGATATGGATGTTTCCTTTTAAATAATACCAGTTGCCTAACTCTCCTCTTGATCCTGTGTCTCTAATACTTTTAGCCACAGCCCCTGAACAAGCATGCAGATCAGGTGCTCTGACTGAAGTCAGACTGGAATAGCTGCATGCTGGTTTCAGGTGTGCGATTCAGTCACTGCTGCAGTCAAAGAGATCAGCAGGACTGACAAGCAACTGACCACTTAAGGACCGGGCTCTTTTCTTTTGATCTTTGCTGCGTGGGCTATTCAGCCCACAGCACAGATCGTGTTTGAGCCAGGGTGATCAGACTTCCCCCCTTTTTTCCCCACTAGGGGGATGTCCTGCAGGGGGGGTCTGATTGCCGCCGGCTGCCTGCGTGTTGCGGGGGCTCCTCAAAGCCCCCCTCCGCAGCGTTTTCTGCCCTCCCTCTGTTTCCCTCCCTCCCCTCCGTCCCCTGGGCGGCGCAGGATGGCGATCCGTCCTGCGCCGCCTCTGACAGGCTTCAGCCTATCAGAATGTGGTGATCCCCGGCCAATCAGAGGCCAGGAATCGCCGATCTCCTTTACGACGCTGCTGCGCAGCAGCGCCGTATGATGTAAACAGCGGGGATTTCTTCCCCGCGTGTTTACATTTAGCCTGCGAGCCGCGATCGGCGGCTCGCAGACTGTTCACGGAGACACCCTCCGTGAACTGATATGGAAAGATTCCATGTAATTTCACTTACGACCAGCCGCTGCCTATCTCCCTTTCAGTTTAGCTACACTTTAAAGAGACACTGAAGCGAGAATAATTCTCGCTTCAGAGCTCATAGTTAGCAGGGGCACGTGTGCCCCTGCTAAAACGCCGCTATCCTGCGGCTAAACGGGGGTCCCTTCACCCTCAAACCCCCCCCGCAAAATCAACGACCAAATTGGTCGTAGATTTTGCTGCTGCTGGAGGCAGGCCTAACGGCTGCAGCCCTGCCTCACAGCGCGTCTATCAATGGCGCATAGCCGCCTCTCCCCCGCCCCTCTCAGTGAAGGAAGACTGAGAAGGGCGGGGGAGAGGCGGAGATACGCGCTGACAGACGCGCTTGGGGCAGGGCTGCGGCGGTTAGCCCTGCCCCAATGCGGAAGCGCTTCCCCACTGCACGGAGGGGGATTTGGGGGTGAAGGGACCCTCGTTAAGCCACGGGATAGCAGCGTTTTAGCAGGGGCACACATGCCCCTGCTAACTATGAGGTCTGAAGTGAGATTTATTCTCACTTCAGACTCTCTTTAAAGTGAACCTGAACTAAGTAAAATTATTTATAGTAAACACATGATGTACTTTCAAATGAATATTATATACTTAGTTCTCAGAAGCTCATCCTATACTTAGTTCTCAGAAGCTTATCCTTCCAGTTCTGACTACATTTAGTCATACTTGTCTCTTCGGAAGCTGAAAGTCTTAGGGCCCCTTTTCACTATATCAGTTGCTATCAGTCATAACTGAAATGACAACTGATGTGCAAGGTAATGTCCATGCTTCCCAATGGTTCAATTGATATTACTGGTTAAACGAGTGCTGACCCAGAAGCTGTCACGTGGTCATCACCATTTTTAAAATGGAGGACTGAGAAATCCATTGATCACAGTGGACAAACATGACATGGGAGAGGAGAAAGAGATTGATGAATAGACTAAACGGGGAGTACTGTCAGCGTGATGTGTGTATATTTATTTTGACTTTTATTTTTAGTGCAGATTTGCTTTAAATGGTTATTACATTGAATAGAAGCATCTTTTGAAAAATATGTTGAAATTCATGTACACACACAGTGCTTACGCAAGTTTGCGTGTGGTCTGGTATTAGCCATGGAGAGAAACCGAAGACATAACAACACTAGTTGTTTAGGTGATACCTTTAATGACTAACTGTACAAGATGTCTCTGCAAGCTTTCGAAACTATAAGTTTCTTCTTCAAACTGAAACATTCCTGAAGAACAAACTTCAAAGTTTTGAAAGCTTGCAGAGTATATCTTAAAGTTAAGGTAGCCATACATCAGGTGACTTGGAGGCCGATCTACCATCCGATTTGATTATTATAATTGAATCGGATGATAATCGGTGCCGCAATGTGCATGCCCGACCAACAATACGACCAATTTCAGGCCAAATTGGTCGCATTAGTCGATCCACATGCTGCAAGATGTAGGGCCCACTTGCTTGATCAGCTGCGATACTGGGACAAGCAACAATTGTGACGACACCCCTGGCGCTGTCCCCCATAATGTTAAATGTCAAGCCTAGGTGCCCAGTGCAAGTGATACATTACCTCCGCTGGCTCCGGACGCGCTCCGTTCTCCATACACGTGCCCCACGTATGGATAAGCAGAGGCCATGGACAGGTAATGTATCACTTGTACTGGTTACCGGGGGGGGTCATTTAATACTAGGGGGATATCGTCGGCAGGAATGGTCGTAGTTCACCAACTTCACTACACTGAAAATACGCATAGACTCTTTTTTACCTTTTGTAACCTGCTTTTGCATCGTGCTTAAATAAAAGAATCCTGTTTCTGAGTTCCGGAATCCGTATTTCTTTTGTGATATACTGAAAATACGCATAGTTTTACGCAATTACGCTTCGCCAAACTACGACTTCTAAATCAAATATTTGCTTTGTATGCATTTCGTAGACTACGCGTTAAAATACGCAATTACGCGTAGTGGGAAGCGTAGTGTATGCGGATGCTTATGTCTGCATGCAGAAAATTTTACGCATTAATTCTTCTGCAAATGCTTATACCGGAAACTCTTCTATGCGTACATTCCCCTTTCCAATGTGTAAATTTGTAAGCATACAATCGCTCGCGGAAAATTAGACGCGAGTAACGTATTTGTAGTTCACTACGCTATACACATGTTAACTACACATAGTGGGTGTAAGCTTCGTGTAGCGTTACTTCACTACGCATAAATTTGCAAGCGTAGTTTTGATACTTCACCTACAAACTATGATGCGTAGATACGAACTACGATGCGTAAATTCGCTCTGGCGTAGTTTCTGCTCATCCCTGATTATCGGGTCGGTGAGGCAGCCCAGATGAGTTGTCACAAGGCCGATTCATGATCAATTTGATCATGAAACTGATCAGGAATTGAACTGCAGTGTATGGGCAGCGAACAAATCTTTCTCTAATCAAATTCTATTTGAGAGAGATTTGCCTCTTGGTCAAATCTCTCCATCATTGTTAGATGTATGGCTACCTTTAGTCATTAAAGTTATCACCTAAATAACTTTTGTTGTTATGTCTTAGGATTAGATAATGTATCTGTAACGATCGGTGTCAGACTCAGCAAGAACAGGTTTTCTGATTATTGGTGATCTGCAGTATCACCAATAATACAGATGTTATACCTGATTATGTGGTGATCTGCAGAATCACCAATACCGCAAGTATAGCAAGACACAGGACACCCAGGTGTAAGATAGTGTTTGGTGCAACAGTAAATATAGATAGAGATACCCACTATCCCAGAGGAGCTGGTAGAGGGAGGTATCTCTATAGAACTCTGGAAACAGTACTCCAGCAGGCTGGAGACACGGAAGAGTTTAGTGATCGGTTCACCCGAGGACCGGATGAAGCACAGTAGGACAATGAATACTGATCACCCGTGGAGTGGGTGATTCAGACTGTACTGCAGCAGAATATCACCTGAGGAGCAGGAGATCAAACTGTACTGCAGCCTCTGATCACCTGAGGGGCAGGTGATGAGGACTGAACTGTAAAGGTTAGTCACCTGAGGAGCAGGTGATTTAGACTGTACTGCAGCTATCAACCTGAGGAGCAGGTGATTCAGACTGTACTGCAGCTATCAACCTGAGGAGCAGGTGATTTAGACTGTACTGCAGCTATCAACCTGTGAAGCAGGTGATTCAGACTGTACTGCAGCTATCAACCTGAGGAGCAGGTGATTCAGACTATACTGCAGCTATCCACCTGAGGAGCAGGTGATTACTAAACTAAGAATCCCTCACCAGAACTAAGCTCACTGGTGAGGGCAGAAGAGTCAGACAAGCAGGTTCGGCAACACACGGACAGATACGGTACAAAGACAGAAGACTGAATCAGAGTGAGGTATAAGCTGGGTCGGCAACTAGGTCAGATAGGCATAGGCACAGAATCAGAAGACAGAAGAGTAGTCAAGACTAGCAGAAGGTCATAACAAATAATACAATTCAATTAGTACTTTAACCTCCTTGGCGGTTAATTTTTTTTTTCCTAATTAAAAAAAATCCTTTTTTTTTTTTTACATTTTTTGTTTCATGTAAAGCTACCAGAGTGGTAGCTACATGAAACACCACTAGAGGGCGCATGTGGCCCTCTAGTCCGATCGTCGCCGGCATCTATAGCAAACAGGGGAACGCGTATATAACGCGTTCCCCTGTTTGGCTTCTCCTGTCGCCATGGCGACGATCGGGATGACGTCATGGACGTCAGCCGACGTCCTGACGTCAGGCACACCCGATCCAGCCCATAGCGCTGCCCGGAACTCATTGATCCGGGCAGCGCAGGGCTCTGGCGGGGGGGGGGGGCCCTCTTCAGCCGCTGCGTGCGGCTGATCGCCGCAGAGCGGCGGCGATCAAGCTGTGCGCGCGGCTAGCAAAGTGCTGGCTGCGCGCACAGCAATTTACAGGACACAAATCGCCCCACCAGGGGCTGAGATCTCCCCCTGCGCGGCATAGCCCGAGCTCAGCTCGGGCTTACCGCCAGGGAGGTTAAGCTATCAACAGAATCTGGCTAAGTGTGGATCCCCAGCTCCTGCTGGTTTTAGCACACTTTCGGATCTGACTAAGGGTCTGAGTGCTAACACGTAGCATATGCAACAGCAGACAAAGAGAAACTGACAGGCAGGTCCTATATATACTCAGAGCACTCCACAGCACCACCCCAGTCACTCAGACAATCCGGAGCACTACTGGAGTCAGCTGACCGGCTGATCAGCTGACTCCCCTTCTACCTGCATAAAAGGTCCTGTCGCCTGGCGCGTGCGTGCATAGCCCTCAGTCTATGTGCGACTGAGGGACCAGGCAAAACTCCAACATGTAACCGTGCGGCGGAGGCCGCCGGCTGAGACGTGGATACGGCCGCCATGCCGCTCACCACCGCGGTGGCCTCTCCGCCACCCATTACAGTACCCCCCCCCTGAGGAGTGGACCCTGGACACTTCTTACACGGCTTTTCAGCGTGTAACTCATGAAACTCCCTTTTTAACTCCTCAGCATGCATGCGGCAATCCGGCACCCAAGTTCTCTCTTCCATGCCATATACCTTCCAATGGACCAGGTAAAGTACAGAATTCTGCACCAACTGAGAATCTAAAATCTTCTCAATCTCATACTCAGGTTGGCCGTCAACTATCACAGGGGGGGCGGGTGAGGAATCCACATGCACGGCAGGCTTCAGCAAAGAAACATGAAATTATCTCACACCTCTCATGCTAGCTGGGAGATCAATCACATATGTCACATCATTAATCTTTCTGGACACGGGATATGGGCCTACAAATCTGGGACCTAGCTTGGATGATGGTTGCTTTAGGGCCAGATGCCGAGTAGACACCCATACCATGTCTCCTGGGGAAAACTTCTACTCTACAGACCACCTCTTATCTGCCTGTTTTTTCTGAGTCTGGAAGGCTTTCCCTAGATTCATTTTAACTAGCACCCAAATCTCCTTTAATGCCCTTTGCCAATCCTCTAGGGCCGGAAAAGGAGAAGATGCCACTGGTATTGGAGAAAACTTGGGAGATCTCCCCGAAACCACCTGGAATGGAGAAAAACCTGAAGAGGAACTCTTTAGGTTATTATGTGCAAATTCTGCAAACGGCAGGAACTTTACCCAATCTGACTGTGCATCTGCCACATAGCACCTAAGAAATTGCTCCAGGGACTGGTTAACCGTTACGGTCTGTCTGTTGGCCTTTGGGTGGTAGCCTGATGAAAATGACAGGTCCATATCGAGCTGCTGGCAAAAGGCTCTCCAGAATTTAGACACAAACTGGACTCCCCTATCTGACACCACATTCTCCGGAATGCCATGCAGCCAGAAAATGTGCTGAATGAAGAGATCAGCTAATTCCTGAGCCAAGGATAGTCCTTTCAATGGGACGAAATGAGCCATTTTACTGAACCGATCAACTACCACCCAGATGACCATCTTGCCTTCAGACCTGGGGAGTTCTCCTACAAAGTCCATAGACAAATTAGTCCATGGTTCACTTGGACCACCAGTTTTTAAGTATAAAATGGTCTCAGGGGTTGATGGCTGAACTGTCTCAGCCTCAAAGCACCTAGACAATGCATCTGCTTTGACATACTTACTGCCTGGAGTATACGTTATAATAAATCTGAACCTTGAAAAGAACAAGGACCAGCGAGCCTGTCGGGGGCTAAGCCTTTTGGCCCCCTCAATGTACTCCAAATTTTTATGATCAGTATAGACTGTAATCGTATGTTCTGCCCCTTCAAGCCAATGACGCCATTCCTCAAAGGCTAACTTAATGGCCAAGAGCTCCCGGTTGCCGATATTGTAGTTCTTCTCAGCTGGAGAGAACCTACGAGAAAAGAAGGCACAGGGATGCAGTTTGCCTTGAAGGCCAGAGCACTGAGACAGCACAGCCCCAACCCCAATCTCTGATGCATCCACCTCAACAATGAAGGGGAAGGTGACATCCACGTTTCTCAAAATGGGAGCAGAACAAAATAACCTTTTCAATGTAGCAAAGGCAGACTGTTTCTCTGGGGACCAATGGTAAGTGTCAGCCCCTTTCTCAGTAAGGCTGGTGAGGGGTGACAATACAGCAGAAAATCCTTTGACGAACTTCCTGTAGTAATTGGCAAAGCCCAGAAACCTTTGGAGTGCCTTCAATCCTACAGGTTGAGGCCATTCCAATACAGCAGAGACTTTTTCAGGGTCCATGGAGAGACCTGAAGTGGAAATAATATATCCCAAAAAAAGACCTCAGTGACTTCGAACAGGCACTTCTCTAATTTCGCATACAAGGAGTTCTGTCTCAATTTACTTAACACAAACTTCACGTATTTCCGATGTTCTGTCAGATTGGGTGAGAAAATCAGTATATCGTCCAGATACACTAACACAAATTTCCCCAGGACCTCTCTAAAAACCTCGTTGATCAACTCTTGGAAGACGGCAGGGGCATTACACAACCCGAAGGGCATGACCAGATACTCGTAGTGCCCGTCGGGCGTGTTGAATGCCGTCTTCCATTCATCACCATCCCTAATGCGTACAAGGTTGTATGCCCCTCGTAAGTCTAACTTAGAGAAAATACTGCCATTGGTAACTTGCAGTGGTGCTCAGCAGAGCTCGAATATTCGAGTAGTTCGAATATTCGAGCTCTTTTTCAGCTATTCGAGCTCGGTATTCGAGCTCCGAATAGCTGGAGCTATTCGAATGGGCTATCCGAGTACACTCGAATAGCCCATTCACTATTCGAGCTATTCGAGCCACCCGGCGCTATTCGAGCTCGGTACCGAGCTCGAATAGCGTCATAGCCCAGATTGATGTCCTTAGAGCCAATCAGAGGGCTCCCAGGCCCTCTGACGGCAGCCAATCACAGAGGGGGACCCTGGCCAGCCCCTACCCTATAAATAGCGGCCGCCATGTTAGGTTTTTCCATGCTTGCCTGAGACTTGTACAGAGAGAGAGTTGCTCCTTTGTGCTTTGGCTTAGCAAGTGCTCTATTGTGGTCATTTACCTAGCGTTTTTGCTCACCTACACCTGCCATATACACCTATATTGTTGTTAGTTAGATAGACATTGTATTTTAGTTAGTAGCTTGTGTGTTACATTAGAGAACTGCAGGCAGCTGCTGCAAGCTTACAGGTTTAGGCCTCAGGGGGGCCTTGCCTCTGTGGGCAGCTGTCCTCTGTTTATTTCTCTCATATTCTATACCAGTATTTCTGCTGTCCTTTACTAATAGTATTGTAGTTATACTGTACTAGGAGTAGGACACTCACTGACTGTCACTGTTTATAGGCTACTAGCTAGCTCCTGCGTGTGTGCACTCACTCACTGTCTGTGTGTACACACACTCTATTTCCTTCTCATTACTGTTTGATTATTGTTAGTTGTACTTACTTACTACTTACTCTTACTGTACCCGTAGGGACACTCACTGTCACTGTTCATATAGGCTACTACTACCTCCTGCGTGTGCGCACTCACTGTCTGAGTGTACACACACAACACACACTCTATTTCCTTCTGATCGCTGATTGATTATTGTAATTAGTTAGTTCTACTTACTGTTACTACTTGTACTTACTCACTCTTACTGTACTAGGAGTCTAGGACACTGAGTCACTGTGTTCATAGGCTACTAGCTCCTGCCTGCGTGCACTCACTGTCTGAGTGTGCACACACCCACACTCCATTTCCTTCTGATCGCTGATTGATTATTGTAATTAGTTAGTTCTACTTACTGGTGTTACTACTTACTCTTACTGTACTAGGAGTCTAGGACACTCAGTCACTGTGTTCATAGGCTACTAGCTCCTGCCTGCGTGCACTCACTGTCTGAGTGTTCACACACCCACACTCCATTTCCTTCTGATCGCTGATTGATTATTGTAATTAGTTAGTTCTTCTTACTGTTACTACTTACTCTTACTGTACTAGGAGTCTAGGACACTCAGTCACTGTGTTCATAGGCTACTAGCTCCTGCGTGCGTGCACTCACTGTCTGAGTGTACACACACCCACACTCCATTTCCTTCTGATCGCTGATTGATTATTGTAATTAGTTAGTTCTACTTACTGTTATTACTTACTCTTACTGTACTAGGAGTCTAGGACACTCAGTCACTGTGTTCATAGGCTACTAGCTCCTGCGTGCGTGCACTCAGTGTCTGAGTGTACACACACCCACACTCCATTTCCTTCTGATCGCTGATTGATTATTGTAATTAGTTAGTTCTTCTTACTGTTACTACTTACTCTTACTGTACTAGGAGTCTAGGACACTCAGTCACTGTGTTCATAGGCTACTAGCTCCTTCGTGCGTGCACTCACTGTCTGAGTGTACACACACCCACACTCCATTTCCTTCTGATCGCTGATTGATTATTGTAATTAGTTAGTTCTACTTACTGTTATTACTTACTCTTACTGTACTAGGAGTCTAGGACACTCAGTCACTGTGTTCATAGGCTACTAGCTCCTGCGTGCGTGCACTCAGTGTCTGAGTGTACACACACCCACACTCCATTTCCTTCTGATCGCTGATTGATTATTGTAATTAGTTAGTTCTTCTTACTGCTACTACTTACTCTTACTGTACTAGGAGTCTAGGACACTCAGTCACTGTGTTCATAGGCTACTAGCTCCTGCCTGCGTGCACTCACTGTCTGAGTGTACACACACTAAATTTACTTGTGATTACTACTGATTATTGTAACTGCTAGTTGTACTTCCTGACTGTTACTACTTACTTACTGTACTAGGGGACACTCACTCAGTCACCTCACCAACCAACCCACTCCATTAAAGTACCCCACTTTTCACCCGCCCTTTTAAAAAACTTTTGTCTATACGCCCAAAACATTGAAGATGTCTGGAAGTGGCAGCCAGCGCGGTTTGGGCAAGGGGAAGGGCAGCAAGGGAATCAGGAGGAGAGGGAGCAGCATTGTGGCAAGCCGCGGCCGCGGGCGCGCCACCATGCACAGTTCCGCAGCAGCAGCAGCAGCGTCAGTGGCTAACATTCCTCCCATAGCCACTGGCCGTGGACGCCTTGGGCGCCGCCCAGCAGGAGCATCTGCAACTCACGCTGCAGAGACACAGCAGCAGCAGCGTGTAGCACCTGCTCCGATTTTCCTCCAGCCGGGTCGGAAACGTCCCATTGAGGAAAAGGATGCAGACACTGTGGTGCAACTCATGACGGAGGATGAGCAGCCCGCCATCAGCTCTGCATCCGAGGCCTCCACCCTCACCACCACCACCACCACCACCCCTGTTCGCAGCAGCCGCCCAGCAGGGTCTGGGGAGGAGGCCAGTTCACCGTCAGTCGCCGACCTCTCATTCAGCACTCTTTTGACCCCAGGCATGATGAGTCAATTGTCTGCTGTTGTTGGCGATTTTGAGGAGGAGATGCTGATGGGCACTTTGGGGGATGAGGGATTGGACAGCAAGACTGTGGCGACAGTCAAGCAGCCCATCCATGCATCAGGAGAGGAGTTTGGGGGGTCATCATCCCAGCAGGACATGTTTGAGGAGGGGGAGGATGATGTTGATGACCCGGTGACAGACAGAGACTGGGTGCCACCACCTCCAGGGGATGTCCTCCTCAGCAGCTCGGAGGAGGAGGAGGATGCGCTTGTGGGCCTTGCAAGGAGGCGCATCATTGCAAGCATTGGCAGCGACCCACAGCCTGCTGGTGTCTCAGGCTCAGCAGCAGCAGCAGCAGCATCAGCCAGTACCACCACCAGCCGCACCCAAGCCCCCCCCCCAACCACCACAGGGAGACAGGCAGCAGCGCTTCCATGCCGTAGGGGGATGTTTCTGTCACCAATCTGGCGCTTTTTCACCATGCCCACTGTGTACAGCAAGTACGCCACTTGCAACCACTGTCAGCGGAAGTTGAGCAGAGGTGCAGACCCCTTAAAGTTCAGCACCAGCTCGCTGATCAACCACCTTGCGGCTAAACATTTCCACCAGCATGAGGAGTTCCAGAGGCTGAAGGCATCTGGTGCTGGCAGTGGCACCACACCCATCACTGCACAGCCTTCAGCAGCAGCAACAGCAGCCACCCGCCCTCCTGCTCCTCCAGCAGCACCAGCAGGAGTGCGGAAACGCACTGCTCCTCCCCCCTCTGCAACTCCTGCCGCCGACACTGAGGCCTGTTCTGGCAGCCAGTCCTCAGTGGCCTCCTCCGCTGTGTCTGGTGATTCCCGTGTCAGCAAAAGGCCACGCCAGAGCCTTTTGAGCGAGTCCTTCCAGGGGGTGGTTAGGGCTCTGCCTCCCAGCAGCCGTCGCGTGCGGCAGCTGAACGGCTTGCTGGCACGGGCCATGTGCTCCCAACTCCTGCCGTACACGCTCGTGCAGGAGGGGAGCGACATGCGGGCGCTGCTTGCTTGTGCAGCCCCAGACTGGCAGCTCCCCAGCAGACACTTTTTCTCCCGCAAGGCCATTCCAGCACTGCACCGCTTTGTGATGGCCAATGTGGAGCGAGGGCTGGAGCACGCGGTTGGTGAAAGGGTCCACGTCACCATGGACTCCTGGAGCAGCCGCTTCGGGACAGGCCGCTACCTGTCCTTCACTGTCCACTGGGTCAGCTTGGTGGAAGGGGGTGAGGATGGGAGAGCAGCAGCGGGCACAGCAGCAGCAGCAGCAGCAACACAGTGGGTGGTGCCACCCCGCAGGGTCAGGGGAACTGCAGCGGGTTCCTCCGATCCTCTGCCATCCTCCGCCACACCTGGCCAAACCCCCCGCCTCAGCAGCAGCGTGAAGGCCCGCCACTGCCAAGCGCTGCTGCACTTGGTCAGCCTTGGCAAGACCAAGCTGACGGCAGCCCACGTGTTGGCCAAACTCCAGGAGCAGGAGAGGATTTGGCTGACCCCCAGAGGCCTCAGAGTCGGAGAGGTGGTGTCCGACAATGGGGCCAATCTGGTTGCTGCCATAGACAGGGGAAACCTGACCCACATCCCCTGTCTTGCCCACGTGCTGAACCTGGTGGTGCAGAAGTTCCTGCGCACCTACCAGGGGATGGGCGAACTGCTGGAAACGGCAAGGAATGTTGTGCGTCACTTCCGGCGCTCGGCTGCAGCCTGTGCGAGCCTGGAAGACGTGCAAAAGGAGCTGGATCTGCCACGCCATCGGCTGATCATTGACGTTCCGACTCGCTGGAACTCCACCCTGGCGATGTTGGAGCGTCTGGTTGAACAGAGGCACGCTGTCAACCAGTACCTTGCCCTGGCCACTGTTTCCGCAGCTCGGAGAAGGGACAAGACCAGCAACATCCCGTCCATCGTCCCCGATGATGACTGGAGGCACATGCAGCAGGTGTGCTTTGTGCTGGCTCCCTTCCTGCAGGCCACAAACATGGTGAGCAGGGACCATGCTATGGTCTGCGAGTGGGTGCCCCTGGTTTCTCTGCTGAACAGGGCCCTCGATGGTTTGCTGGAACAGGGAGCGGCAGCCTTGGACCAGCAGGAGCGGCAACCAGCTGCGCAGTCCACCTCTGAGGGGGAGGAGGAGGAGGACTTGGTGGAGGTCCCTGACCTGGCTGCTGATGAGGGGGATCAGCACAGCGCAGCTGAGTTGGTGCGGGGGTGGAGAGAGGATGAGGCGGCAGAGGAGGAGGATGAGGACAGCACTGACGTCGATGTGCCAGCAGACGTGGCCCGCCTCTTCCCAATGGCAGCGCACATGCTGGCGTGCCTGCGCAGGGACCCCAGGGTGATCCAGATGAAGCAGAGGGAGGACATCTGGATCAGCATGATGTTGGACCCACGCCTCAAGGGGAAGTTGAGCCAGTTCCTGCCGCCTGCAGGAGGAGACCCAGCGCAACAAATAAGGAGCTTGCAGCAGGCCCTTGTTGAGCGCTTGGAGGAAGCCTTCCCCCAGCCTTCCACCCCCACTGTCCAGCAGCCAGCACAGAGGCAGCAGCAGGTGCCTGCATCCAGCAGCAGCAAGCGCCCCACAGACCTGCTGTCTCTCAGCCACGAGCTCTACAGGACTGTAGAGGCTCCGGCAGCAGTGACTAGAGAGGAGATGCATGCAGCAGCATCCTCCTCCGGTCACAGCCAGCGCCTGACCCGCATGGTGGCTGACTACATGGGGTCGTACAGCGGGCTTGACAGCGATGCCCCTGTTGATCCCATGGAGTATTGGGTCAAGCGCATGGAGATCTGGAGCGAGCTAGCGCAGTACACCCTGGAAGTGCTGTCCTGCCCCCCTTCCAGCGTGCTGTCCGAGCGCTGCTTCAGTGCAGCTGGTGGCGTGGTCACCGAGAAACGCTCACGTCTGTCTCACAAGTCTGTGGACAGACTGACGTTTCTCAAGATGAACCAGGCGTGGGTGGAAGGCGAGTTCCTGGCCCCTGTTGTCGGCGAGAGGGGGACATGAACTGGCTGCCGGAACCATCGTTAATGTGCCTTACCACCCTTTACCACCTCCTGGCTCCTGCTCACTAAGCCAGCCTGGTTCACTTTGACTATTACGTCGCCTGCAGCCACACATTTTACACCTACAGTGGGCTGCTGTGTACTGCCCTTCTGCTGTCTGTCTGTGTTTCCCACTGCCAGGGTACACAGAATGACCTTCTTCTGCTGCCACTCTGCCACCAGCTATTACGTCAAACAATAGCTATATTGGTTGCAAAACCGAAACCAAACAAACCATTAAAAAAAAAAAAGGTTTAATTTTTCTGAGGTGCCCGGGTTGAAAACTGTGTTGTTCCAGTTGTGTATTGGACACAATGTGGGCTGCACGACCGCTGTCTGGGACCTCCTGTTGTGTTTATTTACGGCCCTGGTATCACCGCTAGGTACCAGGGCTATTATGTCACGCTGCCTACCTGCTGCCACACTCACACTGCTCCTCCATACCTCCTCCTGCTGCTGCTGCTGCTGTCTGTCTGTGTTTCCCACTGCCAGGGTACACAGATGATTTACCTTCTGCTGCCACTCTGCCACCAGCTATTACGTCAAACAATAGCTGCTCGCCTACTCCTCCATTCCTCCTCCTGCTGCTGCTGTCTGTCTGTGTTTCCCACTGCCAGGGTACACAGAATTACCTTCTTCTGCTGCCACTCTGCCACCAGCTATTACGTCCAAAAATAGCTAAATTGGTTGTAAAACCAAAAACCAAAAAACCATTAAAAAAAAAAAAAGGTTTAATTTTTCTGAGGTGCCCGGGTTGAAAACTGTGTTGTCCCAGTTGTGTATTGGACACAATGTGGGCTGCACGACCGCTGTCTGGGACCTCCTGTTGTGTTTATTTACGGCCCTGGTATCACCGCTAGGTACCAGGGCTATTATGTCACGCTGCCTACCTGCTGCCACACTCACACTACTCCTCCATTCCTCCTGCTGCTGCTGTCTGTCTGTGTTTCCCACTGCCAGGGTACACAGAATTACCTTCTGCTGCCACACTGCCACCAGCTATTACGTCAAACAATAGCTGCTCACATAATTACTCTCCTCCATTCCTCCTCCTGCTGCTGCTGCTGTCTGTCTGTGTTTCCCACCGCCAGGGTACACAGATTTACCTTCTGCTGCCACTCTGCCACCAGCTATTACGTCAAAAAATAGCTATATATCTGTGTAATTGGTTGTAAAACCAAAACTACAAAACCATTACAAAAAAGGTTTAATTTTTCTGAGGTGCCCGGGTTGAAAACTGTGTTGTCCCAGTTGTGTATTGGACACAATGTGGGCTGCACGACCGCTGTCTGGGACCTCCTGTTGTGTTTATTTACAGCCATGGTATCACCGCTAGGTACCAGGGCTATTATGTCACGCTGCCTGCCTCATTGACTGCATGCTGCCACACACTCATCCTCCTCCTCCTGCTGCTAAATTTACCTCCTGCTGTCTGTGTGTTTCCACTGCCAGGGAGCACATACAATGGCGCTTCCAACATGCGTGCGCCACCAGCTATTTGTTGTTACGCTCAAAAATAGCTGCATTTCTTTAAAAAAAAAAAAAATGAAAAGAGAAATAAGTGACGAAGAAGACGATATAGAAGAAGATGAAGATGAAGAAGATGAAGAAGAAGAAGAAGAAGATGAAGAAGATGAATAAGAAGAAGAAGAAGAAGATGAAGAAGATGAAGAAGAAGATGAAGAAGATGAAGATGAAGAAGATGAAGAAGAAGATGAAGAAGATGAAGAAGAAGATGAAGAAGAAGAAGAAGAAGAAGAAGAAGAAGATGAAGAAGATGAAGATGAAGAAGATGAAGAAGAAGATGAAGAAGATGAAGATGAAGAAGATGAAGAAGATGAAGAAGAAGATGAAGAAGATGAAGATGAAGAAGATGAAGAAGATGAAGATGAAGAAGATGAAGATGAAGAAGATGAAGAAGAAGAAGAAGAAGATGAAGAAGAAGAAGAAGATATAGAAGAAGAAGAAGAAGATATAGAAGATAAAGAAGCAGAAGAAGAAGAAGTATATACAGTACTGAACAAAATTCTGGACACAACTTCTCTTTTCACCTTTTTTTTTTTTTAAAGGAACATCCCCACATAATCACTTGCTGTTGTCACTTGGAAAAAAATATGTTTCTTGCATCATTAACCCTCAAAACAAGTGTTGGGAAGCTATTTAAGGCCAATTCGAATAGTCAGCTCGAATAATGAGCTCGAATACCGACTCGAATAGTGAGCTCGAAGTCCGAGGTCAAATCGAATAGTAAAATTTATTCGACTCGAATATTCGACTGACCTCGAATAATTTACTATTCGAATTCGACCAAACTCGAATTTTAAAAAGGGGTATTTGAGCACCACTAGTAACTTGGGCAAACAAATCATCAATCAACGGCAGTGGATAACGATTGTTTTCTGTGATCTTATTCAACCCCCGATAGTCAATACAAGGTCAAAGCCCACCGTCCTTTTTCTGTACAAAAAAGAACCCAGCCTCTGCAGGTGACCGGGAAGGACGGATAAAGCCCTTGGCCAAGTTTTCCTTAATGTATTCCTGCATCGCCAGCTTCTCTGGCCCCGACAGATTATAAAGATGACCTCTAGGAGGCATACAACCTGATCTTAACTCTATGGGACAGTCAAAACTCCGGTGTGGTGGGAGTTTATCTGCTGATTTGGGACAAAACACGTCAGAAAATTCTGCGTACTGAACTGGCACCCCTTTCACCTGAACCTTGGTGGCACAAACAGCAACTTTCTCTAAACAATGATGATGACAATGGGCTGACCAGCTCTGTAGCTGACCTGAAGCCCAGTCGATCTGAGGGGAGTGTAGTTGCAACCAGGGCATACCAAGGATTATGGTGGAAGTAGCCATTTGCAGGACAAAGAACTGTAGTTTCTCCTTATGTAGAACCCCTATTTCGCACAATAACAAGGGAGTCTGGGAAAGAGGCTGTCTACATTGTAATGGAGAGTCATCTACTGCCGTGATCAGAATCTGACGGTCTAATGGGAGTAAGGGAATCCCCAATTTTTTTACAAAGTCATAATCTATAAAATTAGCTGCATAACCTGAGTCTACAAATGCTTCTGTGGGTGTAACCCGACCCTCACAGGTAATGGAGCAAGGAAGGAGCAAGCGACTATTATTTAGAGGTACCAACGGCTCGCCTAGGGCATTACCTCTGACTACACCTAGGCGGCAGCGTTTCCCGACTTATTAGGGCAATTCTGGACAATGTGACCCTCCTCAGCACAGTATAGACAGAGTCTCTCTGACCTTCTGCGATTCTTTTCCACTTGCGTTAACCTAGAATGACCGATTTGCATCGGTTCGTCTTGAGGTGATGGAGGTGGGGAAGAGGCGTAGGAAATAGATCTTACAGCGTTTTTCCCATGGGTTGGTTTTTGATAGCGAATGCGGCGATCAATCCGCACTGCCAATGAAATTGCCTCGTCCAAGGATTTAGGCTCAGGATGCCCTAGCATCAGATCAGAAACTGCATCGGACAATCCTGACAGGAAACAATCTAATAAAGCATTTGTTCCCCATCTAGCTGACACAGCCCACCTCCTAAACTCTGCGGCATAACTCTCCACCGGATTACGACCCTGCCTGAAAGTCTTTAGCTTCCTCTCAACTGTGATAGCCACATCCGGATCATCGTAAATAACGGCCATGGCCTTAAAAACTCCTGCACTGAAGATAAAGCCTCATGCTCTGCATGCAGACCATATGCCCATGTTTGTGAATCTCCTGACAAAAGGGTCTTTATAAACGTGACCCTCTGGTTCTCAGATTCTGACAGATTAGGCCTCAACTCAAAATATAATAGCACACAATTTCTAAAATTCTGAAAGTCAGATCTATGTCCAGAAATCTTTTCGGGTACGGACATGCGGAAGTCCGTTATTGGAGGGGATCGCACTGCATCAGTAGTCGTTTGAAGTGCCTGAACTGTCCCAGACAGTTGGGTGAGCTGAGTCTGTTGGGTATTGATCACCCCGGTAAGATTGTTTACCGCGGTGGTCAGGACTTCAACCTGACTACGCAGTGCGTCCATAATGTTTGGTCTGCTGTTCTGTAACGATCGGTGTCAGCAAGAACAGATTTTCTGATTATTGGTGATCTGCAGTATCACCAATAATACAGATGTTATACCTGATTATGTGGTTATCTGCAGAATCACCAATAATGCAAGTATAGCAAGACACAGGACACCCAGGTGTAAGATAGTGTTTGGTGCAACTGTAAATATAGATAGAGATACCCACTATCCCAGAGGAGCTGGTAGAGGGAGGTATCTCTATAGAACTCTGGAAACAGTACTCCAGCAGGCTGGAGAAATGGATGAGTTTAGTGATCGGTTCACCCGAGGAGCAGATGAAGCACAGTAGGACAATGAATACTGATCACCCGTGGAGCGGGTGATTCAGACTGTACTGCAGCAGATGATCTCCTGAGGGGCAGGAGATCAAACTGTACTGCAGCCTCTGATCACCTGAGGAGCAGGTGATGAGGACTGAACTGTAAAGGTTAGTCACCTGAGGAGCAGGTGATTTAGACTGTACTGCAGCTATCAACCTGAGGAGCAGGTGATTCAGACTGTACTGCAGCTATCATCCTGAGGAGCAGGTGATTCAGACTGTACTGCAGCTATCAACCTGAGGAGCAGGTGATTCAGGCTACACTGCAGCTATCCACCTAAGGAGCAGGTGATTACCAAACTAAGAATCCCTCACCAGAACTAAGCTCACTGGTGAGGGCAGAAGAGTCAGACAAGCAGGTTCGGCAACACACAGACAGATACGGTACAAAGACAGAAGACTGAATCAGAGTGAGGTATCAGCTGGGTCGGCAACTAGATCAGATAGGCATAGGCACAGAATCAGAAGACAGAAGAGTAGTCAAGGCTAGCAGAAGGTCATAACAAATGATAAAATTCAATTAGTACTTTAAGCTATCAACAGAATCTGACTAAGTGTGGATCCCCAGCTCCTGCTGGTTCTAGCACACTTTCGGATCTGACTAAGGGTCTGAGTGCTAACACATAGCATATGCAACAGCAGACAAAGAGCAACTGACAGGTAGGTCCTATATATACTCAGAGCGCTCCACAGCACCGCCCCAGTCACTCAGCCAATCCGGAGCACTACTGGAGTCAGCTGACCGGCTGATCAGCTGACTCCCCTTCTACCTGCATAAAGGTCCTGTCGCCTGCCCTCAGTCTATGTGCGACTGAGGGACCAGGCAAAACTCCAACATGTAACCGTGCGGCGGAGGCCGCCGGCTGAGACGCGGATACGGCCGCCATGCCGCTCACTGCCATGGCGGCCTCTCCGCCATCCATTACAGTATCTCATTTTACATAAAACTCTATATGTGTGTATATGTGTATGTATACACAAAACCATGTAAGAAACAGGGATTAGAGATGCCCCACTGTGCCCCACTGACACTTGTGTTGCATAGACACCCTTGATAATTCATACTGTGTGTGTGACACTGCCAGGCCCAGCACATTCAGGGACTACTTGTGTGTGTGACAGCCTGGTGCACATTGTAATACCCATTACTGCATATACCTACCTACCTGTTGTTCACAGTGCACCCACCTACCTACGTGAGTTGAGCGCACGCAGTGTCACTGTGCCTGTCTGGTACCTGTTTGTGTGTGGCAGGTGCGCATTGTAATACCCATCACTGCATATACCTACCTGTTGTATTCAGTGCACCCACCTACCTATGTGAGTGCACGCAGTGTGATATACCACTCCGTGCATACCTGTTAACTGCACCTGTGTGACTGCACATTGTATTAGTCAAGTCAGTGCATGCCTTTCACTTCATCCCCCCCGATATGGACACAACGGACAAAACAGGCAGAGGTAGAGGCAGACCCAGAGGAAGGCCACCCAGCAGGTCTGTGCGAGGTCGCGTTGATGTGATTTTGTGCAGCCCTCGACCAAAGTACAGTGCTCAGAAGAAGGCACATCCCATCAACTCCCAAGATTGTCAGGACGTGGTTGACTATTTAACACAGAACACCTCATCTTCCGCAGCCACCAGCGCTACTACAAGCACCACATCCATTGCATTTGACACTTCGCAGGAGTTAATTGGTGGGGAATTAACTGATTCACAGCAATTATTGTTACAGCCAGATGAAGGGTTTTAAGCAAGTTACACCCCCTCATATGTCTGAGTTAGGCGGCGACACTATGGACGTAACGTGTGAAGATGATGAAGTACCTGCTGTTGGTGCAGTTTTAGAGGTGTCTGAGGCAAGTGAAGCTGGGCAGGATGATTATGATGATGATGATGATACAGATCCCACGTATGTTTCCAATAGAGGAGATGAACAGGGGGACAGTTCAGAGGGGAAGTCAGAGAGCAGTAGGAGGAGATGAATTGCTGAAAGAAGCAGGAAGAGCTCATCATCAGAAACAGCTGGTGGCAGTGTATCGCCACCTATGTACAGCCAGCCAACATGCTCTTTAACGTCAGCTGCTGATGCTACAATAGTGCCATCACCCCAAGGGGCTCAGTGGTTTGGAAATTTTTTTAATGTGTGGCATCAGATCAGAGCAATGCCATCTGTTGTCTCTGCCTCCAAAAATTGAGCCATGGAAAGGCCAACACTCACGTAGGGACAAGTGCCTTACGAAGGCACATGGAGAAAAGGCACAAACTGCAATGGGAAGAGCACCTGAGCAAAAGCAGCACACAAAAGAAAAGCCACCCTCCTTCTCCTCTTCCTCCTTCATGTGCAGCATCTTCAGCCGCTTTCTCCCTTGCACCTTCACAGCCACCCTCCTCCACTCCGCCGCTGACCTTGAGCGGTTCCTGCTCCTCTGCCCACAGCAGCCAGGTGTCCGTGAAGGGAATCTTTGAGCAGAAGAAGCCAATTTCTGCCAGTCATCCCCTTGCCCGGCGTCTGACAGCTGGCGTGGTGGAACTGTTAGCTTGCCAGCTGTTACCATATAAGCTGGTGGACTCTGAGGCCTTCCGTAAATTTGTGGCCATTGGGATACCGCAGTGGAAGATGCCAGGCCGCAATAATTTCTCCAAAAAGGCGATACCCAAACTGTACCGTGGAGTGGAGAGGCAAGTGGTGTAATCTCTGGCACACAGGGTTGGGTCAAGGGTCCACCTGACCACGGATACCTGGTCTGCCAAGCACGGTCAGGGCCACTACATTACTTACACAGCCCATTGGGTCAACCTGGTGACCGATGGCAAGCAGGGAGTACGTGGCTGTGCAGCGGACCAACTTGCACCAGACCACCGCTTGCAGGCAGGCCTCCTGCCACCTCCTCTCCTCCTGCTACATCCTCTTTGCTGTCATTCTCCTCCGCCTCCTTGGCTAATTGGCAGTTCAACTCTACTGGTGCTGCAATCTCCTGTCCAGCTACACAGCCCCATCTCCCCAGGGCCTATGCTGCATGTCAGGTACCATGGTGTCACGCCATCTCAGACATGTCTTGCCTCAAAGTGGAAAGTCACACTGGAGCAGCTCTCCTGGCTGCTCTTAACAAACAGGTGGATCAGTGGCTGACCCCGCACCAGCTGGAGATCGTCAACGTGGTGTGTGACAATGGCAGCAATCTCCTTTCCGCTTTGAATTTGGGAAAGCTGACACATGTACCCTACATGGCACATGTGCTGAATCTAGTCATTCTAAGATTTGTGTCAAAGTACCCAGGCTTAGGGGACATCCTGAAGCAGGCCAGGAAGTTGTGCGGGAAATTTCAGGTGGTCTTACACGGCCATGGCACGCTTTGCGGACATTCAGCGGAGAAACAACTTGCCGGTGAGACGCTTGATATGTGATAGCCCGACTCGCTGGAATTCTACCCTGGTCATGTTCTCTTGCCTGCTAGAATAGGAGAAAGCCGTCACCCAGTACCTCTACAATTTCAGTAGAAGAACACAATCTGGGGAGA